>NW_012148697.1:1918720-1989858 GCF_000956105.1 Propithecus coquereli | reverse complement strand
TGGTAGATTGGAGAGGGAAGGAGAAATAAGCTGTAGGGGAAGAAGGAAACAACCAACATTTTAATGAACATTTAGTGGCCACATATGGGCTGGCAGGGTAGATTAGTGTCCTGAGAAGCCCAATCACAAAGTGAGTCTGCACCCACCTGCCAACTAAAGCTGCTCTACAGCCCAAACCCAACTCAACTCTCCACAGTAGTGGCTGAGAAGAAGAAAGGGAAAGTGCTTCCTAGTGGCTTAAAAGAAGAAAGGGAAAGTGCTTACACCTGTAAGTATCATTACCTTCAGTCTCAATTATTATTTTACAGACAAAGTCTGGTATAGTATACAAAAAAAAACAAAACAAAACAGTGAGACATACAGAAACCTAGTAAAATGTGACCCATCGTCAAGAGAGGAAGTGATCAATAGAAGCAGAACCAGAGATGACCAAGATGTTGGATTACCAGACAGAGATTTAAATGTAGATATGATACATGCATGAAAGGATCCACCAGGAAAGGTAGACAACATGTGTAAGTATATGGGAGTATTTCAACAGAGATATGGAAACTATAACAAAGAACCAAATGCAAATTTTAGAAACGAAAAGTACTTTATCAGAAATGGAAAATTTATTTGCTGAGATCAGCAGCATGGAAACAACAGAGGGAACAATCAGTGAACTTCAAAACAGGTTAAGAGAAATTATCCAAATTGAAACATACAGACAAAAGGATATAACAAAACAGAATAGAGTATGCAAGGTCTCTGGGATCATATCAAATGGTCTAATATGTATGTAAGTGGAGCACTAGAAGGAGAGGAGAGAGGATGCGGCAGAAGAAATATTTAGCAGAGATAATAGCAGAGAATTTAATAAGATTGATGAAATAAAACCCCAGATCCAAGATTGTTAGTGAACCTCAAGTAGGATGAACACAAATAAAACCATATCTAGGCACATCACATTGAAACTGTTGAAACCCAAGGATAAAGATAAAATCTTAAAAGCATCCAGAGGAAAAAAAGACACATTATATATGGAGGAACGATGACAAGAATGGGGTCAACTTTTCATTCGAATCAGTGGAGGGCAGATGACAGTGCAATAATAGTAAATTTCGAATGAGAAAACCAAAACCAAAAATCTTTTCCACCAGGAAACTTATATCTAGAAAAAGTACCTTTAAAATTGAAGGCAAATAGAAAATTTCAGACAAAGAATGAGAGAATTCATCCCAAGCAGATCTTCAAGAAATGCTGGAAGAAGGTCTTCATGCTGAAGAGAAATGATAGCAGATAAAATCCCAAATCTGCAGGAAGGCGTGAAGAGCGTTAGAAAGATCTCCATCTCGGTCTCTCCTCTATCTATTTATACCTATGAATATTGACTAAAGCAAAAATAATGACTAGGAATTGTGGAATTTATAGAATATATAGAAGTAAAATATGTGAAAACAAGAGCACAAAAGACAGGAGGGGGGTAAACAAAATATACCACTCTGTCTTATAAAAATGCACATTGTAATCTTTAGGGTATTGACAGCAAGTACTCACTTAATGTTGTTGATAGGTTCTTGGAAACTGTGACTTTAAGTGAAATGATGTATAATAAAACCATTTTTTTCTCATCAGTGTTGTAATAAAACAATGTTGAACAAAACAACATTATTTTGAGGACCTGCTGTACATCATTTTGCCTAAAGTTACAGTTTCCAAGAAACTGTCAATGATGCTGAGAACTTACTATACTGAAAATGTGAAGTTATATCTAAAAATTCAACAGAAGACATTAAAACACTAAAAAATACTGATTAATCCCCTAAAGGTCAAGAAAAGAGGACCAGAGAAACAAAACCAAACAAATGTGACAAACAGAAAACATACTAAGATGGTAGACTCAGAACAAATCATAAGTGACTACATTAAATACAAAGAGGAAACTCTCCAATTAAAAGGCAGAGATCTCCAGACTGACTAAAAGAAGTATGATCTTAAGTATATGTTGTTTGTAAAAAACAATTTCAAATATAAATACAGACAGGTTAAAAGTAAAACAGTGGAAAAGGATATGCCATGCAAAACACTAAGCATAAGAAAGCTAGTGTGCCTGTTATCAATATCAGAAGAAGTAGCTTTCAAGATGAAGATATAAAAGCCAAAAGAGACATTTCATATATATATGTGTGTGTGTGTGTGTGTGTGTGTGTATGAGGGCAATTCATCAAGAAGACATAATAATCCTAAATGTGTATGCACTTAATAACAGACTCTCAGAATACATGAAGCAAAAGCTGACAGAAACAAAGGGGAAAATAGACAAATCCTTTATCGTAGTTAGAGATTTTAACACCACTCTTTAAGTAACTGATAAAATGAACAGACAATACCGGTAAAGGTTACAGAATATTTGAATGACATTATCAAACAAGTTGACTTTAATCGACATTTTTGTACACTACAGCCAACAATAGTAGAATACTTGCTCTTTTTAAGTGCACATGGAACATTTTTGAGAGATTCTGCTACAATATGTTTTAATAAATTTAAGAGGATTGAATTTATATAGAATATTTTCTTTGGTTACAATATTATTAGAACAGAAGTAAATGACAAAAAGCTATCTAGAAAATTCATAAACATTTGGAAATTAAACAATACACTTTTAAATAACCCATGGGTCAATACGAAATCATAAGATAGTTTAGAAAATATTTTCACTTGAATAATGATGAAAAGACACTATATCAAAATTTGTGAGATGCAGCCAAAGCAGTGCTTAAAGGAAATGTTATAGCTTCAGAAACATATTAGAAAAAAGAAAGGTTCAAATTCACTGATCTAAGGTTCTACATTAAGAAGCTAGAAAAAGAAGAGTAAATTAAACCCAAAGTAGAAAAAAGAGTGAAAAGTAATGAACTGGAAAACAAGATAGAAAATCTGTGAAACCAATAGATGATTCTTTGAAAATATTAATAAAATATTCTAGCAAAACTAACAAAGAAAAATAGAGAAAAAATATAATGATCACCAATATCAGGAATTAAAGAGGTGCTATCACCTCAGACCGTAAAGACATGAAAGTGATAATGAGGGGATATTATGAATGACTTCATGCCAACAAATTCAACAACTTTGATGAAGTTTACAAATTCCGTGGAAGTTGCAAAATACCAAAACTCATGCAAGAATAGAAAGTCTAAATAGTCCTTTGTCTGTTAAAGATATTGAACTTGTAATAAAAATACCTTCCTACAAAGAAAACTTCAGTCCCATTAAATAGTTTCTCCAGAAAATTCTGTCAAACATTTAAGGAGGAAATAATACCAATCCTACAAAACTCTGGAGGAAACAGAGGAAGAGATAATACTTCTCAACTCATTTTGTGAGGCCAGCATAATCCTGATATGAAAACCTGACAAGGAAATTAGAAATTAATTATAGACTAATACATGCCTTAAGCATATGTGCAAATTTTTTTTTTTACAAAATATTAGCAAATTGAAGCCATACAGAGAAACAATAATATATAATTACCAAGTGGGATTTATTCCATGGATGAAAAGTTCATTTAATATTCCAAAATAAATCAATGTAATTCACCAGTATAAAGTGGTGACTAAAGAGAACTAAAGAACTAAAGGAGAAAAATTGTATCATTATCTCAGTAAATACAGAAAAAGCATTTGATAAAATTCAAACACATTCATCATACCAAAAACCTTTTAGGTAACTAGAAATAGAAAGAAACTTCTTTGATCTGACAAAAGATGTGTACAAAACCTACAAAAGTGAGATTAAAAATACTTTAAAAATAGCATTAAACCCCACCAAATACTTAGGAATATATCTGATGAAAGATGAACAAGACCTCCATACTGAAAATTGCACAAATGTTGAGAGAAATGAACTAATACCTAAATTAATGGAGAAATACACCGTGTTCATGGATCAGAGTTCTTGATACTGAGAAGATGTCAGTTTTCTCCAACTTGGTTTATAGATTCAACACAATCTCAAACAAAATTTCAGCAAAAAAGCTGATTCTAAACTTTCAAAAGTAGAGGACTTACGCTAACTGCTTTTTAGACTTCCTGTAAAGCTATGGTAATCAAGATGGTATAGTTCTGACATGGGATAGATGAATGGATCCATGGACCAGAGCAGAATTGGGAAATAAACCTACACACACGATCAATTGATTTTTGATCAAGGAACCAAGTTAATTCAAAGCAGAAAGGAAAACCTTTTCAACAAATGGTGCCAAAAACAAACTGCATGTCTGCATAAAAAATAAACTTAACCCCCCACAAAAAATAATTCAAGACAGATAATTTACCTAAATGTAAACTTAGAACCATGCATCTTTTAGAAGAAAATATAGCAGAATATTTGCAAATTTGAGGAATATAAAGACATCAACCAAATTCACATAAAAAACACTAACCATAAATCAAAATATAATAATTGTACATCTGGACCAACATTTTACTTAAAACATACAGCTAAGAAAATGAACAAGCAAGCTGAAGATGAGGAAAAAAATACAATGATAAAGAATCCATATTCATAGCACGTAAAGAATTACTAAAAATAATAAAAACAAAGAGGCAGACAACCCAGTTAAAAATGTGCTTAGGACTCATAGACACTTCACAAAAGAAGATATCTAAATGGCCAGTAAGCACATGAAAAGATGCTCCACATCGTTGTCATCAGGTAAAACCAAATTAAAATCACAGTAAACTACAATTATACATATATTAGAATCCCTGAAATTAAAGCAATATCTGACAATATCAGATATTGGTGAGAGTCTGGAGCAACTGGAACTCTCAGACCTTGTTGGTGGGCAGGTAAAAAGGGACCACAACTTTGGAGAACTGTCTGGCAATTCCTTACAAATCTAAACATACACCTATCCCATTAACCAGCAAATCAACCTCTAGGTATTTAGCCCAGAGTCCTTAAAAAGGCTTGCACATGAATGTGCACTGCAGCCATACTCAAATAGCCATGCGCCGGAAACATCCCAGATCCATTAATAGGTAAATGAATTGAACAATTTTGATATAGTCAAGCAATGGCATGCTACCTAGCAATAAAACAGAATCAGCTATTGATACACACAGCTATATGGCTGAATCATAAAAATACTATGCTATGTGGAGGAAACCAGACACAAAAGAGTTTGAATAGTCACTATGGGAGGCCAAAGCGGGAGGATCGTTTGAGCTCAGGAGTTTGAGACTAGCCTGAGCAAGAGCGAGACCTTGTCTCTACTAAAAAAATAGAAAGAAATTAGCTGGACAACTAAAAATATATAGAAAAAATTAGCCGGGCATGGTGGCACATGCCTGTGGTCTCAGTTAGTCGGGAGGCTGAGGCAGGAGGATTGCTTGAGCCCAGGAGTTAGAGGTTGCTGTGAGCTAGACTGATGCCACGGCACTCTAGCCTAGGCAACAGAGTGAGACTCTGTCTCAAAAAAAAAAAAAAATAGTTCAAATAGTATGTTTCCATTTATATGAATTTCTAGGACAAGTAGAACTAATCTCTGGTGGTAGAAATCAGAACAGTGGTTTATTCTGTACGTGCGTGGGGTGTCGATGGGAAAAGAGCGTGAGGAAACTTTCTGGGGAGATGGAAACATTCTAGATCTTGATTTGGGTATTTGCAACTGTCAAAATTCATAGAACGGAGCAGTAAAGATCTGTGCATTTTGTTGTATGTAAATTATACATCAGATTATACATACAAATTAAAAAGAACAGTAGTATGGAGGAAAATTTATATCTAGATGTTTATTTTTATTGCTGTTATAAATATAATACTTTTTTCTATTATATTTTCTCACTGATCCAAGCAATTTTATAGTCAAAGTCTATCAGACTTTTAATAAGTAATTCCCACTGAATTTCCTTGATGTCAAAACTTGATAAATCAGCACATACACAAAACTGTAGAACAAGTTCATTTTTGAATATAAATGTAAAAACACTAAATAAAAGAAAATTAAATTCGATGACACTATACCATGACAAAATGGGATTTAGTCCAGGAGTATCAGGAGGCAAAGCACACGATTATGTTAAAACATTCAAGAAAAGCTGTGGAAAATGGCATGAATAGGACAGGAAGGAGACTTGCTGGACGTTTTGAGGCCAAGTGCCTCCTGCTGCGTGGACGTCGGCGCCACAAGGAGGGCCCCTCTGCTCGCCTGGCGTGCAGTGGGTGTGCAGTGAGCACTGCTGGGGTAGAGCAGTGATGCCCACCACCGATTGCTACTGCAGCCACCAGGCACATGGGACCTCCGCAGCCTGTCCTCCTGCAAACTTCTCTACAGAGCCACGTCCACCCTCCCTCATTTCTTTCTTTTTAAAGACTCTCTTATTAGTAGCCAACAGTGTTTGAATTCTTGCTCTGGGCCAGGTACTGCTGCCAGGGTTTTGTGTGGTTCAGCTCATGGAATGCACAGAGCCACCTGCCAGGTGGGCACCATTCCTGTAGCCCCTCCTGACCACTGGCAGTGGGGGCAGTGTTTCTACAGTGAGGGATGTTGTGGCCACTCACCCAGCCACTTGCTTTTTACTGGCCGGAGGCACTGGGTGATTTGGTGGCCACCTCGCTGCTGCCGAGTGGGAATCCCTGCGTGCCAGGAGCATGCTGCAGAAGGGTGGCAGATGGAGGCAGAGTGGACAGAAGACAGGAACAGCATCTACTGAGCCCTGGTTTGTGCAGGCACTGCATTGGGCAGCCATAGCATGACGCTCATCTTGTCCTCACAACAGCCCAATAAGGTGGGGCGTCTGTTGTTCCCAGTTCACAGAGGCCCACAGAGTGAAGGCCCCATGCACAGCTGGTGACTAGAGTGTTGTCACAGGTGTTGGCTTGGGACCATCCTGGCCCATGGTGTCTTCGTGTGAGGATGTGGGCTGTGGACGGCTGAAGACCTTGGTGTGAGAGGACTGCGGAGTTGTGGGGAAGCAGGTGTCTGCCATCTGGCCTCACCTGGGCCCTCTGGCCAGCCCCAGAGCCTGCTCGCAGTTGAGCGCCAGGATTCAGGTGTCAGGATGCATGGACTACAGCGCATTGTGGCCTCCTGTATGTCTCTCTGCATCTGCTGCCAGGAATGAACCCTGGCGGCAGCAGCGACACAAGGCTTCCAAGGCCCAGGGGGTCCCGCCTGTGCTCCCACCATGGGGAAGCCACCGCCTGGTTTGACAGCTGGCTACACCTCTTCCTTCCTAGCTGTGTGGCCTTGGGTAAATCACTTACCCTCTGTCTGCCTCGATTTCCTCCTTGGCAGCTGGGGATAACAATAATAACACCAGCTAACACTTTTTGTGCTTCATATGCACCAGGCACTGTTGTAAGTGTGCCCCACAGATACACTGTGTGGTCAGGAACGTTACTTGGTGATGATGGTGGTGGAGGTGGAGGTGATGGTGATGATGGTGGTGGTGGTGGAGGTGATGGTGATGATGGTGGTGGTGGTGGTGGAGGTGATGGTGGTGGGTGGAGGTGGTGGTGGTGGAGGTGATGGTGATGATGGTGGTGGAGGTGATGGTGATGATGGTGATGATGGTGGAGGTGATGATGGTGGAGGTGATAGTGGTGGTGGTGGTGGAGGTGATGGTGATGATGGTGGTGGTGGTGGAGGTGATGGTGGTGGAGGTGATGGTGATGATGGTGGTGGTGGTGGTGGAGGTGACGGTGGTGGGTGGAGGTGATGGTGGTGGAGGTGACGGTGATGATGGTGGTGGTGGTGGAGGTGATGGTGGTGGAGGTGATGGTGGTGGTGGTGGTGGAGGTGATGGTGATGATGGTGATGATGGTGGAGGTGATGATGGTGGAGGTGATAGTGGTGGTGGTGGTGGTGGTGGTGGTGGAGGTGATGGTGATGATGGTGGTGGTGGTGGAGGTGATGATGGTGATGGTGATGATGGTGGAGGTGATAGTGGTGGTGGTGGTGGTGGTGGTGATGGTGATGATGGTGATGATGGGTCGAGGTGATGATGGTGGAGGTGATGATGGTGGAGGTGGTGGTGGTGGTGGTGGTGGTGGTGGTGGAGGTGATGGTGATGATGGTGGTGGTGGTGGAGGTGATGATGGTGATGGTGATGGTGATGTGTGGTGGTGGTGGTGGTAGTTTGGAAGAGCAGGGACAGATGTAGCTGGCTCTTCACCCTTCACCTCTCCGCCACTCACCTCCTACAATCCTGTGGTATCTGGAGTGGCAGTAGCCACCTTGAAGCCATGTGGCAGTTAGGATGACAATAAAAAGTGATTAACTAAGGGAGGCTAAGTGGAGAGACAAAAGCCTGGGCTCTAGATGCAACAGATGAACAGTTGAACCCATGCCAACAGAAGCCCACCTCTGAACTTGTGGTTTTTCGAGAAAAATAATCTCTGCTTGTTTTAGCCACTGTTGGTCACCTGGGTTTTCTGTGACTTGTAGTCAAACACAATACTGACAGGGGGTCCCCGGGAGATGAGCAATGCCTGACGGCATCACACATAGCTATTGATGCTTTGTCTGATCACCACCCTCTCTTACATGATACTATTCTTTTTTGATGCTTTCCATTTCTTTATTCACATGTTTAATCATTTTAGACACTTTCTATACTGTCCAGATAACCTCATTAAATGAAGCCTTTGGGAACCGACTTCGCTGTTTGTTGTTTCTTTGACTGTTGCTCCTGGTGGCCCACCTTCCTTGACTGTTTTGTAGTTTTTGTTTGTTTGTTTGTTCAGTTTTTTGTTTGTTTTGTCGTTTTGACGAGTGAGCTCAGTGTGCTGGGGCTTTATCTATGGGACTTCCACATTACTTCTGCCAGGTGTCCATGGGGTGTTACCAGCCCAGGAATATTTCTCGTATTAATTTCTTGGTTTGTGTGGTACCTATGCCATGAATTTGAACCCGAAACCTTAAATAATGTGGACATTGTTTATGGGGTTTACACATTCTCAGGAATTATTTTTCTTTTGCTTCAGAGCTCAGGTTAAAACAGACAAGCCTGCTTGTTCTCTCTCTTTGTTAGGGTGCAGTCTACTCCCTCCTCACATACAGAGCCCCTTGAACGTGCCACCTTCTGCAGGGACCTCAGTCACAGCTCCCCAGCCTGGTGTGGCCTATGACCTCTCCCTGACAGGTACGGCCGTAAACCCAAGTCCCAGGGTGCGTAAGCCCCATCCCCTCCCACCTCCACCAGGCATCTGAAATACTGGCACCCACTGAGCCCACTGGTTTCATGTTTCTCTCCGCTATCAGGGGCCCTGACATTTACCCTCATCTCTTTTTGAACTTAGCTATGCATTTAAGTGGACATTTGTTATATTTTCTTCAACATCTAGCACAATCACAAGTCAGGCAGGTCAGGCACAAAGAGGTAGCTCTGAAGATGTTCTCTGCATCACGATTTAATACAGCCTCATCCCTCCCCCCAGGGCAGGGACCTGAGTGCCCTGGGAGACAATGAGAGGCTGACTCCCGGGGCTCGACTGGCTGGCATTTCGCCAGTTCTCACTGGCACCAGCTCATGCGTGGCGTGTAGTAAATGCCCAGTAATTTTGTGGTTGAATTTTGAATTAGGAATTGGTAACTTAATTGTTACACATTCATATGTGCCTTACCAAGCTGTGTTAAAATTATGTTGTAGAAAAATATTTAATAAAGTGAGAAAATGTTCTTGACATATTTTTAGTTAAAAAAAGAAATAACAAAAAAGGCAACGTAGGTTGCCTGACAGCTATGCACAAGTCATATTCAGAAAAATAAAATGGTTCAAGGAAAATATATGAGAAGGATATATACAAAAATATTAAAAGAGATTATTTTTGGAGTAGTATTGTAGATACTTTTTGTTTTTTTCTTTATACTTTTATATGTTTTCTAAGGTTTTATTTTGATAGAGTATAATTATGAGTGTTATAATAGCACTTGTTTTAAAGAAAGCAGATAGGGCAATCGCCAGCAAAGACAGCCTGCGCGGGGACCAGGTCACCTCCAGAACTGACCGCCCCTGGGAAGATCTGGCCTCACCTTTACCCTCCACACAGTTAGTCCCGTTGGGAAAGTCCCAAGAGCTTCCTTTGCACATCTCTGGGCTGGGCCTGCTCAGGAATTGGGGCTTACGGTGGAGATGATGAAAAAAGAAACAACAGCAAGAAGAACAACATTAGTAATAATCATTAACGTATATGAAGCATACTATATGTCAGGCACATATGGACTCATTTGTATGTATTATCCACTTAATCTTCTGACATATTAACCCCATTTTACAGATGACAAGAGTGAGGCCAATGCATGTTATAATAAGGCATTTGTCTTACATACTGTTTTGAAATATGTTACTGTTTAAGTTAGGATAGGCTAGAGTTTGCTGTTGTAACAACCATCCCCCAAGTCTCTGCAACTAAAAGCAACACATTTCTCCCTTATTGTACATGGCGATCGTGGGTCAGCTGGGGGCTGATCTTCCTGACCTATGGACAACCTAGGCTCCATCTCTTGTCTTTATGGCATGACAAATGAGACCATGGGACTGTTGTGAACCGGCTCTTAAGACCTTCTCCTGGAAGTGGCATAAGTCACTTCTGCTCGCTGGCCAAAGTATCCCATGACCACATCCGACTCCAAGAGGCCAGGGCATGGCCTCCTACCACATGCCTGGAATGGAGAACCAGGCTGCTTGGGGAGTAGCATGGTGACTACCACAGACATCTAAATTGGCCCTGTAAAGTCGATATTCTTATCTCATTTTAGATTAGAATGGTTAGGGGACTTTCTGGAGGGACTCAGCCAGAGAAGAGGGTGGAGTGTGGTGCCAGCTCCCGGGGCTCCCAGGCTGCAGAGTTCCAGACCGTCCCAGTGTGCAAGCCACCCGCAGACAGGCCTTCTCTCTTGTTCCTCCATTCCTGTCACTGCTTTTTATTCGTTCCAAGAAGGAGGTCCTCATTGCTCCCGTCGAGGGGCCAAAACTTCCCCCAGTGGAGGCGCAGTGATGCTTCACAACCCAGAAGGGACAAAAAAGCTTGGTGACATGATAAACCAGACCATGGCACAGCTCCATGCTCTAGCTGCGTGAGCTGGGCGAACCCCTAACCCTCACTTTCCTACTTGTGTGAGGCGAACGTGATAACCACCACACTACGGAAACTCTTCACTTTCCTACTTGTAAAATGGGCCATCGTTCCTGCTCCACTTCTAAAGGTTCTTGTGAGATAAAATTAAACAAGATAACAAGTGCGTGGCATGTGGTCACTCGGGGAGTTGCGGTTTCTTTGCCCGCTGATCAAGGTACCGGATGTGTACCCTCAGTGTCCTCGCATACGATATGGAGTTATAGTAACAGCGGCCATGCTCGTCCCTCCAGCCAGTTGCGTGAACTGCTGAAACGTAGTGTGAGTGTGCTTTACAAAGCAAAAAGCGCTTTAGAAAATGCAAATTTGTAAAAAGCACTCCTGATAAATGTAGACACACTGAACTTTTAGAAGGTGCATCTTGATCAACGAGGCTGCCGTTGGGACAGGGAGTGGGCTGCCTGGTCTTCTCCCCACTAGGACAGAGCAAGGCTGGAGGCAACCCCCACAGCCAGTGCAGGCCGGGGTGTTCCGTGCCTGCCCGGGAAAGTGCTTGTCCAGCCCTCACTCAGGACAACCACCCTCCCACAGCAGCTGTCCCCGCTGACTGGGAGACCTGCAGAAAGGCACAGCGGGGGCCACCTGAGCAGGAGGGACGGCGATGGGGCAGGGTGAGCAGAACGGGGTAGGGAGGGTGGGTTTTAGGGTGGCAGCCCTTGGCCCTACTTAGCTCTTCCGAGAAGGGAACCTGCGGGGCGCTGGGGTCCCCAGCCCATGTCCTGCGGCCGCTCTGTGGGTCCCACAGTTGGCAAGGTGGTCTCTCTCACCTGGGGAAGTGCGTGGGCACATTCCCCCGGGGAGGGAATGTGAGGCTGCCTGGCTGGGCCCTGCTCCAGGGCCCTACTGTGCTCCGGAGGGGGTTTCTGTACGCTGCCTGGGTGACCGCCTTTGGCTGGGACAGTGAAGGCTTGGGGGGCCTTCGAGAGAGTGCCATGTTGCCCAAACCCCTTCGCTGTTCCTGCCGTCTGGGCTGTGAGGTGGGTGAAGGACCCCCTGGAGGGTCGGGCTGTGGCTGTGACGTGCGGAGCTGTCTGCAGAGGGTGGGCACTCTAACGCCTAGCACCTCCCATGGAAGGCCGGCCTCAGGCCTTAGGGGCCACGGGGCCCAGAGAAGCACCTCCAGCTAGAGTAAGCAGGTGGGCTGGGACCCTAAGGTAGGTGCGATGCCAGCGTGACGCACTCCCAGCTGCGTCGCACTGTTGCTGAGTGCAAGCCCTGCCCACAAGAGGTGGGCAGGGCTGGAGCCCCCATGCTACAGGCGGGGACATCGGGCTCAGAGAGGCAGCCACCCAGGCCACAGCAGCACAGTCCTACGTGTCACACTCCTAACACCAGCCCCCTGGGCTCCCAAATCCAGGACCAGCTGGGTGGACCCGCTGTGCTGACCAGAGTCCCAGGGACGTTAAGCCTGGTCTGAACTTCTCAGGAAGGGGATGTCTTTCCAACAACAACCCAGATCTCCTGGAGGAAGATTCCGATCTCCCATCCCCCCTGTCTGGGACCATTCCCTCCCCAGGATCCTGCGTCCCTCCTGCCTGACCTGTCCCAGTCTGCTGTGGGACCAGGTGCAGGTTAGTGGCAGAATAGGAACCAACACTTGAAGTTCTGTCTTAATCTGGTTTGTTCATTCGTTCATTCACTCATTCATTCATTCACAAAGCTTTCAGAGCACCTGCTGTGCTCTGGGTGCTGGGAATTTAATGGTGAACGGAACAGCTGTGGGCTAGGGGTGACAGTGCTGGGGTGGGGAAGCATTAAACAGCTCATAGCAGGAGCTGCGAGGCTGGGCAGGAGGGTGTGACATGTGGCTCAGGCATCTGACCTGGCCCAGGTTGGGGCAGGGGCTCCTGGGCAGGAGGCTGAACAGCTGCTAGTGGGGGTATCTCAGGAAAGGAAGCACATCCCAGGGGACAGCCTGGGAGCCCCCAGGGTGCAGGGAGCTGGGGCGGGGTCCACGGGAGCCACTGGAAGGAGGCCCTGCAGCAGAGAGTGAGGACGAGTGGCCTGGCCAGGGCTGGAGGGCACGGCGCTGTGGCAGGGCAGCAGGGTCAGGGCGTGAGGCCCTGGTAGGACCGCAGTGAGGACAGGCTGTGTGGGATGGGTGCCGGGCTGGGGCAGCCCCATCTCCTGGCCTGTCCCTGCCTCTGATGAGGCTGGGAGCTGCTGGGCCAAGCAGGAATCGGCCTGCATCATGTGCTCTGTGTGTGTGTAGGGGGCGGGGAGGGTCCTCCTTGAGAAGCCAGTCCCCGAGAGTGTCAGGAAGACCAGGGTGCTGCCCAGCTTGGCATCCATCCCTCTGTTCGTCAAGTGAGAGAGCTAGGCCGGGCGCGGTGGCTCACACCTGTAATCCTAGCACTCTGGGAGGCCGAGGCGGGAGGATCGCTTGGGGTTAGGAGTTTGAGGTTGCTGTGAACTAGGCTGATGCCACGACACTGTAGCCCGGGTAACAGAGCAAGACTCTGTCTCCAAAAAAAAAAAAAAAGAGAGAGAGAATCACATTGCTGACTATTTAAAACTCCTTCTTGGTGCAATGCAGGGCTGCCTTCAGGCCGTGCTCCCTGAGGCAGCCTGTGGTGTGGGGTCTGCACATGCCGAGGGTTGGTGGGGTCTAGACAAAACCCTCACTGGGCTGGGCGCTGTGGCTCATGCCTGTAATCCCAACACTTTGGGAGACCAAGGCAGAAGAATTGCTTGAGGCCATTCGGCCTGGGCAACATAGCAAGACCCCATCTCAAAAAAATGTTAATAAAAAAAAAAGTAGGAACCCACAGCACCTTCCCCGCTGCGGCAGCCCCACGGCAGCTGTGTGGGCGAGAGCCTCGCTGCTCAGCCCTCTGTCATCCACAGGTGCGTCGTCCCCTCTCGCCCACAGAAGGTGAGTCGGAGTCCGCAGGGAGGGCAGAGGCAGGATTTTCCATCGAGGGAGGCGGGAGGCGTCTCTGAGGAGGTGTTCTGGGGAGGCCGGAACGATGATGAGGAGCAGCAGGAGCACACTGGGAAGGAGGACTGAGGGAGCTGCCCGTGCAGAGGTCCTGGGGCACGGACTGGCATGTCGATGTGGGCGCAGCGAGGGGAGGGAGTGAGGCAGGGGAGGCGGGCAGGGCGCTGACCCTGTGGGGCCCTCTGGGTGAGTAGTTTGGTTTTACCACAGCCTCAGGGGAAGCCAGCAGAGCGCTGAAGCAGAGGAGTGACTCTACCCTATCCTATCCTATCCTGTGCTGTTTCTTCCCCGTTCAGAAAGATCTCTCTGGCTGCTCTGTGGAAACTGGGCGGGGTAGGGAGGGCGGCAGGATGTGCTGTGGCTGGTTGTCCTCCAGGTGGGAGAGGGCCGGCCAGGTGAGTGGCAGGGTCCTGGGGTTGCGGTGCCGGGTGGGCCCTCTCAGAGGACAGGCCCTCTGTGGCCTCGGCACACTCGGGCGGTCATCCTTGGCGGGTCCCAGCCGGGCTGGTGACCCCTCTCCCCAGGTCCAGAGTCAAAGGCGAGAAGAAGGTGGAGACTCCATGGCTGCGGCCGCATCCTGGTGCCACACTGTGGCTGCTGTCGCCGCCTCTGCTTTTGGCATGTTCATTGATTCCTCACCATAACCCCACATTCAGGTAAAGCAGCTGGAGTTAAAGGACTAACAGAATTTTCTAGAGACCCAGCTAGCAAGTGGCCAAGCAGGGGTTGGGATGCACAGATGGGTCCGCGCCTGCCTCGCGCCCTTCCTGCCCTGAATGTCCCTACGAGGTGTGGAGCCCCAGATGCCTGCCCGCTGCAGGGCCAGGCCTCTCCGCCGGGCACCGAGGTGCCGGCACACGAGCACGCACACGAGCACGCACACACAGCCTGCCCGACCCTCCGTGCGCGCCCACGCACGCGCGTGCCTGACCCGGCATCTCGCAGGCTCTGTTTTCCAGTGCACAGCCCCACCTCGGCCACGGCCCCGGCCACGGGGATTCGCCAGGAAGCCAGCGTGCTCGTCCCGGGAGTCTGCGCCTTGCTCTGTCCCCCAGTGCGCGGCTGGGCTGCGCAGGGAGCGAAGATTTGCAGTGCAGAGGTAAAGAGAGGCCTTTCCTAATGCGAACCACGTCCAAGCCCGTGTCTGCAGATGCGCCCCATGGCCACCGCAGTTTTCACGGAGGGTGCCCTGCCAAGAAAAAGAGACGCCTCTGCCGGCAGCCGAGGGGGAGGAGAATCCCAGGGAAGCTGGCTCCTGCAGGCCTCCTGCAGGGCTCGGGCCAGAGCGGCGTTGGAAGGGCGGGGCTGGCTTCCTGCCCGGGATGGGCACGGCCCCTCTTCACGCGCCCGGCTCTCCAGGCCCTGGCCCAGCTGGGAAGATGTGCTCCTTCAGGCTGTCTGCGCCTTCTTCCTCCTTTTCTTTCTTTCTTAAAATAATTGTTTTGGTTTTGTGAACAGGCAAACTATTCACACGGCTCAAATGAAAGCTGCCAAAGGCTCCCAGAGAAGGGTCCCTTTTGCCATGCCCCGCCATCCGGCCTTCCTCCGGATGGCAGCCAATATCACACGTGTCTTGCATGTCCTTCCAGAGATATTTTCTGCACATTCAAGCAATATGCGCATAAATTCCTTCTCCACTTTTTCAGAAGAGGCAGCACGTGGTACGTGCTGTTCTCCCTGTTGCTTTTTTCCACTCAGCGGTGTGATGCTGGAGGCTGCGCTGTGTCTGCATGTAAACAGATTCCTTACTAATTTCCGGAGCGTAGCTCATGGTGTGGACGAGCCATAATTTACCTCGCCGGCGATGCATCCAGTTGCTCCAAACCCCTGTGGGCAGCACCCACCGTGTGCCTGGCTCGTGCCCGGGCCTAGGAGGCGGTTGTCGGTTATGACGTTTCGTGGGAAGAACAGGGCTCGTTCTGATGACGCTGTGCGAAAGGCCCCCGGTTGTGCGGGGGCGTCTGGCCCGACACAGACGAGATGGGAACCGGTGCTGGGTCAGGCTGGGGGACTGTTTCTCTCCCACTCTCTTAAGAGCAACTGTCGCACTTATGCTCAAGGAGTGTTTTCATAGAACATTTATAGTTTTAACAAATTACATTTAAACATAGGCCCGTGTGTAAGGCCTTGCCTCATGACCTGCCTGCCCTGTGGGATGGGGACTGTCCCTGCCACGCCCCTCCACTCTGGGGCCTGTGTGGTGTGCAGAGTTCAGGGGAGCATCGCGGCTGTCTGCACTGCCACTCCGTGGTGTGTCCCCCACCACACCACATTCAGATTATTAATCCCTCTGTCCGTCCCTCTCTAACAAAGTCACCAGGGCCTGTGGGGGCCATTGCATGCCTCCTGTGCCCCTCGGGAAAACCAGCGATCCTGTAGCTCAGTTCTAGGGCTCTCTCTGTTTTCCAAAACAGGGGAAAGGGAGGAACCCAAGATTTAATGAGCATCTGCTGTGTGCGGAGTGAAGGGAAAATCAGGCCTGAGTTACAGGGTGAGGCCACTGGTAGACTGGTGCTCAGAGATCGTATCAGAGAGCCTGACACAATCATGAATGTGGACAGCAAACTTAAGAACAAATTTCATGGTGGCCAAAGCAGATCAGCTCAAAACAGGCCAGTGAAAACATGCACTGCTGATTTATGACGAAGCTGGCCGAGCAATAGGAAGGAACGGCTTTTTCATAAACGGTGCAGGGATTACCGAGTATCTAAATAGAACAAAACCAAACCACACAAAAACTTGAGCCCTGCCTCACACCATTCACAAAAAATCGACTCCAGGAGGTTTTAGATTTATATGAGCAAGACAAAACTACATAGCTTTAGAAGATGTTACAGGAGTATCAGTGGGGTTCAGCCAGAGAAGCAGAGCCGGTTAGTGATCGCATGTGCATGTGCGTGTGTGCCTGTGTGTGTGTGTGTGTGTGTGTGTGTGTGTGCATACGGACTTGTCATCTGGAGCTGCCTCACACAGTTACGGGGTGGGCTGAGCAAGTCTGAAGTCGCAGGCTGGCAGTCAGGGGATGTTTGGAGTGTGGCTCAGGGGGTGCCTAAGCCCTTTTTAAAAGGCCTACAACTAAGTGAGTCAGGCCCATGCAGGATAATCTCTTTTTGTATTATCTTAAAGTCAACTGACTCCGGACTTTAATCGCATGGTGAAATCCTCTTGCAGGGGCACGAGGGCCAGGGCTTGAGCATCGGGGGAAGGTATGTGCATGCTCCAAGGCCCATCCTCCCTCTGTGCTCCGGCTCTTGGGAGCCAGTACCCCTGTCCCCTGCCCCGGCCCTGCACCCTAACTGAGAGCGTCCTGGAAAGGGCCTCTGGGGGCCTGCAGGGCAGCCCAGGCCTGGGGACATATCCCAGTAAGAAAGTAGCTTTACGACTTTGGAGTCGGGAGAGACTTCTTAAGCAGGATTAAAGGAAGCACAAACCATAAAGAAAAAGATAAGTTAGGCTACATTAAAGTTAAGAAAGTCTGTTCATCAATGAGACCATCAAGAGTATACAAAAGCAAACTAAGAGTGGGAGAATGTATTCGCAGCACTGACAGGGACTCATAACCAGAACATACAAAGAACTTTCATAAATCAATGAGAAAAGCACAAATAATACAATAGGAAATTGTGAGAGAGACTTGAGTAGGTACTTTGTGAAGGAGTTAATCTTAAGGGCCAGTAATCACATGAAAAAGTATTCAACCTCCTTTAGTCAGAGAAATGCGAGTTAAAACCACATTCAGATACCTGTGGTAGTTTAAAAATATATTCACAAATTCTTTAATATTCCTGTTAATTGCCCTCTCCTTGAGTATAGATTGGACTTAAGTGGTTCACTTTTAATGCATAGGATATGACAAAAGTAATGACGTGTCACTTGCAACACTAGGTCATAAGGGATGACATGCACCCCCCCAGACCACATGCCAGGGGAGTCCAATGCCATGTTCAAGGATACTCAAGCAGACCTGTGGAGAGGCACATGTGGCAGGGAACTGAGGCCTCCTGCCATCACGTCACATGCATGCACCATCCTAGCGGCAGGTCCTACAGCCCCAGTCAAGCCTTCAGATGACAGAAGCCCTGGCTGACATCTTCACTGAAAGCTTGGGAGAGAACAGAACCACCCAGACGAGCCATTCCTGGCTTCCTGACCCACAGAAACCTTGAGATAATAAATTTATGTTGTTTTAAGCCACTGTGTTTTGAGGGTAATTTGTTATGAAGCAATAGATAACTAAGATAATGCCTTTACTCACCAAAATGGTTAACGTTAAAAAGACTGATGATACCAAGTGTTGCTGAGATGGTGGAGCAACTGGAACACTCACATACAGCTGGTGGGTACAACCATTTTGAAAAATAATTTGGTATTATTTCTAATTCTATTATTTTCTAAATAATTGAAGGCATGCATTTCCAATGACTCAGCAATTCCACTTATGGGACTATACCCAACAAAAAGTGTAGGTATGTATGTGCACACCAGGATACATGTATAGAACATTCTTAACAGCATTATTTGTAATAGCTCCAAGCAGAAAGTGGACCAAAATTGCATTCACAATTCATTCACACAATGGAAGACTGTTAAGCTATGAAAATTAATGAATGGCCATGAGGGCTGGGCTCTGCCCACATGAATGGATTCCTCCACTCATTGATTAATGGATTAATGGGTTCATGGATTGATGGATTAACAGGTTACCATGCGAGGGAACTGGTGGCTTTACAAGACGAGGAAGAGAGATCTGAGCAAGCCCGCTCAGCCTCCTTGCCATGTATGTACTCCTTTTCATTGCTGAATAATATTCCATAGCAGGGATACATCGCATTTTGTTTGTGAAGCCCTGTGCTGTTTTGGGACTCTGCAGAGAGTCCCCAACACCAAGAGAGCTCTCATTAGACCTCAGACTTTCCAGCCTCCATAACTGTTAGAAATAAACTTCTTTTCTTTAGAAATAATCGCGTTTCAGGTATTCTCCTATAAGCAACAGAAAATGAATTAAGACACCGATCCATGAATTTAAGAGAAGGAATGATGTGATGGTAAAGTCCACGCCCTCTGAAGAGGGCCAGGAAGGCTCAGTCTGATTCTCACCTTAGTGCATAACAACATCCCACTCCGGACAGGAGCTTCCCAGGTTGTGTGGGCCGATGGGGCCACGTGCGCCCAGGGCTGTGTGCTCCCCCACGGTGGATGAAAGGGATCTGAGAGCTGGCCACCATGGGGCATGGCTTGGGGATTTAGGCTGGACATTTCCAAAGCTGAAGGTATCACTTGCCCCATGGCCAAAGATATATCTTAGCATGCACATATCATCATCACATACTTAATTTCAAACAGTATAATCAGCCCTCTTCAGGCTAAGATTGTGGGCTGAGCTGAGGTGCCACTTCCCATGTCTCTCTGCTCATGGAAGCAGCCTGAGCTGCCCTGGCTCAGCAGAGACCACTGCTTGTACCACACAGCATCTGCTCCTAGGCAGCCTGGCTGTGGGCTGCCCATGACCAATGGAAGGGTGGCGGTGGATTCTGAACCAATGTGATGGGTCCCTTTGTCATCCCTGCTCCTCCAGGGCTAGAGAGGGAGCAGCCCCCACTTCCAGCAAGACCCAGGGAATCTGGGCAAGACCATGGGGCTGTGTCCCTCTCAGAAGCTGGGGACTCTGGTTCTGCACACAGCTCTACCAGGGTAATCTTGGCCCTGGGGGCCCAGACAGTCTCAGCCAGACCTCGTCCCCATCCATGCTCTAAGAGAAAGCAGACTGGCTGCCCGGGGGTGAGCGGGGTGGTGGGGAAAGAAGTCAGTCAGCAGGGAAGGAAGTCCCGGCAAGCATCAGACAGGAGCTTTGTAAGAAGAGGAAGAGAGACCTGTGAGCTTTTGCTTTCAAAAAAGAGCAAATCTGCCTCAATTTGGCTTCAACTACAAGGATCATTTTTAAAAATTGAGATATTCACATACCATAAGATTAACCATTTTAAAGTGTACAATTCAGTAGTTTTTAGTATACTCATAGAGTTGTGTAGCCATTGCCACTAATTCCAGAACATTTCATTTCTCCCCCCAAAGAAACTCTATACCCATTAGTAGTCACTCCTCCTTTCCTTCTCCCCCCAGCCCCTGGCAACCATGAATCTACTTTCTGTTTCTTTGGGTTTGCCTGTTCTGCACGTGTCACATAAAATGGAAGCCTTCTGTGTCGGGCTTCTTCCTCTTAGCACTATAGGTTCTCAAGGTTCATCCATGTTGCAGCATGTATCAGTACTTCATTCTTTTTATTGCCAAATAATATTCCATTGCATGGATATACCACATTTTGTTTATTCATTCATCAACTAATGGCCATTTGGGTTGTTTCCACTTCTTGGCTATTATGAACAACGGTGCTGTGAACATTCGTATGCCGCTTTTTGTGCAGATACATTTTCATTTTCCTGGGTATATACGTGAGAGTGAAATTGCTTGGTCAAATGGTAACTTTATCCTAGTGAGTGCAAAATGATATTTTGCTGTGGTGTTGAGTTGCATTGCCCTAATGACTGGTGTTCATTGGCCATTTGTCTATCTTCTTTGGAGAAATGGCTATTAAAATTCTTTTCCTGTTTAAAATTAGGTTATTTGCCTTTTTATATTCTGGATATAGACTCTTAGCAATTTTATGACTTAAGAACTTTTTCCCCATTCTGTGGGTTGTCTTTTCACTGTAGTGATAGTGTCCTTCGATGGACGAAGTTTTAAATTTTGACACTATCCAATTTATCCACTTTCTCTTTGGTGACTTGGGCTTTACGTGTCATGTCTAAGAAACCACTGCCTAATCCAAGGTCACGAAGATTTTCATCTCTGTTTTCTTCTAAGAGTTTTTTAGTTTTAGCCTTTGCATTTAGACTATCATTCATTTTGAGTTAATTTTTGTATGTGGTGTGAGGTAGGGGTCCAAATTCATTCTTTTGCATGTGTATATCTGGTTGTCTTAGCCCTGTTTGTTGAATTGTTTTGGCGCCCTTGTTGAAACTCAGTTGACCACGGATGTGTTAGTTGTTTCTGAACTCTCAATTCTATGACACCAATCTATTTGTATAGTCCTGTGCCAGTACCACTCAGTCTCGATTACTGTCGCTTGGCAGTAACTTCTGAAATTGGGAAACTGCTTCTGAATCAGCTTGCCCACTTCTGTGAAAAAGTCCATAGGAATTTTGATACAAATTGCATTGAATCTGTAGATCAGTTTAGAGAGTATTGCTATTTTAGCAATATTAAGTCTTCCAATTCATGAACACAAGATGTCTTTCCACATAGTTAGGTCTTCTTTAATTCCTTTCAACAATGTTTTGTAGTTTTCAACAAACAAGCTTTATACTTTTGTTAAATTTTTTCCTAAGTATTTTATATAATTTTAAAAGACTTTTGCTTTTGTATAATAGTTTTTCATTGGCATATTGCCATGTTCATACTGCTGTGCAAAATCAAGTTTCTGTTACTAAGGGCAATATAGTGGGCTGGGCGCGGTGGCTCACACCTGTAATCCTAGCTCTCTGGGAGGCCAAGGTGGGCGGATTGTTTGAGCTCAGGAGTTCAAAACCAGCCTGAGCAAGAGCGAGACACTGTCTCTACTAAAAATAGAAAGAAATTAATTGGACAACTAAAAATATATAGAGAAATTAGCTGGGCATGGTGGCACATGCCTGTAGTCCCAGCTACTCGGGAGGCTGAGGCAGTAGGATTGCTTGAGCCCAGGAGTTTGAGGTTGCTGTGAGCTAGGCTGACGCCACGGCACTCACTCTAGCCCAGGCAAGAGTGTGACTCTGTCTCAAAAAAAAAAAAAAAAAGAAAAGGACAATATAGTGGACATTTTTGTAGGCAACCGGTTGTCCCTGCCACATTGTCTTCTGTAAGTGAATTCAAGAGCTGTGGCTTCATTTCTCTGTGGATCTCCTGCCTGTGCTACATGCTGTGGCCAGTGCCATCTCAGGCTGACTTTTATCATGGCAGCAGCATGGCTGATGCAGTTCCAGGCCTCACCCTTCCTGCTGACATGATCTGGAGCCAGAGAAAACTCCCGTGTCCTAGAATTCCTTGCAGAGTGTTCTGAGATCCACTCTGATGGGACCACCTTAGGTCGCATGCTCACACTAGAACCAGTCGCTAAAGCCTAGCAGATGGAATGTGCCATGTTGTGCCACGTGTTTCACATCCTGGAGTTGGGGCACACTGAGATGTGGGTCCCTGATGCCCACTCCCTCCTGCCACTCTCTGGCATTGGGACAGACAACCCGTGCATGTGGGCATAGCTGGAAGCTATTCTTTTTCCCGGCCTAACCTGGTGGGCTTAGTACTATTGCCTCAGTGGACCCCTCACCCCACCTCCATGCAGGCCAGGCTGTGCGTCTCACTGCCCCTGAGTTCAATCTGAGTGAGATGAGCACAGATGGCAATGCCTTACTTTGCCCAACGCATACAATATGCGTTATCAATCAAGGATTTGCAAACCCCATGCTGTTTTTTCCATCTTCCAGCTTTTTCAGAGGCATATTCGTGTCCTTTCTGAGACTCATGGGCTCTTACACTTGAGCTTTTGGTGGCTGGGAGCTGTGCAGTCGGGTGGGCCTGCAAGCCCTGGCCCACCTAGACCAGCCAGGCAACCTCGGGCCCATCATTCCCTGCCTAGCCTCTGCATGTGTTGGGGGAAGGGCCTGCCTATCTTGCAGGGTTGGGAGAATCAAATGGGATGATTTGTGTAGAAGGCACTTGATACAGTTTAAGTGTCAATGGACGGGGTGAGGGCGATGAAGACGAAGGTGGGGCCGTGTCGGACATTTGCTGCCTGCCTGTTCGCTCGCAGCCCTGGAAGCCGCTATTGCCCCTGGTCAACCACGTCCTTTCTCACTTCCCCATTACTGACTATGCCTCTGCGGATGAAAACGTAACTTTGAATTACTAGTCACTAAAACCAACCTGCCTTCGCCCTCTGGGCAAAAGGCCTTTACTGGCGTTCACCTGGGACAGTCAGGAAGGGAGGGGCTCTGGAAGTGGCTCTGGATTTTGCGTCCCGTCTGCGTGGTCTCACTTCTTCCTGCCGAGGCCCCTGCCTGTGGTGGCGGAAGCTCACCTCCTCCCAGCCTGGCATCCTGCAAGAAGGGACCATTCAGGAAGCCCCAGGGGAGAGCAGAGGGACTGGGAGCAGGCTGTGTGCGTCACGCCCACCTGCAAGTGAGGGCTGGGAGGGCTGTCTGGGCGGACCCAGAACACCAGCCACCACAGAGCCTGCAGGACCCACGAGGACCTGCTGGGACAGGCGACCCCGGCAGCTTGGTGTTTCTCACTGGGCAGTGGAAGGACTGGACTCTCAGCTGCCGGGGCTCCTGCGCGGGGGCCCTCAGGCATGCTGGCCTGGCTTCCTCCTCCTGCCTATCCCGCTGTGCTCTGGCACCCAGAGGTCTTGCCTCGTGGTCCCAGGCGGTCCTGCACCTCTGCCGTCACTGCTTCCTACCCCAGGCTCTCTTTCCCTCCTCCCGGGCAGGAGGGCATTCTTGCCGCCCTTCCACAGCCTGGCACCTGCTGCTTCCTCTGGACGGTGCCCCAGACCCTCACTGACCAATGGACCTGCCAGCGCCTCCTTCGGGCCCCACTGATGTGAGCACCCTGGTGGCCCCTCTGTGCCTTCCGGGTTCCCTGCCTGTCTCCCCACCAGCTCAGGGGCAGGCAGCCTTCTTCCTCGTGGGCTCCCAGCCTCTGGAGCAGAGCAGCTGGTGTAGACGTTCAGGAAAAGCATGGTGGGCAACACGGTCAGAGCGGTTTGAGGTCAGTGGAGAAAGTCAAGTCTAGCCTGTTGGGCTAGTCCCGCTCCCTTCCCCAGGGACGGCAGATTAATCAGGCTGCAAACCACCTGGCTTCCTGCCGCTCAGCATGCCATTGGCAGTGGTCCCTGAGTGTCCAGGATAGCAGTGCCAGCGCAGGGCCTCCTGGCTGGCCCAGGCTCTCCCCGCTGCGCCCCCAACTGAGCGCCTGTGTCTCCGGGCCTCTCCAGGCCACCGGAGCCATCTCCTCTTAGCCCTCCTGCCATGCCTGACCCTACAGCTGACCCTTCACTTCCTTGAGTCTTCCATCAGGGATCCCCTTGTTAGGCTGGAGCTTGCAGAGGGTGGGACCAGGCTCTCTGCCCCCGTGTCCTGATGGAGCCTGGTGCAGTCCTCTGTACATCACTCGGTCAAGGGTGATGTAGCAGTCCTCCATCTTTCTGACCTCAGGACCCCTTTACACTCTTAAAAATACTGAGGACCCCAAAGAGCTCCTGTTCATGGGTGTTCTATCCAGCGCAGGGCCACAGCCATCTCTCACCTCTCTTCCTACTTTGTGTTCAGTGACATTGTTTCGATAGCTTAAAATTGGCCATGGTAAAAATATTTACACCATGGAAATTGGCGAATGCTGCATATCAGGGCTTCATTGTTTGGAGAACTGGTTGTTTAATATTTACCAGCATGGTTATAACTATTTCTATTCACTGTATTAGGATATAAAACTGAGAAATCTGTGAGACACGGGAACACATAAGTGCACATTTTATTAGCCATCAGAGTGAGGGTGTATCACATGTCATCCTTCAGCCTCTGAAAACTCCCAGATAACATTTGTGAGAGCATGAGAGTGAAAAAGACAAATAATGCTTCAATATTATTATACAAACAATTTTGTCCTTTCAAATCCCATGGAAAGGTCCTGAGATGCCAGGGGTCCCCTAGGCCACACTTGGAACATCACTGGTGTCAACTCAGGTGTGGGTTAGACGGACCGCCTCACCCTGTACTAGCTGTGTGACCATGGGCAAGTCGCTTGGCTTCTCTGAAGGTCAATTTCCTCACCCACCAGAGGGGCTGAGGGGCCCACCGAGGCCTAGGGGGAAGCCCACAGACAGCACCTGCGGGAGGTCGCCTATCACGCGCTCTGTCCCCAGCCTCCCTGAGCGGGGCAGAGCTGGGCGCCTCTGCCCACCTGGCATGGCTGAGGGCCTGAGCCCCCTGGGAGTCCAGAGTGCCCCACAGAAAGTGGCTGGCCGGCACTGCGCTGTGGACTCCCCCAGGAGGGCTGGGCTCTGCTGGGCGCCCTCGTCCGGGTCCTGCCTCAGAGGCAGAGGCCACACGGAGCACTGGGCGGCAGGACCGCAGCCCTCACCCCCGCCCTGCCTGCCAGGGCAGCGCAGATAGACGGGGGAGATTTAGCTAGACCCCAGCACTCGGGCACCCTCGCATTTCTACACTTGGATGTGCCCGAGAAGAGATTTGACACGCATGGCTGAAGACAGCGACTGGAGGAACAACAAAACCGTTCGTATCGCAGCCACTGAGGTGAGTGGTTACCTAAGGTCTTACCTAAGCTCAGTGCACGTGTTTACCCTCCCTCCTCCCCCAGGCCTGGGTGAGGAGCGTGGAGATTGAGTGCAGGAAGGCCTGGTCCAGGCAGGAGCTGCAGAACAGACATCTGTTGTCGTGTCTGCTGTCGCCTGTCTCCTGTCCCTTGCCTGCCATCCCCTGTCTGCTGTCCCCTCTCTCCCACGCCCTGTCTGCTGTGGCCCCTCTTGTCTGGGGCCTCCTGAAGATCTCGGTCCTGAGGTGGTGTCCCTGCGGGCTGCATTGCCAGGGCCAATCAGGGCCAGGGTTCCTCCCTGGAGCTGGGCCCTGAGGCCTGCAGGCAGCTCTGGGGGTGGGCAGAGGAAATCGGTGGGCTAGACTGGGGGTGGGGCAGGAGTTGAGCCTGTCTCTGGGGGTGGGGTTGGGTTTTCTTTCCCAGACCACCCTGGAGTCCCAGCCCAGTTCTCTGACTCCTGGGAAGGGTGGGGGAGCAGGCAGAGGCCTGAGGCAGGGGCACATTTTTGGAATTCCAGGCATGCCTGCACGCTTTGCAGGAAGCCCAGCCCGGCAGAAGCCTGCAGGGTGCAGAGCTGCTGGCTGCAGGCCGCCTCGTCCCCCTCCCAGAGTCTGGGCCCGGGTCTTCCCACTGTCTTGCCAGAAGAAACCTGCTCCGCCCTGCAACTCTAGGACACAGGATGGGGAGGAAGACATGCCCCAGGGCTCCTGGTACTAGAAAAAGCCACTGAAAATGATAGCTCTTAATTTGAGAAACAAAATGTCACAGAAAATTCTTTTAAAAGAGATTTATTTGGGGCATCATATTGAAACATTAAAAGCAACATTTTTTAAAAGAAACCTCTATTTTACCTTATCCTTAAATTTTGGTCATGATTACACCTATGCATTTGTAAAGGTGACGTGTGCGTGTGTAAGGTGTTAGTGACAAAGTGGTAAAGGGTGAATATTTCACTGGACATCTGGTTCTTGGGATATGATTTTAGAAAGGGTCACTTTTGAGAAGAAAACTCTGCCAGTGTGGACTCTCATCTGTTCCCCTGGGGACCCCAGGGGCCTGGAGCCCCTCCTGGAGCCCTCCCCCTGCCTCTGCTCCAGCTGGTCAGCCGCCCCCATGCTGCTCGCCCTGGAGGGCTGGGGAGGGAGGGAAGCAACGTGGCTTGCCATTTCCCTCCGCAAAGTCTGCGCCACGCGCTGCTGAGGTGGAGGAGAGGTTGAGGTTAAGTGCAGTGGACATCTGCACAGGGGGGGCTCCTCCAGGGTTGCTTCCTGAGAGGGGGTTTTCCTGAAATTCGACCTTGACTTTCCCACCCCACGGGAGGCAGGTGACAGAGGCTCGGAGCCAGGGACCTGCAACTCCTCTAAGCCTCTACTCTCTCTGCCCCTCTGTCCCCGGGCCAGGCTGGCACTGGCTGGAACACCGCTCTGGGAGTCCTCCTTGTCTTCCTCCCTCCAGGCCGAGCAGGGGAGCTGGAGTCCCATGTGGCCCAGTTCCTACTTGGACAGGCTGCTGTCCACGGAGCTGTCCCCAGCAACTCCGCATGGGCACTCTGACATCCCTACGCCTGCTGGTGAGTCTGGGGAGGGTTGTCTGCAGCTGAAATCTACGCATTCCATGCCAGGTCCTGCCCTCTGCAGCTGGGCAGCTGTTATGAGTCCCCTGCAGGTGGCTTCAGACTGCGGCCTGAGCCACTCTGCCCTGCCCAGCGCCCACACCCCCAGGGCTCTCAGACCCTCGGTGACGCTGCGCCCCGGCACCAGAGGGCTCTCTTTGCTAGGGCCCAGCTGGCACCTGTGGGACACTGCATGGCCTGCCCTTCTCGCCAGTCCCGGCCTGGGGGCTGGTGGGCTTGGGTCCCTCAGGTTTACTCCTCTGCTGAGGGGGGCATGCGGGAATTGTATTGTTGTTAGGTAACAAGCCGTCCTCAAAGGTCGTAGTTTAAAAGAACAAGAATTTGTTTTTCTTATGAACCTTCAATTTGGGCTGGGTGTGGCAGAGACTGGGCTCATGGTGTCACTTGGAGCAGCTAGACTGGGGCCGAAGGGTCCCTTCTGAGCTGACACACTCACAGGCTAGTGGGTGCAGGCTGTCAGCTGGGACCTCCTGCCCGCATGGGCCTCTGTGAGCCGCTTAGGCATCTTTGAGGCAGCGGGCTGGGCTCCAGGGCTGAGAATCTCCAGAGGACAAGGGGGAGCCTTAGAGGTTACAGCACGTCACGTCCTCCACATGATACGATTGGAAAGTCACGACGGCTTGCCTAGGTGCAAGGGGTGAGGACATTGACTCTACCTCTCTGGATGTGTGACGAGGTTCTAGAAGAGCACGTGGGATGGGAGATACTGTTGCCACAAGAATGGTGGAGTGGCAGGCCCCTCTCCTCCCACCTCACTCCCGCTGTGCACGCTGCCTGGCGTCCAGACGCTCCGGTGGGGCCCTGCCCTGTGACTGAGCCGCCCGCGTCTTCCCTCCTCCCCTCCTGCCCAGCCCACGGTGACGGTTTCCTTTGCCAGGTTCCCAAGTGGCATGCGCCAGGATAAGGCTGGCAGTGCAGGGGCAGTGAGGATGGGCCTTGGTGGCTGCTCCTCCTCCCCCCGCTCCTTCCGGGAGCACTGCCCCCCAGGCTGGGACACGGGGCTCTGGTCCTGGCTCTGCCTCCTGGTTCTGGGGTTGCTGGTGTGGCCTTGGCCTGGGTTAGCGGTCCCATGGCACCTGGTGCCTGAACGAAATGACAAGAATAACAGCACTGGCACCAAGGATGCCCACCCCACACAGGCTGCCCTGTGTGCTGTCCATCCTCCCTGGCCCCGAGGCCGGCCCACCACCTGCAGTCCCATTTCACAGGCGGGAAAGTGGCCTCTGAGAGGCGGCCTCTGCCATGGGCACACAGTGGTGTCCCGGGGTGCACAGTGTGCCACTGCTGGGAGAAGGTGCTCATGCTGGTCTTGGCGTCAGGCTCCATTGGCACTCCTTCAGGGACACGCACGGGGCTGGGCCCCTCAGTGGTGTCACGTGTGGCTGGGGAGAGCTGTCCTGGTGCTTCAGCTCCTTGTTTGGAAGAATCACATGCAGGGCCGGTGCGACGGAGTGATGACAGACACACAACACTTCCACGTGAGCGGTTTTATTGCAAAGCGAAAGTGAGTTCCAGAGAGAGGAACAGGTCTGTCCCCGTGAGTGGAGACAACCCTGAGTTTAACGACACAGTATAGAGAGTATAGCACACTCTCAAGGTCAGTGGAGAATGGACAGTTCCAATCAGGAACAGCGTCATCCCAGGGTTAGGGTCTGTCCCCATGACATGTTAAGCTGGGGGTGGGGTATTCATGTATTTAGGGGAAGCGGGTGGAGATTCCCGGAATCATGTACCCTCCCCTATTCTGTGCTTGTGTGGCTGGCTCCGGAGCTGTCTGGCGCTAGGGGGTGAGTTTTGCTATGCTGATGAGGGAAAGGTTACCTTTGGTCATAAGCGCCTAGCTTCTGCGCGTGCTCCCAGTTGGGGAAAGTCAAGTTCTTGCTATTTCGGATTCTTTTCTCTGTTTTTATTGGTCCCGACCCTCGGCCCTTGACTGCATCCCCCCATCGCCTGCCCCCTCACCTGCATACCCTCACCCCTACCTAACATTGGTCCCGCAGATCTGCCCACCATCCCGGAGGCCTGGCACACTGGTGGGCGGAGGTAGGTGCCTTCAGGGTGCCGGTTACTCTGACAGACTGCATAGGGAGGAGGGAGATGGCCCATGGTTTGGCTATGAGGGTGCGGAGGTGATGTCGGGGGGCCTCTTCAGAACCCTCTCTGCGCCTGTCCCCCTTTGCAGGCTCTGGGGGATGAAGGCTGCTGAGGGCGCCCACCCTGCAGAGGAAGGTGGGGGCAGAGGTGAGAGGGCACAGGTGGGAGCGGCAGCCTCCCTCGGCTTCCGGAGAAGTGATTCCTCAAGTCTGAGGGCAGTGTCATCAGTAAGGCTGGCGAGCCACACACCTGAGGAACACATTCACATTCCAGCTGGTCAGCAACAGTGTAAAAATGGTGATGTTTTCATCAAAGTAGAAAACGAAAAACTTGACAAGTAATTTCCAGGCACTTTGGTGGTGAACACCAGGGGTCAAGAGATCTGGGTTCTGATGTGTCTCCACCTTAACTGGCCCCTTCCTGTCTGTGCGGCTGTGGCAGGGCTGGCAGGCACCTGGCCCTCGGGGGCGGAGCCTTCCTGCACCCGTGGCAGGCATCACTAGTCCAGCGCAGAGCACTTGCAGTCTGGACTGACAGGCAGCTTCAGACTCCTCAACACCCTGCTCCAGGCTCTCAGCACCCAGGCGCAGGTGCCTGCGACTTACAAGGGCCATTTTTCTTGTGTTGAAGCGGGAGGCTGGGCAGGGTGCCGTCTCTCTGTCCTCCAGGCCCTAGCGCCCTGCCTGGTGGGGCAGTGCGGCGGGGCTGGGCAGGTTTCTCAGGGTTTCCACACTGGGGTGATTCCTGTCTTGGCACAACTGAATTGCGGGGGAATCTAAGAGGTGATGAAGGTGCGTTTGCTCACTGTCATAGCTGCCTCAAGCACGGCGACAGGACCGGGCTGGAGCCTTTCCAGGTGGAACCAAGGTTCCTGCCTGAGCACTTTTCTTCTTTACTTTCTCTGTTGACTTCACTAGATGGGGTAATTCTCCTTAGAGACTAGGAAACTGAGGCACAGAGAAGTGAGGTAACTTGCCAAGGTCCAGCAGAGGGTCGGAGGGCAGGTGGAGAGGTGTGTGTGGGCACCTGCTCCCAGGTCACCCAGGCCTTGTCCCAGCACCCAGACCTTTCTGACCAAAGTGGTGCTGACTCTGGCCCCTGGCTAGGCCTGAGCCTGGGTTGTCTGGCCTTGAAGGGGGCAGGGAGGAGGGGGAGGGGCCGGGGCCCAGGACTGCGGCTGAGCGCAGGCAGCCAGCCTGGGTTTGTCTCCCGGAGGTTTGCGCCTCCTGCACTCAGCAGACTGTTGTTACCCGACCAGGCTTTTTATGTGGGTTCCCTGGGAAATCAGACACGTCCAGGCTCCCCGCAGCGTGCCCGCGCTCCCTACAGGCTGGTGGGAGACGCCTTTGCGGTCCTTAACACTTGGGAAAAATGTACTTATAAACAAAACAAGACAAAACAAAACCATCTTATTGTTTTCTCTCCTTCCTTGATTTTAAAAGCAATACACACTCTTTGCAGAGATTTCAGAAAAATACAGAAGAGAACAAAAGCAAGTGATGCCATCGGTAAGCCCACCTCCCTGCAGGGACCCCAGGGAGCAACCTCTGGCACGGCATGCAGGAGTGAGCTCCCGTGAGCTGACCTCTTTGACCCACCTGTCAGTGGCCCCAGGAGCCGACCGTGGGAAACAGCTGCTGGCGGGCCTGGGAGGGGTGGCTATTGTCCCACGTCCCTCCCACCCCGTAAATCCTTCTCAGCCAGAGCCTGAAATGCTCTGTGGGAAGATTGATGGGGACACTGGGCCTGTCGGCTGTCCCTACCCTGGGACACTTGGGATTTAATTCCCTGGCAGCCTGGCGGAGCCTCTGAATCTGTCCCTCACAAAAACAATATCTTTCCTGACCCTGAGAAGGAAGACCTCGGGGAGTTTGGGTCACCCTCCACGGTGACACGTAGGTCAGGGGTGGCCAGAGGCCAGAGCCTGGTTGCTCTGCCTGGCGGGACGTGTCTCTGAATAATGAAATTCTTATCTTCCCACAGCCCTGCAGACGCCCTGTCGGGAAGGTCGGGGCACAGGGGAACTCCCTATAAGATCGGAAGGATGACGGCCACCTTCCTGGAGCAGCCACACCCTGTCCTGGCCTCCTGGCCTCCTGTCTGTGCTGCTGCAGTTTCGGAAGAATCTCCCAGAATTTCAGGGAATGAAAATTTGAACATTGAAACTACCCCACTTGTAGTCTCTGCCGGGGTGGGGTGAGATTGAATCAATAAGCTTATCCCATGGGCGTGGCTGGTGTTGGAGAAAGGGCAGTGTCCTTGGTCCTGGCCCTGTGGGCCTGGGCCAGTTACTTGTCTCTCCGCACTGCGGCCGTCTGGCCTGTGGGACGGGGTGACTGCCGTGCCGCCTTCCTGCTGGAGGCTCTGCGCCCAGCCGAAGCGGCCCAGCACCCCTGCCCGGCAGCCTTCGGTGCCCAGGAGTCACGACACTCTCTCCTCCGCAGACGCGTGCTCTCAAGTCACCCCACCGGCAGTTCTGCTCGGCAGGAATTCTCGGTCCCATTGGACGGATGAGCAAACAAGGCTCTGAGACTGGAGCAGCTGGCCTGCGTTCCGCGGTCAGGCCTGAACCCCGGTCTGGTGACCTCAGGCCTCACGTCCGGCCTCCTCATGATTTAATCTGCCTTCTCTGCACCTGCCTGTGGCCTGGTGAGCCCCCAGGGTGGCCACGTGTGGTGGTGGGCTCGCTGGTGTCCTGGCCTGATGCACGGCCGCGGAGGGCTGTCCTGTGTCCCCTGTCCTATCTCTCATGACAGGCCGCACAGTGGCGTCACTGCGTGGCTGCTCTGGGTGAGGTTCATCGTCCTCCTGCTCCTGTCCCTCTGCCCACCCCTCCCGTTCTTAAACTCTGGGGCACAAATGTCCTCAGAGCTCTCGGGCGGCGCTCCTGATGGATGGGTGGGCGGGCTGCCCGTTCAGCTCCGAGCTGCTGCTGTGCGCGTCTTTTCTTCCCCTCTGAGGTGGCTTTCGTGCCAGCAGCGTGGCGGTTCCGGGAGGCCTGTGTGTCTGGATGTAGCAGCCTCTCTGCAGAGGCACACGCCAGAGGCCCGGGCGCAGTGGCACCTTTTCCTCTGGCTGTGGCTCCTTCCTGAGATGGCCTTGGCCACCTCCCGGGATGGCGCCAGGACTGGCAGAGAGTGCTGGTGCAGGGAGGCTCCCCAAAAGCCCAGTGGGCCATGGGCTCCAGAGCAGACCACAGCCTGGTGGGGCAGCGATCTGGGAGCGGCATGGCCTTGCCCTGCTGAGGATCCTCTCCGGGTCTGTGGCCCCGTGTCCATGTGAGGAGAGGAGTTCTCTGCTCCCTGTTGACTCTTTTTCTTTTCAAATATGTTGGGCACATCGATTTCTTTATTATCTTTTAAAATATATTTGGCAAAAAACTGTATGTATGTGTAAGTTACAAGGCATGACAATGACATGAACATGAAAATCGGCACCCTGTCTGGCACTGCTGCCTCTGGTTGTCACGGGTGTAAGGAGTAGCAGCTGGTGGAGAAGGTGGGTGTTGGGGATGTCAGATCTGAATCTAAAACTGGCCTCTGCCACTGACTGCCCTCGCGACCTTGGGAAGGTCACAGCTGCTGAAACCTCAGTGTGTCCAGCTGAAAAATGGGTTCATGAAAGGTTCAGGGCATCCTTGAGGAGTATGTCCTGAGACACCCGCAGAGCTTTTCTGTTTTTGGGGAGTGTCTTGCACAAAGAATGAGCTCTTGGCCCATGTGTGTGCGCTGCGCGTAGACTCCCTCAGTGTGTCACGACTCCGGCGCTGGGTGGCTGATGTGGTGTTTGTCACCTAAGCATCTGTAGCTCCCTGCAGGGTCATCAGCCCAGCCTTGGTGATGTCCCTGTCTCAAGGCACCTTAGATTTCTGCTAGCAGCGAGGAGGACCACACTGAGAATCTGCAGGGCTCCCGGTCTGCCGGGGGCTGCCCTTGAGTGTGTCTCCCTCAGTGGCCCTGGAGGGCCCTTGTGGTGTTCCGACCCGGCCACCGGCTCAGACAGCCGAGCGCAAAAGCGGCATGAAGCACTGCCTATGGCCGGTCGTTCTCGATGCCGCTCCCTGGGCCCGTGCCCATCGCCGGCCAGCTCCCCACCGTCCTTCAGAGCGTGGCGGGGACTCGGTGGCCATTCTTTCACGACACCTCCTTGCAGTTGTTATTCTGTTCCTTGGGGGCTTGGAGTGTCTGGCCTTGGCCGTAAATCACACACACCTAGTAATTTTATGAAAATTTATGAACTCCTCTTCCCTCCTCTGGAGCTGCGGGGTTGGTGCGCTGCCCCGGGCTTCATTAATTCCGGGGATGTCAGAACCTGCTGGGATAGTTGAAGACTCCGACAGGAAGACAGAAGGTGGGGCATGCTTCCGGGCGTGCCGAGTGGGGAGATGGGGCAGAGCAGGCCCAGGGAGCGGGGTGTGTCTGTGTGCTGCAGGACTGGGGTCCATGTGGTGGGAGGAGGCCATTTGGGGCACAGCGTGGGCACCACCTGGCTCACCTGGGCCGGGCCTGCCTGCCGCCCACCAGACCTGTGTTCCTGCACAGAAACTTGCCCTCTCTGCACTTCCTTCTTCACCTGTGCGCTTCGTCCTGTGGTTTCACATCTGTGTTTGTCTTGAGGCTTAAAGGGAGAAATGAGCATGTGGGCGGGACCGTGGGAACCACGGCCACGACGGTGGTCGTCATTACTATTCTGACACGCAGTTTTTGCCCTCTGGTGCTGGGGTCTGGAGGACCAGGGAGGGAAGAGCCACGTGCATGCCAGGTGTCTTGGGGTCTGGTAGGGATGCCGGGGCCTGGGGAGCGGGAGGGCTCTGGGTTCCTGGTGGCAGGAAGCCACTGGGTCACTCATACCTGGCCGTGTCTCCCTGGGCTGTGCCCCCAGAGCTGTCGCTTGCACCGTGTAACTCTTTGATTCCTGTCTTGTCTCCCAGTTGGAGAGGAGCCCCGAGCAGGCAGGGGCGGGACAGCAGTTTTTCTGCTCTTGACTTTGTCCTGAAGTGCTGGCAGAGCGCCTGCACCCAGCACTTGCTCAGGAGCCTTAGCCGAGCCCGAGTCCCCTCAACAACACCCCCGAGGGCCCTGGGGCTCTTCCTGTGTCAGTCTCTGCTGATCTTCATGGTGTTGGCTGTTCCACTCGCCTCCTTGGGACCCTGCGCCAAGTGCGGGGTAGGACTTGGAGAAAGTCTTCCAGGCCCTTCCTGAGCCAGCCCTTTCTGGTTCTGTCAGCATTTCTTCCCTGGCTGGGTTCCCCCAACTCCCTGTGGCTGCCGCATGGATGTGTCTCAGGCTCGAGTTGGACCAGGTTCCTCCCCCAGGCTAAAGCCTTTTGTGGCTCCTCAGGCTAAAGTCCGTGCTTTCTTCCCAGATGCAGGTCTTGACCTAGCAAGATCAAGCTGCGGCCTAGCAAGCTGTGGGGTTCCTTGAACTGGGGCGACTGTTCTGTGCCCTGCCCTTGGCTCAAACTGCCCTTGGCTCACACTGCCCTCGCTTCCTGGAACACCTTCTCATCTGCAAAGCTCATCCCCGTGCTGCCTTCTCTCGAACCCGCTTCTGGTCCTCCCGGCAGGCTGGCTGCCCATCTCCTGCGCCCTGCTGGGTCCACACAGACCCCACCGCTGCACCCAGGACAGTTGGCAAATCTCCTCACTTGCTAGTCTGTCTCCCCCAGGGCTCTGAGCTCCTTGAGGCGTCTCTGTGTCCCTTGAGCGAGTCAGGGGGCTGCCTATGCTCGTTAGGACAAACGTGTGGCCTGACTTTCTGCCCACTGCACTGCTCCAGCAGGGGCCTGGCAGAGCGCCGGGGAGGTGTCTGGCCTCCGGTGCCGGTGGCTGGGTGTGCCTCGGAAGGCAGGTAGGCTGAGGCGGGGGCAGCAGGGCAGCGAGGGAGGAGAGGGCTGAGAGCGGGCGCTGCACGGCCCGGCACATTGGGGGCATATTTGTGGCTGCCTTGACTTTGCCTGGTGGTAGCAGAGGAATGGCAAGTATGTGTGCTGTGTAAACACCAGTTACACCCAGGCACACTGATGGGCGGAGAATGCCGGGCGGACCGTGCGGCTCCTCTCCCTGGCCCCCAGTGGGGGAAGTCTGACCAGGGAGCACAGGCTCAGGTGACAGCCTTTCCTCCCGGAGAGCCGGGTATCTGGAGAACAGTGTCAACTTGCTCTGGCCTCCTGGGCTGGTTACGGGCCAGGCTGGGTTGGGTATAGGGCAGACACACCCCGCACCCCCCAGGGGTCCCCGCAGAGGGCCTGCCGCTCGCTGCTCAGTGAAAGGGAAGGTGCCAAGGTGCCACAGCTCAGGGGCAGTGGCAGCAAGGTTTGCACCTGGCCCTACCCCTGTGCAGCCTGGGCACTTTCCCTGAGACCACGCCACACCTGGCTCGGGGACCCCTCAGAGCTGGGCGCCATCGTCACCCCCGTGCCGAAGCAGGCCCTTGGGAGTGGGGTGCCACAGAGGGGCCTTGAGTGGCTGGCCTCACCAGAGCCTGCTCTGTGGAAGTAAGGGGGCAGGGCCAGCCGGTTGGGGGGCAGACGGGGTGTGTGGCTTCTGGACCACTGTGCCAGGGACGTCGCAGGGCAGCTGGCGCTGGGGAAGGTGGCAGGAAAGCAGCAAGGTTTTAACTTTCGACCCAGCTTATCCATTTTTAAAAACCGGGACTCCATTTCTGTGTGCTGTAGATTTCCTCGTCTGTACCCCAGCCTCTCCCTGCCTTGTCTCTCCCTCCGCTGAGCCCGCAGCACCCCGGCAGCCGTAGCCCGCCCGTCCATGATGGCGGCATGCTCTCCATCTTGAGGAATTTGGAGGAAAAACAGATGGCTGTAGCTGGCGACATTTACTTTGTTGTCTGTCAATATTTGAGAGGTTTTATTACTTTACAGTGCCAGGTTTTAGAATAAATTAAATGGCTAATGGAAATATTAAAATAGAATTAATTTAACTAAACAAATAAAACTGGGAGAGTCAGTTCGATTTGTTTAGAAGTTACTAAATATATTTTCAAGTGAAGCCTCAGGGCAGGGAGTAACTCCCTACCCCTGGGGTGGGAGCCCACCCAGCCGGACGTCCCCCGGCACTTGCTGGGGCCAGGACCAGGCGGTGTCAGGTAGCAGCCAGGCTGGCCTAGGCGGCCTGCCCAGGAGCTCACAGCCCGGCACGGGCAGACATGGGGCCCACAGCCCCGCGCTGTGCCCCCATCGGGAACCTGCCAAGCACATCTGCAGGGCAGGGCGGAGGCAGGACTCCACCTGCCACACCCCTTCCTGTCACCCAGTCCCCAAGCACCTGCTCAGAGATTCAGAGAGTTGGCCCTACACTTGCCTCCGTGAGCTCCTAGTTTAGGGCGGGAAGCAGAGAAGTTAAGAGGTCGCAGGCAGGATACTTTAATGTGGTGACAGAGACATGCTCAGGGGGTGTTGGGGGACCTAAGGACAAGGTTTTTTTTTCTTTCTTGTAACAAATATTGATTTGGTGCCCATTTTAATGCTTTGAGAAAATATGGAAGCAATTCCTTGCCCAACAGCACTTGACTGCCTCACGGCCGTGCCTTTTTGCCAGAAACCTCCACATTAGAAAGTCTGCCTGAGACTGGAGCGTCGCACTCATTGTGCGTCTTTTACAATGCGGGGGGCGGGGGAAGGTCAGTGCCCCGCCCAAATGCCTTCCTCAGAAATGGAGAGGTGGCCCTGAGGCTGCAGGTTCTCGAGGGGAGGGAGGCAGGGGGAGGTGGCAGTGTGGGATGTGGAAGAGCTGGCCTTTGTTAGGACAGTCCCGGGAGTCTTACGATCTGTCTTAGTCCGTTTGTGCTGCTGCAACACAGTACCTAAGACTAGGTCATTTACGATAGAAAGAACAGGCGCTTATTCTCTCCCAGTTCTGGAGGCCGGGAAGGGCGAGGTCCCAGGACGGGGTCCTGCTGCTGCATCCTCCCAGGGGAGGACCGCGGTGACCTCACGTGGTGAAAGGTGGAAGGGTGAGAGGGGACTCAAGCTTTTTTATAGGGTCCCTTGATCCCATTCCGAGGGAGGAGCCCTCATGGCCTGATCGCCTCTTGAAGGCCCCGCCTCTTGACACGATCTCTTTGGCAACACCTGAATTTGGAAGGGGACACATGCAAACCATAACATTTTCCAACCTTGATTTATTTCGATTGTACGCATTCAGCAATCCCCAATCTCAGCCTGCTTCTTTTGCCCCTGGGAACGCCATGTTCTTGGCCATCTCCATAGGTCTCTGCCACGCCCGCTCATATGCGCACCTGCTAGGCGCTGCCCCCTGGCCTCCCGTTCTCTTCCCTGCTACTCGGAGCCTGGGTCTGCGGCAGCATCTCCTGCCATCAGCCCTGCCCGTATGGACGGCCAGCACCCGGGCCGCTCACCATCCACTTCTCCATCTTACTAGGGTGGGCGTCCCCACCCCCTCTCAGGAACGTGGGCACCTGGTGGGTTTCTGTCCTACACGGTCCCTCTGATCGAGGAGGCTCACTTCTGGGAGTCTCTGTTCTGCCTCTGCTGTCTGCTGTGGCCACTCTGGCATTTCTGTTTCCCAGTGGCTACTGCTTCTTACATGCTTCCAGGAGCCATGGGTGTGAGCTCTGTCCCCGGGTCCCTGCAGGAGGCTACAGCCCCCCAGGTGAGCACCTCCTTCCTTATCCAACTTCTCTGTTCCCGGATGGATCCAGCACCCAGGATCCAGCCCACACATAGTCTCCAGCTTTCCCTGAGACCCTGCAGCTCTCTGGGGCACAGGAAGATGATCTTGTTCTTCCTCTTGCAGGCCAGCACCTTCCCACCAGGCCATGCCAGGTGGGATGCTGCTTGTGGGAGGGAGATGGGCATGTTCTCAGGGCAGTGGCCTCGTGTTCTCTGGCACCCACCTCATTGGAGTCACAGCGGGGTCTTCAGTGGGGTGGGCTCTGCCCTCTTCTTTTAGCAGGTCCCCACATCCTGAGCCTCATGTCCCATTCTTTGCACATGGGACCCTGAACTTGGTGTGGGGGGACCTGCTGGGGTTGGAATTCCTTCTTCTCCCAGCTAGGAGCTTGTAGAGTCAGTCCTGAGCTGACCCCCGCTCTGTTCTTGCCTGCAGATCAGGGCTTCCCTCACTGCTGTCAGGGAGGCCCCTAAGTGTCCAAATTTTGCCTTTGAATGGGTCATTGATCACCCTGAACCTGTCATTTTCATTCTCAGTAAATCTGCAACCTTAGCCGGTGCCATCTGGTTCCCTGTCCTCTGTGACGACGTCTCTCAGGGCTGGGGATGCTGCCCCAGCCCCTGTGTCCTCCTCTGCAGGTTTCTGGGCCCTGCTCCCCACTGCACAATTCACCCTTAATGCCATGACAGCTCGGGGGCTCTCCGTCCTCCATCTCCCACCAGCAGCCGGTCCCCACTGCCCTCAGGACAGGGAGAGAACCAGCTCCAAAATCCCACTATAGAATCTGCCTCCCAGGTCTGCCCCTGGAGTCTCCTGTCCTAGGATGGGCTCCCTGGAAGCAGACTCGGAGCGGGAGGGTTGGTGGAGTGATTCAGGAGGTACCTCTGCAGGGAAGCGGGTGGCGGGGCTGGGCGCAGGGAGCACTGGGCGGCTGAACTGGGGTTTTGGCTCATCCTATGGCACTGAGAGCTGGCCGTGTGTATGCTAGGGGCTGGGCCTTGGACTCCCCACCAGATAGTCAGTGGCCTGCAGACCAGCTCTGGAAAGGGGTGCAAGCTTGGGTGAGGCGGCTCGAGCAAGGGAGGCAGCACGAGCCCACCCTCCAGCAGGCTGGCTGGGCGCTGGCTGCGGGGGGCTGCTGCCCAGATGCTGGGGTGGGTGCTCTTCCCAGAGGGGGAAGGGCCTGCCTTGTCTGCTGCGGCTGAGGGGCGAGTAAGACGTGGACAGGGAGCTGTCCCTTGTTCCAGGGCAGCGGTGGGAGCAGGTGCCTGCGCGGAGGGGATTTGGAGAGAGTTGTCCCAGACACAGAAGGCTGGTTGAGGGGTGTCCTCTGTGCATCGCGTGGGGACCTTTGGCTGAACTCGGGCTCCAGTGGACAGGACAGCTCCTCTGTGTCCCCTACACGCTCCAAGAAGGCGGGGGAGGAGGAAAGGCCGAACACGACTGCCAGGGCGAAGGACATTGCGGTCTCAATTGAAATGTTCAAAAAGACAGTCCTGTTGGACTTGAAGCCATAAGCAAAGCCCGATTGCACTCTCCCCGCCCTCCCGTTTAGCCGCCTATTCTCCACCCCTCCGTCTGCCACCATCCCCTTCTGCCGGGGCGTCTACTCACTTCTCTGTCTGTCCACACGGACATCTCTGTAGCCAGTGAGGACGGTGCCCTGGAGCGGGGAGGCTGAGCCCCAGGCCCGGCCCGGGAGCAGGCTCTCTCCCTTCTCTGGGCCGGACCCAGGCTGTCTATGAACAACGGCATGACTCCAGCTTGTATTCAATCAAGAGAAGAGAATAGTTTTGAAAGAGGCCAAATAGAACTTAATTTGCCGTGTGGTTACAATTAGCAGAGAACACGTCCCACCAGCCTTTGAAGGGCTGGGTGGCTGGGGAGGAGTCGCTCTCTCTGCTCAGCCCGCTGGGCTGACAGCCTTGTCCCCAGGCCTGTGGCCGGGTCCGGCTGGGCTGGAGTCCACACAGCACATCTTGGGTAAATGTTTACCTTCGGTGGCTTCACTGAGGGAAGGATGGAGCCTGGGAGAACCTTCCTTTCATAGCCACAATCTCTGCACCCACCGGAGGGTTGGCTCGAGGCTCACATTCTTGGGGAAGGCAGATGTCACCAGGCAGGGGGCCAGGGAAGACTAGGAAGAGGGGTGCTGGTGATAGGGACTCTCTGGGGCTCTCCCACCCTCTCTGGTCTCGTCTATCCTCCCAGGTCTTGCCCCAGAGAGCTGGTAGGGAAAAGGGGTGCAGCTAGGGGAAGGGGCAGGCTTTGTAGAAAGCATCTGTCATTAAAAACTCAAACAACGCTTTCAAGGCTGCGTGCTGTCCACCTTAGTGGTGGCCAGGGCTGGGACAGAGCCCAGAGCTGAGCCTCAGGCCGTGGGGACAGGGCCGAGGCTGGGAGCGTATCTGAGGGGCGCTGCCAGGTGGGGCCCAGGCAGGCGAGAGGAAGCGTTCTCTTCCCTTGACTGTACATTGAAATGTGTTACTTGCTCTACTGAATAATTTATTATGCAATCCTTTCAAATGATACTTTTTTATTGTTGAAAACATTTTGTTTAAAATAAACAGTCGACCCTTGAAAAACACGGGTTTGAACCGTGAGTCTCCACTTACATTCAGATTTTCTTCTGTCTCTGCCACCCCTGAGACAGCAAGACCCACCCTCCTCTTCCTCCCCAGTCTGCTCAGCATGAGGACGATGAGGACAGCGCCCTTTATGATGGTCCCCTGCTGTGTAATGCATAGGAAATATTTTCTCTTCCTTATGATTGTCCTAGCAACGTTTTCTTTTCCCTGGCTTACTTTACTATACGAATGCAGCACGCAATCCATACAATACGCGGCACGCGTGTTAACTGGCTGTGTTGTTAGCAAGGCTCTGGTCAACAGTAGGCTGTTCACGGTTATGTTTTTGGGGAGTCAAAAGTTATACATAAATTTTTCACTGCTCAGGGGTTGGCAACTGTAACCCCTGTTTTGTTCAAGGATCAACTGCATTTTAATATATTTTGTTTAAATTATAAATGCCTATATCAAATTTCTAAATATTATAAAATATATACCTTATATATGAAATATAGTTTCTATTAATATATTTTGTTTCAAATATATTTTACATATTTTATATGTTTATATTTAAAATTTTTTTGTTTAAAAATTATATCTATTTTATTTTGAATAGATAGTACCTAGACATGGTAAAATCAACTCCAGAAAAGTGAAAAAGTGCATGCAAGTGCCCCTCTGACCTCTGTCCCCAGCAGCTCGCATCCCTTCCCTGGTAGCACTGGTGGCCGGGTTCTCATGCTTCCTTGCAAAAGTGCCCTGCTCGACACAAGCAGTGTGTTCTCCTTGCCCACTGCTCTGTCCACGTGGCTGCCCTGCTTTCACTCCTCAGATATCTTGGGGACTGGTACGTAGGGAGTGCCCGCACTTTAGTGACTGCGGGGTTCCACTGTGAGGACTTACCATATGATTCAGTGAATGCGTCCCTTGTGATGGGACGTCAGGGTGGTGGCTAGTTAGGGAAACACTCACTGTCTTTGTTCGGGATGCTGTCACAGAAGTCATTAGACTGCGTAATTCGTAAACAATAGAAACTTCCTGCTGACAGTTTCAGAGGCTGCGAAGTCCAAGGCCAAGGTGCCAGCAGAGTCAGTGTCTGATGAGGGCTAGTTTCTCACAGAGGGCACTTTCTATGTGTCCTCACTTGGCGGAGGGGTGAACAGGCCCACTTACGTCTCTTCTATAAAAGCGCTAATCCATTCATGAGGGAGCCCTCGTGCCTTGGTCACTTCCCAAGGGCCCCACCTCTTAGCACTGCTACGCTGGTGATTAGGTTTCAACATATGAACTCCGGGGGACACCAACATTCAGACTACCATACTTGATGTGATAAAGGGACACCCCAAATCCCAGAGGCCTAACAAGGTGGACAGTCATTTCCCAGTTGCATAGGGTCCCAATGGCATGTTTTCAGGTTTATGGAGGTATAATTGACAAACACATTTTGTATATTTCAAGTGTACAATGTGATGATTTGATATATGTACACGTTGTGGAATGATCACCACAATCCAATTAGTTAACACGCCGGTCACCTCCCATTGTCACCTTTCCTTTTTGGTAAGAACGCTTGATTTCTTAGCAGATTTCAAGTGTCTAGCACAGTATTGTTAGCTCCAGTTACCACGCTGTGCATTAGATCCCCAGGACTTCCTCATCTTACGCCTGGAGCCTGAACCCTTTGACCAACATCTCCCGGTTCCTACCCCAGCCCCTGGCGCCCACCATCCACTCTCTGCTTCCCAAACCATGTTGTCATCAGCAGGAGGCCCTTCCTCAGGGGTGTCAGGGCCTTCCCCCAGGGCTCTGCCATCGCCTCCACCTGGCGGCTTCCCCAGCCCTGGGAGCACTGATAGGATCAGCGTAGGAAGGGTTAAGGGCCACTCCCTGGCACCGGCGGCACTCTGTCTGGGACCCACTGCCTGCAGGGCGGCCAGAGCCAATCTGGCTGGGTGGCCAGAGGAAACGGAAACGGTTTGTCAGGCAATTGGTAGACAGATAGATCAATCCTCTCTCGCACCGGCCCTCCCCAGCCTTTGCTCTGACACCAGGCTTCACCCCCCCCCGCCCCCCCCCATGCCGGGGCCTGGGAGGGAAGCACTGAGGGCCCCTGGGGGAGTCAGAGCTCGCTGGGCATCCCCAGCTCCCAAGGCCACTTGTCAGAGGGCCGTGTGAAGGAAGGAGGCTGTGCCCAGGTCTCTCTACTGCGTGATTCCAGAGCAGGGGGTCTTGAGTGTTAGGTGCAGCGACCTCCTGCAGGCTGGGAAGCCCAGTGTCAACCAGTGGCCGACACCAAGGCAGGCCTCCAGCAGAGGGGAGATGAGACAACACAGCGCTGTCACTCTCTGTCTCGCTAACTGGGTCAAGGCTGATATAAGCTAAAACGAATTTGTATCTTGATCCATTTCTGACCTACACAATGCCTATGTTTCCAAAGTTAATATTTTCCTTGGGGAAATGGGTTGATAATGCCTGTGCGTGTGTGTGCTTGTGTGTGCTGGGGAAGGGGGCTCCAGAGTGGTAGAGGGCAGAGGAGACAAGGCTCTGTCTTCGGCTGTGCCTGGACTGGGTGGTAGTTTCTAGTAAATTTCATTTGTGTTATTGAGAATCTAGGCAGCAGGAGGACCAGACACTTGGCCGTGGTTATCTTTCTGGGGCCCGGAGCTGGGGGTGGCCCGGGCAGTCCTCCACCCCACTGCTCCAGAACAAGCCCCAAGTACCCTGTCGTCCATGTCACACTCAGTTGCTCCATCCAGCATGTTGCTGGACAAGAGAGATGTTTTGCCTTTGACAGGGTGAGATATATTAAGAGAGTTTGGATCAACCAGGGCTAACACCTTTACATTTTCCCAAATGCTTGCAGACATCTTAGTCCATTTAGTCTGCTCTCAGGCTAATTTTCCCCTGTGGAAATAATTTCCAACTTCTGTTTCAAAATGGTGACCGAGCATAAGCTCCCCCTCTAGAATGATAAAAAAGGTATTTTAAAAGGATACTAAATAAATACACAGTTGCGATCAAAAACAAAGGTGAGAACTCGCAGGGGACTGGAATCGCGAGGAATTCCTGCAAAGAGGAGAGCACATGGGATTGGGTGGAAGAGGGGCCCATGGCCCCTGGGGAGGGGACTCGGTGCAGCCTCCCGGGGACCAGTCGGAGCACCCCAGTGGCAGCAGCCAAGAAGGCTGGTCCGGTGCGCTCCCCCACCCCGACTTGGTCCAGGCAGCAAGGTAGGGGTGTCTGGCTCCAGCTGGGAACAGGGAATGTGGGATCTTGCATTAGAGACAAGACAACAGGGTTACCCACATTTAGAAAGTGATCTGTAGGGGTATCTCTGCCTGGTGCTACTTCTTGCTCCTCTCTCCTCACTGTGGAACTCCACATCTGCCCCTAGGCAGGCTTCTCGCACTGTGAAGCAGACAGAGATGTACCAAGACTGGCAGAATGCACAATAGTCACGAAATATCAGAGGAACACCAGCATCGGAAGTGAATATATGAATAGAAAAACCTAGTCCCAGAGAAATGAGGTCATAGAGAAATTAGAACTTTAAAAGTAAGAATAATTGTTATTCCCTGAGAGATAAGGGAATGTCCCATCCATGAAACAAGAACATGAGGTTATGAAAAAGAGCGAATTAAGAGACCCTGGCCATGAGAAATTCAGCCTAGGGTAGGGCAGTAGGGTAGGTGGAGCTGAAGAGGGCCCTGAGATTAGAAGATTAAGCCGGGAACAACATGTGCCAGAGCCTGGCTGTTCGCGTGCAGGCCACGGCGGGCAGCGCCAGTGCCACCCGCGAGCTCGTTGGACATGCAGCCTCAGGAACAGAGCCTACGCTTGGCAAGAGCCGCCGGCCACACGCGCACACAGCGTAAGCAGCACCGGACTAGAACGCAAAGGGATAATGTGATGGGAGATGGAAGAAACATCGAGACTTGGAGACACATTCTGGAATTTGAGCATTCCTCCGCACAGACGTGCTGCAGGGAAAGGACAGGAATGAAGGAGGGCGGCAACGTTCAAGTAAAAACGGACGAGCATACCACAGAGCAACACAAGAAGGACTTGATCCTCCGGCCGAAAGAGTGGAGCAAATGCCAAGCAGGGCAGCAGCCTGTGAATAACCACAACAGTGTCAGGCCTGGTCACCTACATTGACATTTCAGAGCTCGAGTGACAGAGCACTCCTAGAAAAAACAAAAACAAAACCAGAACAAAGGCAGGAGGGTGAACAGATTGCAAACTTGCTGTGGACAGAGGCTGACTCCAACCTGTCCCCTATACAGCGTCTGCCCGCAGTTCCCGTCCTCAGGTGACAGCATGCTTGCAAACTCTAGGACTTTGAGGTGTCCTTGCAGGGCTTAAAACTCTCAGATTAAGTATTTTAGCTTGAGTCGCCGTAACCAAATACTGTAGCCTGAGTGGCTTCAACAGCAGACATTTATTTTCTCACATTTCTGGGGCCAGGATTTCTGAGATGAGGGTGCCAGCAGGGTGGGGTTCTGGCCAGGGCTCTTCCTGACGTGCCCACGGCTTTCCCAGCCTGTGCGCACGTGGTGTCTCTTCTTATAAGGGCACTATTCCCTCATGAGGGCCACAGCTTTCTGACCTCATCTAACCCTAATTTCCTTCCAAGGCCCCATCTCCAAATACCATCCCACTGCGGGGAAGGGCTTCAATATTTGAGTTTGTTGTGGGTGGGGAACAAATGTTCAATCCGTAACACTAAGCATGCACAAAGCAGGGATAATTTCAGTTCAGTAATCAGTGCAGCGCTTTGGTGCCTAATTGCACCTGCAAGATCACCGCACGTCTGCAGCCAACCTCTGGTTGTCCTTTGGTACTGGCCCCGTCTGTGGGACTGTTTTACTGTTCCGCCTGTGCTCCCTTGTATATGCATGCAGCAGAATTCCCCCATGTTCCAGACATGCGCTTCTTCCTTCAGTGCTGGCTTGGCACTGTGCTGCCTGCCACCTCTTATCCATAGCCTGTGGTGAGCCCAGGGGTCCCGGTGACCCTGTGTGTATTCTCCATGGCAGCACAGCATTGCTCGAGCCTGGGCATCTCCCATGGAGGGCTTGCGGTTGCCCAGGGCGCTGAGGTCCCCAGCTGAAAACCTCCCGTAGCGCTCAGGAATCCCGTGGATTCCCCAGGGGGGCTCTGTTGGGGGTCCATTGGATGTGGGTGAGCCCGGGCTTGGGGAAAGCATATCCCGTCTTGATTTCCCAGTTTTGTTTGGCTTTGAGTGGGTGGGAAAGTCACTCTGGTTACAATCTTGGGTTATTATTCGGAGACTGGGGGCTGGGGGAGAATTTCGTTTCTCAGTTGGTCCAAGCCCTGCTGGAGTTTATGAGCCTCGGACTACAAGCTGAACCGAAATTAAAGCAAAGAGTTCATTCTTGGCAAAAATACATTTTCCTCTTCCTTGAGAAAAGAGTACTAAAATGACTTATAAGAGGTTAAAAAGAGCTTTGTGAATGTTAAAAATTCTTGCAAAACATGTTTCTAATGACTCGAATGTAAGTTAATATGAAACAAATGCATAGTATTTTCTTTCCTAGACTATGAAGCTAAAATAAAAATAAGAAGGTGCATGGGAAATCACAAGAGGGTTCGCGCTTTTTTGGACGGCTGAGGCCCCCTGAGGGTGTCGTGCCCACGCGGAATGGAAGTCTGCGGGTTCTGGCTGCGCCCATGGGCATTCTCCAGGGCTCACAGGTGCCTGCTGAGCGGCTGCTGACACCCTCTTCGCAGCTGAGCCACTCGCGCATTCGGCCAGCTTTGCCGTGGGTCCGCATCTAGGCTGTGCTGGCCACGGGCCCGGGCCCTGGAGACGTGGAGATGCATCAGCTGCTGGGGTCCTCCAGGAACTCGAGAGGAAGTTACTTTCCAAAGAGACGTGATGTCTTAAAGGGCCCCAAGCTTTATAACTGGACTTCAGCAACAGGTGTGGGGGCCTCCAGGCAGACTGTCACTCCTCGGGAATGGGGAGGTAGTGACATTCTTGATGTTTTCTCTCTGTGCTTGGCAGTGCGTGACGTCCCCCCATCTTTCCTCAGGGTGGGAGCTTAGCATGGTTGCTCCCTCCCTTTTGAGACCCCTCAGTGTCCTCGCAGGGTTCGAAGCCCCACGTGTCGGCCTCTATTCATCCAACCTGGGCTTCCCTGGACCTGCCACCCTTGAGTTCCCGGATACATGTCGAATGCAGTTCGCCTTGGAAAGGAGACGGCAGAGGCTCCCCACGTGGACTTCACGTCCGATCAGCAACTGGCAAAGGGACTTGCTCAAGAGTCCCTCCTGACAAACATGGACATTTTGCAAGGCCAGGCTTGCAGGGAGGCAGCGAGGCCTCCTAGAAACAGCAGGCGCCCTGTCACTGCAGGCTTGTGACCTCGGGCAGGTTATCTGTCTTGTCTGAGTCATCATACCACCCACCTTGCAGGCTTAGTGTAAAATTAAATGAGATAATGTGTAATAGGGCTGACGTAAGTGGTGACTCTTGCAATATATTTTAATGCCGAGAGATAGAATAGACTGGTATTGGCTTATCGATCTGAGCAGCTAGCTGTTCACATTACCTTTTAGTACCTTCAACTTAAACCAGAACTCACGGCAGGGAAGGGCACGTGTGAGGAAAGCGCGAGTCCACGCCGTGGCTGAGAGCGGGGTCTGGGGCCAGCTGCCTGCCTTTACCCTGCTGACAGTGCGGAGCCCCTGCCGCCCTCTCCCAGCTCACGTTATTGACAACCAGTATTTTAGTGTCGATTTTTGTACACCCCAAGTCTGGATTATTATTCTGATTTACATAATCGATGTGTTATTCATATGGCCAGTGCTTGCATGTTTTGGACTCCTTACTAATTTCTTTGTTCCTTTGCTTCTTGTGCCCATGAACTCCTTCTGGGCTCAGTTTCCTTCTGAAAGTTCTTTCCTTAGTGTCCTTTGCTGAGGGTCTTTGGGTGGAAACCTCCCACAGTGCACTGTAAGTGGGTATTTTCTGTCAGCACTTTGCAAACATTATTCAGTTGTCCCCTGGTTTCCGCTGTGACGGCCGTGGAGTTTGCTGTTCGTCTGATTCTTGACTCTGCAAGTCTTTTCTCCCTGCTTGCTTTTAAGAGCGTAGCTTTGTATTTTGGTTCTACAATGCTATTTGATGTGTCTCTAGTGAGTTTATTTTTATGTATCCTGCTTGGGAGTCTATGATCACGAATATGTGGATTAATACCATTTTGGAACATTCTTAGCTGTTATTTCTTCTAACACTGCTCTTCTCCTGTGCTCTCTATTTTCTGTTTCTGGAGCTCCTACCTGCAGTTTGTTGAGTTTTCCCATTCAATGCACATGTCTTACAACCTCTTTATCCTCTGTCATACTTTCCCTGTATTTCTTTTTGCTTCTTCTGCCTTAATTTCTTCAGATCTGACTTCACAAATTCTCTCTGTAGCTGTTTTCAATCTGTCATCTAAGCCAGGCATTGCGTGTTCAGGTTTGGCGCCTTTACTTCCTATTTGTAGATATTCTGTTTGCATGTATTTTCAAATTGATTCATTCTTTTAAAAAGTAGCTTTTTGGGGGGAGGTTGAATTGTTTTATTTCTTTACAATTTTAAACATACTTATTTTATAATCACTCTCAGGTTATTCTACGGACTACACATCTCAGGTTAATGCTTCTGTTGTGGCTTTGCTGATGGATGATATGGCAGATGATTTTTATTGTGCATTTTGTGATCTTTTATTGTGAGCTTATCTTCGCAGGGGCTTATCATTGAGAATCTCTTTCGGATTCAGTTGAGGTCTGGTCCCTCCAGATTTGGTTTCTGTCTGTGCCAGGTGCCCCAGGGCTAACACTGGCCTGTACCTTACTCTTTATGTTAGTTTCTTAGATTGGTGGTCTGTGGAGCATGAGGATAACGTGATTTTAAAAAATCTGAACTGTATGAGTCTCAGGATCCTATTTCAAATTCTTAGGGAAGAATTTTTTATCTGTATCTAGGAACCAGAAGGAAGGGACAAGCTTCTTGGTGGTGGCCCTGTGCCTGTGGGTGGACTCTCCCTTGGGTCTCCCCTTCCCGGGACTGGCCTAGGCCCACTTTGACCCCACAGGGCTTCGCCTCCCCATCGCTCGCTACCGTCCTCTTCGAGGCTGGTCCCCGTTTCTGTGTCTCTAACTCAGTCGACTCTCACTGTGTAAATGTGTATTAAGTACCCACTGGCACTTACCACCAGCCCAGAGCTGCAGTTGCAGACGTTGTCCTGCCGGCTCCTGCAAACACGTGGCTGAGCCCCCGCCCTGGGAGCACGAGGATCCCGGCTTGCTTCTCCGTTTGCTGGAAGAGGAGTTCATTCTCTTTTCATACTTTAACGGGAGCAGTAGGAGAGAACAGATTTTGGGTAGGCCACGCATCTCTCCATCCTTCAGGTGTTGACTGCCTCTGGTTGTCTTTTCTTGTTCTTGGATTTGGAAGGGACCTCACGACCTTTGGCCCAGCCCCTTTCCAGGGTTGCCAATGAGAGTCCACTGTGCCTTTCCCGGCATCATTCACTGTTGGTACAGATCCTGCTCACCTCACAGCAGGGTTACGTCCAATAAGCCCATCATATGTTAAAAATATTATGTCAAAATGCATTTAATACGCCCAACCTGCCGAGCGTCATAGCTTAGCTCAGCCTACCCCAAAGGTGCTCAGAACATGAGCCTACGGTTGGGCAAGATCATCTGGCAACACGGTGCACAGCAAGGAGTCAGCTGGTCGCTGTGGGGATCGCATGGCTGCTGTGGCCATGCCGCTCTGCCACTGCGCAGCATCGTTGGAGACTATGGTGCTGCCTTCTACTGAGTGTGTCTGGCTTCCACATCCTCATAAAGATGAAAAATTGTAAGCCGAACCATTATAAGTTGGGGACCATCAGTATAAAGATAGCTCAGAGCTGTGGAGACATGCTAGTTAATAAGAAATCCACTTCCGTGAAAAGGGAAGGCCATCGGCATGCTAATGAGGTTCATCGGAAGGGAAGACTGCACCAAGGATCATTATCCTCTCCTTCGGCCTTGGCAATCCAAAAGAATCTGGGAGCCTGAAACGCAACCTTTAGTTGAGTCTTGATTTTTGTTCTCTCTGCGGCAGCCAGAGCTGTTACCTATAGAGCACAGCTGGAATGGCAGCCGACTCAGAGAGAAAACAGCTGGTTCCCAGGACAGGCTGCTGGGGAATCGCGGGGCGGCAGGCCTGGCCTGGGGCCTGGCTCCAGGCGGGGGCAGGAGACAGTGGCGCCAAGGCTGCCGCTTCGCTGTGAGATGGAGACGTATTCCGTGACCTCTCTGAGCCCAGGTGCTGTGCTCTGTCACAGAGGTTTCGTAATACCTGCAGGGTTGTCGCCAGAGTCAAGAAAGTGGTTTCTTGGGGCCAGTTTAGAGTATTAAAAAAGGTAAAACACTCTAAAGTAACATGATTTAATTGGAGAATTTTTTTGAACACCACCGCCTTCAGCAAAGGAGTGAGATGACCAGCGCTCTTGGCTCAGCGGCAAGCTTTTCTCCGGAGCCCGGTGCTCCCTGCCTTGAGGCCTTCCACGCTTTTCTTCAGGGGAGGCTTTTAAGCTGCTCAATGGCAGTCGTAATTGTACCTCAGGTGTATTGGATATGTTTTAATTGAGTCAAGCAAATAAACAATCATCTCTTCCCTTTGCTGGGAGTTAGGTGTGGCTGACCTGGTCCACCCACCGGGCGACAGCCTGCAGGGGGAGCTGCGGCTGGGTCTGCTGCGAGGAGACGTGGCTCTCGGGGGAGCAGACACCTGGCACCCTCTGGGTGCCACCCCTCCCTCGACCCTCCTGTGCAGGGGCAAATTCTTGTGGGGAAGCCAGTCTCAGTGCTCGCGCTTTTGGAGAGCCTGGCGGAAATAAAAATGTAAGACATTCACTCCTACTCGTGTTACGGCAGAGTTGACTGAGATCAAACCGAATGGCACGGAAAGGGTGGAGAGAACCAGGTTTATTTACGCCGGCGGGCTCAGAGGGGGCTTGTCACCAAATTCTGAGCCCCGAACAGAGTGTGTAGCAGTCTTTTACACATTCCGTTTCAGGGAGGGAGTAGGGTATAGTTACAATGTGGTTATCTTTAGTGGGGCAGGATCTCTAGAGACCCCAGTTCCTGGTATGGAGTTTCTATGGAATTTCTTCCTGCCTTATCTTACCATGGCAGAAGTTGCTGCAAGCAGTTTACAGAAACAAGAGCGGCGGCAGTTTAGCAGTTACATAGGGGGTTGTTCGTGGGGAGGGGTTTTGCTTTGTGGAATTTTCCTTTTCTCTATCACTCAAACTGCCTTAGAAGAGCACCTCTGTTACAAAAAGAATCTTGAAAGTACAGAATCCTTTTATACTGCTAATGATTGCTTGTTAAAGGTTTTGGTTGGAGAGCGCGTATTTTCACTTTCTGAATACTCTAGAGCTGGGTCCCTGCGCACGTTGCAGTTGCAAGGTGAAGAGCGGCAGAGTCGCGGGTGCTCCGACTCCAGCATCCTCTCCTGCTCCTCTCTCCCCGGCCAAGGCCACCGGGTGGGCCCTGGGAGGCTGAGGGTCGGTTCCCAGCCCTGCCTTTCTTCAGCCTGGGCTTGGGCAAGAAGCTTGTGCTCTCTGTGCTCAGTATTCTCATCTCTAAAGCCATGGGATTAAAATACCAGACACAGAGGGTGTCTCAGTGCCTGGTGAATGCTGTTGAGTGAAAGAATGCAGATTGTAATTCCAGGAAGTTATCACTGCCTGTGAGTAACTGACGCCAGCTAGTTTCCTGGGTGTGTTAGAACACTCGAGCACCGTGAGCAATGAGCCATCTTACAGGAAGGAAGGAAGGAAGGATCGCCAGGTCACACGGAAACTAAGGGTCTGCCGGGGCCTGGGCTCAGGTGTCTCCCGCACCGCTGCCTCTCCTGCCTCCACCTTCAGCAGGCGGGATTGGAACCGCCTCTGCGCAGGCTCTGGGGCTCGCTGTCCAGCCTTGCACCCTCGCCCCTTGCATTTCCCCAGGGGCAGGCTGCCGCCTCCCAGCGGTGCATGCAGCTGGCTGGGTGCTGGCCCGTTTCTCTCTGGGGCAGGAAGTGCAGCGCTCCTGCCGCGCAGTCTTACAGCTGCATGTTGAACACCTGGAACTCACCGGCATTTTACTGGGGCCAGGTTATGAATCTGCTGAACAAACAGTTGTGGGAAGAAAAGAGAGGAGAGCCTGGGGTCTGTGTCCACGAAGTCCCCCTTGTTTGCCAGGAATGGGGAGCTGCGGATGCTCTCAACCCCGTGCCCCGGGTGAAGCGGTCGAGGGCATGGGCAAAACTGAGCAGGGGCTTCCAACGGCTTCTCTGACCTCCGGGAAGAGGGGACAGTGTGATGACAGGCACAGAGGGGCTCTTCCTTCCCTTCCTTTGTAACCCTCAGGGCTGAGCCTCAGATCCAGACAGACATCTGTGGGAGGGAGGAGACCCAGTCGGTGTAGACCAGATGGCTCAGGGGGTGTCTTAATTGCCCCCCCCAGCTTAGTGACGTGGAACGTCTTTCCGTGTGCTTCTCAGGTGTCTGCTCTCCTTCCATGACATGCTTCTTCATGCCTTTTGCCCATTTTCCAAATGGATTATTTGTTATTTTTACTGTGGAGTTTTAGAAATATATTTTTGTATATATGAAATTTGTAAATTATACATAAGTTTTATAAACTTTCAAAAGTTTTATAAATTATATATAAAGAGTGTTCTTATATGTTCTAGAAACAAGTCATTTACCAGATACGTGTTTGCGAGTATTTTCTCCCAGGCCAGTTTGTCCTCTTAGCAGGGTCGCCTGCAGAGTGAAGGTGTTAAACTTTGATGTGGTTCAATTTATTGATATTTCTCCCTAAAGGATCTGACCTTTGGTGTCACGTCTATGAAATGTTCACCAAGCCCACGGGCCTGAAAATTTTCTCCAGGGTTTTCTTCTAAAAGTTTTATAGCTTTATGTTTTGCATTTAAATCCATTTTGAGTTAATTATTGTATAAAGTGTGAGGTTTAGGGTTTTTTTTTTTTTTGCTGGTGGATATATAATTATTGCAGCACCATTTGTTGAAAATATTACCTTTCTTCTGTTGCTTTTGTACCTTTGTCGAGAATCGTTGGCCACACTTGTCACACTTGTGTGGGTCTATTTCTGATCTGTTCTGTTCCACTGATTTATGAGTCTGTTTTTCTGCCCATACCACGTGGCCTCGGGTCCTCCGGCCATGTAAGTCTTAAGATAAAGTAGTGTTTCTTTCCACTTTATTCTTCTTTTCAAAATTGCTTTAGTTCTAGTTTCTTTGCCTTTTCATGTATACTTTTGAATAATTTTGTCTACATCTTCAAAAATTCTTGTTGGGATTTAGATAGTTGCATTAAACCTATAGATCACTTTGAAGAGAATTGGTACCTTTCTAAATTGAATCTTTCAATCCATGAACACTGTATGTCTCTCCATTTATTTAGATTTCTTTCATTAGCATTTTGTAGTTTTCAGCTACAACTTCAGTACACGTTTTATTAGATTTACACGTATTTTATCATTATTATTTTTTAGCAGAGCTGTAAATGCTAGTGTATTTTTAGCTTTGATTTCCACAAATTCATTGCCCATATGTAGAAATACAGTTGATTTTTGTATGTGGATCTCGTGTCCTGCAGCCTCTCTGAGATCACTTGCTACTTCCAGGAGCTGTGTCGTAGATCCCTGGGCTTTTCTACATAGACCATTATGTCAGCTGCAAGTAGTTTTACTCTTCCCTTCTGACATGCACGCCTTTTCCTTCCTTCCCATCCTTCCCTCCCCTTCTCTTTTTTCTTTTCTTTTTTTCTTGCCCTGCTGCACTGGCGAGAACTCACAATACAGTGTGAAGTAGCAGCGACCATCTTTGCCTTGTTCTAATCTTAAGGGGCAATCATTGTCTTTCACCACTAAGTCTAATGTTAGTTACAGGGTTTTTTGGTAGATGTCAGGTTGAGGAAGTTCTCCTCTATCCCTGTTTTTTTGTTTTTGTTTTCGTTTTTGAGAGTTTTTACCTTGAATAAGTATTGGATTTTGACAGGTCCTTTTCTTGCATCAATTGATACAAGATCGTGTGATTTTTCTTCTTTAATCTGTTAATATGGTGCATTACATTGATTGGTTTTCAAATATTGCACCAGCCTTGCAAATCTAGAATAAACCCCACTTGATCATGATGTATAATTCTTTTTATTTATTGCTGAATTCTATTAGCTAATGTTAACAATTTTTTCATCTATGTTGGTGAAGGATATTGGACTGTAGTTTTCATACTTTGTACTCTCTTTGTCTTATTTTGGTATCCAGAGTAATACTAGTTTTATAAAATGAGTTGAGAAATGTTCCCTACTCCTATGTTTTCTGAAAAAGATTGTGTTGAATTGGCATTAATTCTTCTTTAAGTGTTTGGTAGAATTCTCTAGTGAAGCTGTCTGGGGCTGGAGATTTATTTTTGGGAATTTTTAAATTACAAATTCAATTTCTTTAGGAGTCACAGAGTTATTCAAATCACCTGTTGCACGTGGAGTGAGTCGTGGTGGATTGTGCTTTCTGGGCATCGGTCATTGCATCTCAGTTGTGTGTTGATGCACTATATTTTCGACTATCCCTTTGATGACGGTGCGTTCCAGCCCCGCGGCGGTCACCCCTGCTACACATTGGTAATTTCACATTCGTATTTTACACATTGGTGATTTACCATTGGAAATTACAATTGGAAATTACACATTGGTAATTTCCATCTTTTCTCTGTTTCTTTGTCAGTCTTGGTAGAGGTTTGCCAATTTTATTGATTTATTTTTTTAAGAACTGACTTTTTGGGTCATTGATTTTCTTATTGTTTTCTGTTTTTAATTTTATTGATTTCTGGTCTGCTATTAGTTTTTCCTTCCTTTTGTTTGCTTTGGGTTTGTTTTGCTCTTCGTTTTCTAGTTTCTAGATCTGGATCTTTTGCTCTTTTCTAATGTAAGCATTTAGTGCTACACATTTGGAAGTCTACCAGTGTTGATATTTCATCAGTTTGAGTGAAGTGTAGAAAATCCCTGCTTGGCGTCCTTCCCTCCTCCATGCAGAAGGGAATCGTCTTCAATGTCCCCTGCGTACACTAAGAACCACGTCAGGCAATGATACAGCTTTTGTTTTAGTCATCAAATGAAATCCAGGAAACCTAAGAGGAGTTTTTGTGCTTACTTATGTTTTTACTTTTTCTGTTCTTTCTTCCTGATTTTCCGAGAGTCCTTCTTTTATCTCTTTTTCTGTTTCAAGAACTTTCTTCAGCCTCTTCTTTAGGGTAGGTCGCCGATAGGAATCCTCTTGATTATTTCCTGGAGCCTGTCTTTGGTGGGTGAGGTTCCGCTGACAGCTCTTTCCTTTTAGCAGTGGGGACATACTGAGCTGCCTCTTTGTGCTCCCCATAGTTTCTGAGAAGAAACCTGCTGTCATTCGGGTGGTTTATTCCTTAAAGTAAGGCGACATTGCTTTCTTGATGCATCCAAGATATTTGACTGGTCTCTAGTTTTCAGAAGCTGGTTATGAAGCCCACGGCACGATTTCTTTGGGTTCATCCTGTTTTGGGTTTGCTCAGCTTCTTGAATGTGTGGGTTAATGTCTTTTGCCGAATTTGTGAAGATTTCAGCCATTATTTCTTTGAGTGCTTTTGCAGGCCCACCCTGTTCCTCTTTTCCCTCCTGGACTCAGATGACAGGAATGTGAGATGTTTTGTTACAGTCCCTGGGGCGTCTGACTGCTGTTTTTTCCAGCCTGTTTTCTCTCTGGTGAGACCGGGTGATTTCCTTCTGTCTTCAAGTTCACAGAGTCTGTCTCTGTCTTCGACATTCTACTTTTCTCCATCCATTGAGATTTTTATTTCACTTATTGTATTTTCCAGTTCTAAAATTTCCTTTTGGCTCTTTTTTAGATATTCTATTTCTCTGCTGATATTTTCTATTTTTCACTTCAAATGTGTTCACAATTGCATTTTTGTAGCATCATGGTAGCATTTTTATTACGGCTACTTTAAAATCTTTGTTGGATTGTTCCAATATGTGTGACGTATCAGGGTGGGCATCTGTCGATGACCTTTTCTTATTCAAGTTGAGATTGTCTTGGATCTTGGTATAGTGAGTGGTTTTCACTTGAACCTTGAGTGTCTTGGGTGTTGTCGGAATCTCTGTCTTAGGCCTCTTCTGACCTGGGCTGGTGGGGAAGGAGGCTGCTGCCTTGTTGCTGTCAGCGCGGTGTGGGCTCCAGGTTCTCGGTTTGGCCTTCACAGACACCCTGGGCCATCCGGCGGAGGGTGCCCCGTCACTGCTGACAGCTTCCCGCATGGTCTCCCCGCCCCTGCAGAGTGAGGATGGCAGTCCCAGCTGCCGGTGAGGCCTCTCTGACACCACTCCAGCAGGGGGAGGGTGCCTCATCATGTGGCCAGGTGGAGGTGGAAATCCAGGATCCCCACGGGGACTCCAGTGGTACCAGGCGAAGGGGCAGGTGGCCTTTCACTAGTTTGTCCTCTTTGGCTGTAGTAGGGCAATTATTGTCCCAAGCCTCTCTGTCTTGCTAGGCTTCCCCTTTCCTGGTCCCTTGGCTAGAGACAGCTGGCTGCTCTTAGGCTCTGTGTGTGCCTGTTGGCACTGCTGGTCACCAGCTTCTTGAGCAAAAGAAGACCTGGGAACTCACTGCCACAGTGTGGTCTCTCGCTGCTCAGCCTTCTTCCCACCTTCCAGAGTCGTCCAGGGTTTTCAGCTGCGCTTTGTGGGCGGAAGAGGGAGACATTTGTCTGTTCCATCTTATCTGGAACTAGAACGTAGCTGGGTTTGAAACCACAGCCCGAGGGAACTCCTCTGGGCTGGGTGGGAGAACTCGGGAGGCTGTTATGCCTGCCTGAATTGGCGGGACCCCCTCCCCCCATTGCCCGGCTCATGTACTGTCCCGGACACTGAGGACCTCATCAGCGCTGGTGGGGGGAGGGGGGCTGTGCCTCTCTTGCACACCTGGTCCTTCAGCCTCAGCTCCCGCGACGCTTCCCCTTTCTTGCCCACCTGAGCCCAGAGGGTCCCTCCCTCTCCTGTGGCATCTGCTGCTGCGCTTGCACTATTTGGTCTACCTCATTCTTTACCTGTCTGCGTGCCCGACACGGGAGACACTTTGAGTCCTTGTCACAGTGACCGTTTTTCTGTTTGTTTCCCCAAGCTCAGCCCAGAGTCTGTCACTCGCAAGCTTCGAGCTGAGCCGGGTGGGACTGGACGGCGCGAGGAGGCCCTGGCATCTGAGCGGGTGCGAAGGGGGGCGCTGGAGCTCAGGTCGGGAAGGGTGTGGGCAGGGTCACTTGGTTGCCCAGGTGTGACCTTTGGGACCTCCGAGCCCTCAAGTGGTAAAGATCTGTGGAGACTTTTCTTGGGGTCAGGGCAGTTAACACTTCTACCTTATCTCACACCCAAGCTCAAATCCTAAGTGGAAAGAACAGAATTGGAGATTCAGGTAAACAAATGAAAGCTTATCTCCTGTCTGAACTACTGGATGATCTCCACACTAGCCCTTCTCAGAGGAACTCAGAGGATCATGGGGGAAGAAATGAAGATTACCCACATTTGTAGGAGATCCTAAAGTGAGTTTTGCTGAACAGTACGTTCCCAAGTTGGGGCTGGAGCTGACTCAGGTATGGGCGGAGGGCCTGGGGGGATGGCTCCTTCCATCCAACAGCGCTGCGTCCTTGGCTGTGACCCTGGCTGGTCTCCCGCCCTGCCTGGGCCTTGGTCTCTTCGTTGGTCATCTGAAGCAGTGGGACTTGTTTTAGTTCTTTAAAGGTATTTAGAACTAGGGTGACCAGTGTGTCCTCGTTTGCCAGTGCTTGCCTGGTTTTGGCACTGCAAGTCCCATGTCCTCAGTCCCAGACAAACCCTTACAGTTAGTGGCCCTGCAGTGTCAGTCACCTGGAGGGGCCTCTTGCCTTCCTGCCCTGGAGTCAAGCTCGCTGTGTGGAGCTGTGGAGTCAGCTGGAAGGAGCGGGTGTTTGAAGGTGACAAGGTCACAGCTGACCCCTGCCTGGTCAGCGGCTCCCACAGTGGCCGCAGTGGGAGCCCTGGGAGGAGCCCAGCAGCCTTGCTTTTCAGCTTCCTCTGTCCCCACGGAGGGTCGGCTCCCGCCTCCCTGTCTTCCGGGAGAAAGGCACTCACCGGCGTGGCCAGGTCTGGCCAGATCCCTGTCGCTCCAGCGGGTAATCGCGAGCAACTTAATTCACTCTGTTTTCCTGATAGACAAACTGGGCGTGAAAATCCTAAATCAGATTGATGGAAATTTTCAGTGTGATCACATAAATAATGCCCCTGGGGCCAGGTGGTCATGGCTCTAGTGAGAGCACAGTGTGGCCCAGGCACTGTGGGGTAAACCCTCACCATAGTCTTAGGGGCTGGTACTAACGTGATTCCCATTTGACAGAGGAGCAGACGGAGGCTCTGTGAGGCTAGGGGATTTGCCTGGGGTGGGAGGCAGGGCTAGGCTGTTCTGATCCGCCGAGGCATGCATCTGTTTCCGAGTGGGCAGTGTGTAGTCTCAGGGTGGGGGCCGTGTGTGCTGAGGTTATGTGGCTTCCATGCGTGCTCTGCGTCCAGCCTGCCCACCCTACTTCCTCCTGAACCAGGCCTCCCCATGACTGGGGAGTGCCGGGCTTGACGGTCCTCTGGCCCAGGGCAGAGGGAACAGCTAGCAAAGCCAGTAGACCCCCGGTGCCCACACTGCATGGCCAGGGCTTTGTCAGAGCTGGGAGAAATCAAGGGACCCAGCGGTTAGTCTGGGCAGTGGTTCATTCATTCACTCATGCATTCCTGCATGCATTAATTCATGGCAGGCATGTCCTTTTCATCTTCGCCACCTCTGAACTCATAGTCTAGGGAGGGGAAAGCCCCATAGTGAACACACTGGTGTTCGTGGGGAGAAAGGGAGGAGCCCCCAAGACTGTCTGCCTGGGGCAGTCAGAGAACACTTCCTGCAGGAGGAGGCATCAGAACTACGCCTGGGAAGACTGCTTAAGCTGCCTGGGTGGACGGGCCCCAGGTGGCATTCGCGCAGCCAGGCCGGCAGGTGCAAAGGCAGTTTGACACACTGGATTGCAGGGAAGTGTGGCAAGGGGTGGCGGGGAGGAAGCCACTCTGGCTCTTTGGCCTCATGAAAGTGCCGCAGTCATTACGGAGGCCGGGTGCCGTCACCGCAGAGTTCGGAAGAGGAGGTGGCGGCCAGCCTTGTAGGCTGAGAAGGCACAGTGCGGATTATCAGGGGATAACAAGGTCCAGGTGAGGGATGGTGACCGCTGAGAGCCGAGCAGTTCAGGGTCCCAGTCCCTGCTCCCTCCTGCCTCGGCACAGCTGTGCCCCTGTTCCTGTTGTCTGGCCCCGACCTCGGCCTCCCCTGAGGTCAAGCTGGGGCACGTGGTCCTCAACATGCCTTGGAGTCCCAGACTGCGTGTGGGAGGAAGGCTGCTGGGGAAAGGTGAGGGAATCTTCAGGGCTCAGTGACTGATGGAAGCCGGTGTGGGGCGGGCGGAGGGAGGGGTCTGGGCTGAGGCCCAGGGCTGGGGGAGGGCACATGAGGGAGGGGTCGGGGCTTTCTGGAGTGAGGGGAGCGGGGAGGACGACTTGAATTTGGAAAGAACAGCGTCCCTCCCTGCCCTCTCCAGGAGGAGCAAGTGCCTCTCAGCTGCCCTGACAGCTCCTCGTCCTGCTGTTTGGCACAATACACAATTTCTTTGCATAACAGACAGAATAATCTCATTTTCTCACTGACTACACAGCTTAGCTTTCAATCAATTATCCCCAAATACATTAAAAAAAGTCTCCATGTCACATCCCTGCCTGCTCAGTGCTCCGTTTTCCCTGTCAAGGAATTTGCAAATCAATTGCTTTAACAATACTTTCCACAAATTGCATTCAAATGCCTGTGATGTCACCCACGGTTAATGCGCTCCTGATAAATAATGCATCAGGAAGTGCGAGGCTGCCCTCTCCCTGGTGTGCAATAAAGGAGACGGTGTTCTTGGGCTGGGCAGCCCGGCTTTGGCCTGCAGGGCTCAGCCAGGAGGACAACTCAGCCAGGGGACAGACCTGGTGCTGGCGCGCTGGCTCTGCCCATTTCCTGGTCTGCTGCACCAGACCCGCACGTCCCGGGCCCGCGGCTTGTGCTGACAGGGTCCGCCAGGGATGCCGCGCAGCCGAACTGACAGCTCCACACAGGAGGCGTGGGGAAGGCAGCTGCTCCCACTGTGGCGCTGCGACCCGATGGGAGGGAGCACATTTGGGAGTGGCTGGGAGGCCACTCAGAGGGCTGTCCCCAGCCAGCTGAGCTCACAGCCCAAGGAACCTGATGGGTCTGCAGCCGAGCTCACAGCTCTGTCACCATCCCCGCCTACAGGCGACTCTGCACCCTGGGTGGGGCTGGGGACCCTCAATGCAGGGCCCAGGAGGTCCTGAGGGGCATGGCCCTGGGGAGAGCCAGGTGTCCTGGGACTCAGGCAGCACCTCAGCTGGACTTGGCTGAGGAGATGCGGTGGCCAGAGGGTCTGGGCCTCCGTGGCGGGGGCTTTTGCAGTTCCGTCACCATCTGCCATGTGCAGAGCGTGTGCATGCGTGCCTGTGGCAGGAAGCACCAGCGTGGGCCGGGCCTGGGGGAGGGGACGTGTGGGGAAGGGGAGGCGCACGGAATGGAGGGTGCACTGCTTTGCCTTCTCTGTCACACAAAGGCGACCACCCTGGCAGCTGACTCCCTTCGAGATCTCAGGGTTTTGTTTTACTGTGATCGAAGAGGTGGGGGCTACAGAATTTGTCTGCCAGATAAAGTTATTTTTTCCCGCACAATTATTAGTAGTACTAGTGTCTTAATAGCTGTAAGTGTATTTTGATATAGCAAGTTAAAGTCATAGGGTTCTAGAAAACCCAAACCAATTGCAGCATGTTTATAGCAGCAACCCCAAACAAAGGTCTGGAGGTGGTCTGAGCTCGCAGCCACGAAGGGGAAGGCCTGGGGCTGGTGATGCCCATGTGGCCCCCATGTGTGAGACGCAGGCCCTGTCCCCACTGTGTCTGGCCTGAGACCCTGCGTGGCAGGACACTGTGTGTCTTGGCCAAGCCATCGCACTGGGTCCAGTTCATGTCACGGACCACACTCCTCGGAAGCAGAGCCTGTCTGCCCACAGGCTGCCAAGGCAGGGAGATTGCGGGAGGAGAGGACTTCGGGCTGGGTGTGAGGGTGACTATAGCACACAGTTCCTGAGGCCGCCCATGAAGACGGACAAGGTTCTCCGTTCTACCCTGCAGTGCGCATTTCCTGTCTTGGCCCTCCTCCCATCCTCAGTACATGTTTATCACAACTTTTGGTTAAATCCATAGGTACTGTTTCCATTATCATGGCAGCAAAGCACGCTTACTGATAAGTGAAGTAGACGAAGATGATGTTTCCGGGACTTGGTATGAGCGTATTTCCCCTTTATTTGGATTTCTATGTCCCCATTGCTGTTGTTCCTAGGTGCTTCACCAGATCAGTTATGTGTCAATCAATATTACTTTCCAGATAGTCAAATTGTCCTTGTGTCGACCTCCTTTTCTCCTGGGCCTCCCATGTGGGCTTTCTGGCCCTGGGCTGCTCTAGACTCCTCTGCCCCATGCCTGCCAGTGGTCCTAGGGCTTCCCTTCCCAGCAGCTTGGGGGTCACAATTTCCTTTCCTGCTTTACACCCTCATTCTGCTGAAGCACATCCTCGAACAGCTTCCTAAGAATAGGCACATGGGGTAAAATTTGAGGGTCCTTGCACAACTGAAAATGCTCCTCCCAAACAGACTCTGGGACATGGGTCTGTGTGCAAGTGGTTCATTGAGCACGTCCTCCCAGCGAGGGGGGACGTTGGGGCAGGGCAGGAGGAAGCCACCTTGGTGCAGAGCCAGTCCCAGCCTGGTGGGAGCCCCCGAGGGGAAATTACACCGTGGAGTTTGTCCTGCAGGGCGCAGAGCTTTTATGCCATGGCCCGGGGCAGGCATTGGCTCCAGGTCTGGCTCTGTAGGCAAGGATGGGTGTAGAGAGAAACCTTAACTCCAGGTACCACCTGCGCTGTGGGGGTGGTTGCCTGGAGACCACTGCCCTGAGACCCTGGAAGCAGCAGGCAGCAGCTGGCGGCTTAGGGCTGAAAAGGCCCGCTGGGGACGTGGGCCACGTGCTGCCGGGAGCTGCTCCGTTCTGTGTCTGTGGCTGGCGCTTTGACGGCTGCATCAGCAGGGTGCCACGTCCAATGCAGGACATATAAATCACAGTTGTTGGAAGAGCTCTATATAGCAGAAGTGATTTCTAGGTGGGGCCTCTTGGAATGATTTTCTCAACAGTGCAGGATTGCCCGAGGGAGGTGCCCCACCCCCCCAGGTGCTCTGGAGCTCTGGCAGCCTGGCTGGAGTTGCTCCTATCCACCCCGGCTGCAGCCTCCGCACCCCTGGAAGCTGGAGGTTGGTGCCTGCAAGCTTCCTCTGGGCTCAGAGTTGTGCAGAAAGAAGCCAGCCCACCACTGCCACTGCTTGGTGGCAGCCACAGGAGGAAGCTAGGGCTTGTTAGAGGAGAACAAGCCCTTCTGAATGAAACTGACCTCTGAAAGCTGCATGAAAACTGCCTCCACTAAAAACAATGAAACAAAGTGCCTCCACCTACCACGGAAGCTAAGGTACATGCAGGAGCCCGCTGTGACACGGTGGCACTGTCCACCCTTTTCAACAGAAGGCGGGTAAACTGGAGGTTGGGAGAGCAGCACGAACATCCCACAGCTGGGTATAGAATTCTCGAGTCAACATTTCTTTTCCTGGGAGTGGTGAAGGCATTGCTCCACTATCTTCTAGCCTTGGATGTCATTGTCGCAAAGTCTAACACCATTCCAATTCCTTTTTAAGTGGCTGGTGTTTTTCACCTTGTGAAGGCTCTGAGGACCCCGGTGTTCTGAAACGTCGCAGTGACGTATGCTTGTGCGGGTCGTTTCCCTTTCACGGTGCTGGCTCCTCGGTGGGCTCCTTAGTTGGAAGGTCAGGACCCGGGCGATGTTTAACAGCGTTTGACTGACGGCCCCGCCTGCGTCCTGCATGTCTGCAGCACGTTACTCACATAGCAGGTCTTTCCCAGAGACCGGTAAGCTTCTCGTCTTTTCTATTTTCCACACTTTGTGTTTTATTCTTTGTCTATTTTTTGTTCTACTTTTTGTGCTACTTACCTCAGCCATTATAATTTTAATTTCCAAGAGCTTTTTGTGCATATGTTACTTTTTCACTGAGCTCTATTCTTGTTCTGTGTCTACAATGTCTGATTTTTTTCCCTGATTGCTTGGGTTTATTTTTTTCTGTATTGGAGGGTTTCCTCAAATGTTTGGTGACTGTTGGCTGCCAATTCGTATTTAAAAACAAGCAGTAAAAATGAGTGAGGAGCTCTTGGGTGTGGGTGGGGCTTTGCTATGTAGCCAACAACGTTTTTGAGGACTCGCAAATATCTGGCCTGGGGGTCTCTTTTCTGCACAAACACCCTGGTATGTCCTCTCTGGGGTCTGAGCCAGGCGTGGCCCAGGGGTTGTGGTTCAGACCCAGGCGGGAGTGAGGGTCCCTGAGCACCTGCCATCATCACCAAATACTGAGGTTTGAATGTGTCCCCACAGTTCATGTGCTGGAAGCATAATCCTTGACGCAACTGTGTCGAGAGGTGGGGCCTTTGGGAGGTGAGGCGGGCACGAGGCCTCTGCCCTCACTGATACCTGTCGATACCTGTCATGGGAGTGCGTGCCTTACTTCAAGAGTAGGTTTGTTATAGATGTGAATTCAACCCCCGTGTGTGTGTGTGTGTGTGTGTGTGTGTGTGTGTGTGTGTGTGTGTGTGTGTGTGTGTGTGCATGTGTGTTCTCACACTCTCTTTCTCTCTCTCTTTCCCTCTTGCCTTCTGCTCTGGGATGACACAAAAGGAAGGCCTTCGCCAGAAGCTAGGACCTTGATCTTGGACTTCCCAGTTTTCAGAACTGTGAGAAATAAATCTCTGTCCTTTATAAATGACCCAGTCTGTGGCATTCTGTTATAGCAGCACAAAACGGATTTAGGCACTGACTTTTGCGATATCGGGATTTGCACCCCCAGGCCAGCCTGGGCTGCATCTGTTGTCCTGGTGAAATTATTAATAGACCCCTCCACAAATTGCATGGGCTGGGATAATACACTTTGTGGCCCACTCTTCCTGCTGGCCCTTGGGTGTGCGCTGGGCTCCCCTCTCCCGGGCCTGGAGGGTGGTTTGGGGCGGGGGTCACTTCCCCTCAGCATCGCCTCTGCCCGTCCCACAGGCGCTGGCTGGGCTCCCTGGTCAGTTACCGTTCTCCATCCGTTTTCTAGATCCCAGATGTTCTACAGTCTTGCATGTGCCACTGCCTCCTGTCCCACCCTCTTGGACCTTATGGGTTTTTATTATAGATATATTTTAAAAATCCATTGATGCCATGTTAGTGGTGCGTTGTGAGAGAGAGCAGATGACACTGATCAATCTCTCCTGTTCATGCGTGGGTCTGGGGCCATGCACCGCCTTCAGAGAGAAGCATGGCCATCCCCACTCGCACCCCGGAGGTGCCTCTCAGAGCTTTACCGCTTCCTTGTTTCCTGTGTGCTGTCGTGCTGGGTTTGCTGGCCCCCCAGGCATTTACAACCTGCAGGGGTTCCTGGTGCCCCCCATGTGCCTGGCACTGGGCTGGCGATGGGGGTGGGCACTGCGCAAGATGCCCCGCCCACGGAGGTCTTACACTCTGTCCGGACGGCAGGTCTCGGGTTACAGTTGCAGGGCAGGTCATGTGCCGGATTGAAAGAAGCCTGCCCAGGCCAGACATCAGTAGAGGTGCAAGGCTTGCAGGGGTGGCTTCAACGGGGGGACTTTCGAGGATTTGTAAAGAGGAAAATAGTCTGATGTCCATCAAAGGCACCCCACCCTTGGCCAGAGACAACATGGGGCCACCTCCTGCCTCTTCAGGAAAATCTACAGCAGTATTCGATGAACTAATCAGGGCCAATTCTAGCTCCTGTGCTCTTGGAGCAGAAAGAGAATTTTCTTTCGAGTCAGGTTTGCGTAAGTTACGACAGGTACGTGTTGGTGGGTCTGCGGGGCCTCTCCCTGTGTCTGATACGGAACAGTCCAGTTCCAGGCAGCTTCTACTCTGGCCCTGTCAGAGCAAACGTGGTCCGATTTCATTCACACGGATTAGTTCCTTGAGCGACTGTTGCACACCACCCCGTATTAGTTTTTTATGCCAGGTGAGGAATTGCCGTAAATTCGGCAGCTTAAAACACCTGGTTTCTTGCTTGTAGTTCTGCAAATCAGAAGTCCAGCGTGGGCTGCGGAGCTCCCTGCTCGGGAAGAGCAAGGGGTAGGCCAGGGGTAGGTTGGGCTGGGTTCTCTTCTGGAAGCTGGGAGTGGGGGGAATTCCCTTTCTAGCCCATTCTTTTTGTTGGCAGGACTCAGTTCCTTGCGGTTGCAGGACCGCTGCCCACGTTCTGTACCACATGGCCCGTCTGTCCTCAAGCCAGCACAGGCACAGCCAGGATGTGTACACTTGGGAGGGGGAACTCTTGGGGGCCACGTGAGAATTCCGGCCCCCACACACCCTGAGCCAGCTCCTGTGTGGGGGAAGGGCTCATCTGGGCCCTTTGAGGCTGCTCTATCCAGGGACCCAAGGCCAATGCTGACACACTAGTCTGGTGCGTGGAGACGGTGTCCGGAGGGCTGTCATGAAGTAGCTGGGACAGCTCACTGCCTCTCCCTGGGACTCCTCTTATAAATGGCTAAATTGGGACTGACAGACCTGCTGACTGCGCCTGCTTGGCGGAGGCCGCCTGGGGGGCCCCGTTGAGGCCTGTGAGGTTCGCCTGGCCCCTGGCAGGGAAGGGGCGGGGATGAGTAGCCACTCAGTCAAGAACACCAGATGAGAGGCCAGTGGCTCTCCTGTCGTCTATTAAGTGCTTCCTGAACCCGGGGTCGATGCCCTCCCAGCCCTCTCGGCTGATTCATTCCGTGCACGTTCACTGAGGCCTCCTCTGCCAGGTGCTGTGCTTTGGAGAAGCAACGGCGTGTTGACCCAGCGCCCAGACGCTCGCTCTCCCTGGAGATTCAGGGGGCTGCTGTGTCCACGCTGAGTTACCGGGGTGGCTTTTGGGGGTGGGGTGGGATGCAGCTTTGAGCTGGACTATGACAGGTGGAGTAACAGGGGCTCAGGACGGGGGTGCTGGGGCAGAAGACGGGGAAGGCAGAAAACGGACATTCCCGAGGCTGCTGCGCAGGGCCGCGCGTGCACCCACAGCACGTCTCCGCTTACTCTGCTGGGTGGAGGCCGTATCCCCACTTAATAAATAAGAAACCGGAGGCTCAGAGAATTTAAATCGCTACCCTGGGACCACGCGGTGGGGCAGAAACACGAACAAAGCCATTGTCCCTGTGACAGTATTAAGCCTTGGGGTGTTGGGTGGAGGGTGGGAGAGCATGAGAGAGCTCCTGACTCCACCTGCTAACTGATAAGTCCTGGCAGCCCGGGAGGACAGGCCTGGTGTGTATTTGCCGCCTATCAGCGATAAAACACCCCCTGTGCACCGAGGAAGTTGATAGCAGAAAGGTCGGGGCTGGTTCTCCTGGGTGCAATTCCTAATCACTTCTTAAATCCCTTGTGCTTCGGGAAATAAAGACGGTTAACGCTGGGAGCTGGCTCCGGCAGCCTGGGAGAGGAGCGGCTGGGGGACAGCTAATTTGATCAGAGGTGGCGATTCCATCCTGGGGTCTCAGTGTCCAGGGCAGATAAAACGGAGGAAGGGAGATGCTTAATTAACCCTGTAATTTTGCATGGGCTAATTAGCATATAGATAAGGTGGCTCCCCACCGTCTCTGGCCAGGCCTCCTGTCTTTGTGAGGGGTGCAGGGGCACAGGGCCACGCTTCTCTGTTTTCTTTCTCACTGTTCTTTACATTTATTTATTTATTTTAATTATATTGTGATAAGAGCACTTAACATGAGACCTGCCCTCTTCGCAAATTTTTAGGTGGACGACACACGGTGTTGACTTTCTGTGCAGATCTGCAGTTCTGCAGATCTCTGGAACGCACTCGCCCCGCTTGCTTCATGCCTGTGGAATCCTCCCCACGTCCCCTTTGAGTCTGTGAATTTGCCTGTGTTAGGCCCCTCAATGTGGCGGGGTCGTGCGGGATTTGTTTTTTAACCCACTCTACTCTTGCACCAGTTCTTACAAAATTCTCTCTAAAAGAGGCCAGGGAGCTTCCCGAGGTGGGGGGCTGGCTAGAGGGGCAGGGATCTTACTGGCCCAAGAAGGGGGCTTGTGAATTTTGACACAAACCCTAGCCCAGTGCTTGAGGATGATACTCCGGGGCCTACCTGGGCTTCCGGTTCTGGCATTCGGGGACATCCAGGGTCAGCTCCCCACCTCCAACCCCGTGGGTCCCTGCCCACCTGTCTTCCTGTGCTGAGCACAGAGCCTGTGTGGTGACTGCTTGGGAGGAGGAGTCCTTCAGTATTAGTGGACTCAACTACGGAAAGATGACTCTCTCTGTCCTGGCTCTTCTGGAGACACCTTGGTCACCTCTCCCACCCACTTGTCACGGTTGCTGTGTTCAGGGCTTGGGGACTCTTGGAAGCTTTTCCTCCAGAGATTTCTTCGTGCTGTCTCCTGTCCCCATTCCTATCTGCTGACCAGGCTCTTGGCACACAAAGTCCAGCTGTTTGTTTGGGTGGTGGGTTGGTGGTCTCCCCCACAGGCCTGGCGGAGGCTCTCCAGTGTGGCACCGAGTGGAGTGACTGGTGGAGGACGGGCCCAGCAGAGGCAGGACCACCCAGTGAGGCACACCGACCCCACCCAGCCTGCCCCTGGAGCTCCACCCCAGACCCTCGGCAGCGCGGGATTCTGCGCATTGTGGGAAGGGGGACTGGGGCTTTGACAGACGAAGGCAATGTTTGTTTAACAGATTCCGGGTTTGGGGCTGAGCTCGGTGCGGGCTGGGGGTGTGCTTGCGCGTGGGTGTGAGTGTGCAGCCACGAAGGGTTATGATGACTCCGTCTGGCACCCACCAACTTCTCCCAGACGCATGTGAAGGACACGCTGCCAGGCCAGGGACTCTGACACCCCCATCCACCTCCCCTGGGCCCTGATGGGCTCTACTTTTGGGCTAATCTCTTGCATGCATGTGCTGTGGTGTTTTATCAGCAAGAATAATAATATTTATTGACCCCAAGTTGCTCATTTGTGCGACGGGGATGCTGAGACCCACTCTATAGACACTATCTCTGAGCCTCAGAAGAAAAGCTCCATGGGGTGGGACCACTTCCCCATTTTACAGGTGAGGCTGTTGGGGCCGAATGGCCACTGCTTGCCTGACATGCCAGAGCTGGAAGAGAGCTGGGAGCAGATCTGCGTAGCTCTGAGCTCCCGGCTCCCCCAGCAGGAGGGGAGGGTGGAGGGCTTCCGTGTAGGGCCTGGCAAGTTGTGTGTGTGTGTGTGTGTGTGTGTGTGTGTGTGTGTGCGCGCGCGCGTGCGGGATGTGCACTTGTGGTCATGTTGCGTGCACATGCATGTGTGTATGTGTGTGCTTGCATGCGTGGGAGTGCATGTGGCCCATTGCCGGCTGTCCTGTAGGACTGCTCTTTGCAGGTGAGTCAGATCTCAGCAGCTGGAGAACGGCCTGGCCATCCGATCACTTATGGTGGGAGGGGGTTGGGCAGAGCTTATGAGTAGCCAGAAATTTTTTAATTGAGACAACTATAAATTTACGTGACGTTTTAAGAAATAATAATGACCATTGTAGCCTTTGCCTGGTTTCCCCCAGTGGCAGCGTTTTTGCAAAGCTCTAGTATGATAAAGCCACTGCTTCTTGACATTGATATGACCCACTGATTTTATTCACATTTCCCAGTGTACTTGCATTTGCATGTGTGTGCATGTGCGTGTGTGCGCGAGAGGGGTTTGAAGGATTTGGGGCAGATCAAGGAAAATTTGTGACCACAACAGGTGTTAACACCAACGAGCTTCATTGGGCAGCGCTGGGATAGGGTTGCATGTAGGAGATGTCCTTCCTGGCAGACGTCTGTGCAGAGGCAATGGGGCGGGTCTCTCCTTTGAAGGGGAGGCGGAGAGGGGCGGGAGTGGAGCTTAGTATCTGGGCGATGCCCTGCAGAGTCTCTGGGTCAGAGAGCAGCTTGTGGCCTTATCACTAGGGAACAACTGGTTGTGAGGTTTTCCGGGTATGCAAAGCAGGCAGTTTCTAAATGGCTAAAAATTTGCTGTGTGGGGACTATATTTTAAAGAATAGGATGTGTAAAATTTGAGTTTGGCACCAGTGGGCTTTTGAGCTACCAGGTCTCAGCCTGCAGTGAAGAAATAGACAACATAGGGTCCGACACACAGTGGCAGTCTTTGGCTCATTTATATCGAGGACTAAACTCTGGTCTTCTTCTGTCCAAATTCCTTTCTAAGGGGGCCTGGTGAGTCACGCCTACAAATGATAAAATCTCACTGAACGGGTTTCGTTAACCCAGTATAACGTGGTTTACTTCCCGACCCGATTGTGGTGTAGCATCACACGAAAGGTAGAAGACCTTAACATACGCATTTCTTTCCACTGACTCCTGGTCTTTTACACAGAGCCTTACTCTCTCCGCCAATTGTCAACTAAAGAATCCTTAAACCCACCTATGACTTGTAAGCCCCCATTTGAAATGTCCTGCCTTTCTGGGCCAAACCAATGTACTCCTTCCATGTATTGATTCGTGGCTGCACCTGTCACCCCTGTCTCCCTGAAATGTGTAAAACCAAACTGTGACCCAGCTACACCGAGTCCACTTGCTCAAGGCTGCTTGGGCCACTCTGGGTCCTGGCCCTCAAATTTGGCTCAGAATAAACCTCTTTAAATCATTTTACAGAGTTTGGCTTCTTTTCCATTGACAAGATAATTCTGTGTGTGTGTGTGCTGACATGCCTGTGAGTTTTGTACACCTTTATGACATGCAGGTTCATGTATTCATTTTTTTGTTTTTTGGGAAGGCTATCCTTCCATTGAATAGATTTTGCACTTTTGTCAAAAGTCACTTGGGCATATCTGTGTGGGTCTGTTTCTGGGCTCTCTGTTCTGTTCGTGCACCTGAGTCTCTTCCTCCACAATGCTGCTGCGTCTTGATCACTGTCGCCTGAGTAACGATGACAGTCACTCCCAGTTTACCTTTTCTTATCTCAAGATGTTTACTATTCTGGTTTCTGGGACTTTCCATATGCATTTTAGAGTAAGTTTATCTATGTCTGCATAAAACATCGCTGAGATTTTTGTAGGAATTGCATTAAATCTATCAATCAATTTGAGGGAGAATTGACATCTTCACTATTTCAAGTCTTTGAAACCAGGAAAATAAAACGTCTCTTTGTTTATTTCTTTTTTGATTTCTTTTGTCAGTATTTTGTAATTTTTAGCATAGGGATTCTGTGCATGTTTTGCTAATTGTAAGATCTAAGTATTTCATTTTCTTTGGAGTAATTGTAAACAGTGTTGTATTTTAAATTGTGGTTTCTGTACTTAGTCATTAGTATATAGAAATATGATTGATTTTTGTAGGTTGATCTTGCATCCTGTGACCTTGCTGAACTCACTTGTTAATTCTAGGAGGTTCTGTGTGTGTGTGTATGTGTGTGTGTGCATGTGTGTGTGTAGATAGATTCTTTGAGGTTTTCTATGTAGATAATTGTCATTTTCAAATATAGATGGTTTTGTTTCTTTCTGATACTTATGTCTTTTATTTCTTTTTCTTGCCTTATTGTAGTGGCTAGAACTTCCAGTACTACATTGATTAAGAGTGATGAGGTGAATATCCTTACCTTTTTCCTGATCTTATGGTAAAAACATCTGGGTTTTTATCATTAAGTATAATTTTTTTGTACGTATGCTTTAACAAGTTGAGGTAAGTCCCCTCTGTTCCTAATTTTTTGAGAGATTTTATAAAGTTATAAATGGGTATTGGGATTTTGTCAAATGCTTATTATGCCTCAGTTGATATGGTCATACAATTGTTCTTCCTTTGTTCTTTTGTTCAGTTTGCTGACATGGTGGATTACACAGATCAACTTTCAAATGTTGAATCATTCTTGCATTCCTGCAATAAACTCCACTTGGTCATGGTGTATAATACTTTTTATACATCATAGGGTTTCTTTTTAGTTTTGTTGAGAGTTTTTGCATCTAAATCCATGAGAGATACTGGATTGCAAATTTTCTCTTTGGTTTTGGTATCAGGGTAATTCTGGCCTCATGAAATGAATTGGGAAGTATTCCTTCCTCCTTTTTTATTTTCTAGAAGAGATTTGTGAAATTGTTAATTCTTCTTTAAATGTTTGATTACATTCTCCAGCGAAACCATCTGGTGCTGAATATTTTTGGGGGAAGCTTTTAAATGATGAATTCAATTTGTTTGATGGGCTATTCAGATTGTATATTTTGTCTTGGTGAATTTTGGTGCTTTATTATTTTCAATGAACTGGGCTATTTCTTCTATTGTCAAATTTACGAGTGTAAAGTTGTTCATGGTACTCCTTTATTGTCTTTTTTATGACCGTAGGATCTGTAAGATATTGGCCATTTGTGTCTTTTCTCTTTTTATTTTTGTCAGTCTTGCTAGAGGTTTATTAATTTCATTGATTTTTTTTTTTTTTTTTTTTTTT
>NW_012148697.1:1853816-1918585 GCF_000956105.1 Propithecus coquereli | reverse complement strand
GGGGTCTCACTCTTGCTCAGGCTGGTCTCGAACTCCTGACCTTGAGCGATCCACCCGCCTCGGCTTCCCAGAGTGCTAGGATTACAGGCGTGAGCCACCGCGCCCGGCCAATTTCATTGATTTTTTAAGAATCAATTTTTTCTTTTATTAATTTTACATAATGTTTTTCTATTTTAAATTTCACCGATTTTTTGCTCTTGTCTTTATTTTGTTTCTTGTGCTTGCTTTGAGTTTGCTTTGCTCTTGTCTTGCTAGTTTCTTGAGGGAAGGAATGTAGGTTATGTATTTGAGTTTATTGATTAGGCTACTGATTTCAAATATGTTATAAGTAATAGATGCAAATTTAAATTGTGCTATAAATTTCCTTCTCAGTACTGCTTTAGCTGCACCACACAAATGTTATGTTTTCATTTTCATTATGATCTATGTATTTTTAACACATCGACTGCCAGAACAGAAATTTTTTTTTCCTTGGGGCCACGGTGTTTTATTATGAAAATAGAATAAAAACTTCTAAAATAAAACAATCCTTTCTAATTTAAGGAAAAATTTGTTATTTTTTATTGTTTTCTGTGCTTGAGTTATATGCAACTTGAAAAATAGTTCACATGGCTCTCAAGGTAAAGAGATGTGTGATTTCCATATGCTTCACCAGGCCTGGTGCTCAAAACTAGCATGAGCTAAATACAACTCACATGGCAGTTAATGTGTTAAAATTGCCTTTGAGACTTCCTCTTTGACCCATGTATAATTTAGAAGTGTGTTGTTTGATTTCTATGTATGTAAAGATTTTCTCGTGTTTTTGTTATTGGTTTCTAGTTTGATTTCATTATGGTCCAAGAACACATTCTGTATGATTTCAATTCTTTTAAACTTGCTGAGATTTGTTTTATGGACCAGGATATGGCCTGTCTTGGTGGATGTTTCATGGCTGCTGAACAAATGTGTGTTCTACTATTTCTAGGTGGAGTGTTCTACGTATGTCAATTCGATCTTGTTGGTTGATTTCGTCGTTCACAATCCTTCTATATCTTTGCTGATTTTCTGTCCAGCTCTGTCAGTGGCTGAAAGTGGGGTGCTAAGTCTCCCACTATAATTGTGGCCTTATCTATCTTTCCTCTTAGCTCTATCAGGTTTTGCTTTTTGTATTTTGAGGCTCTACTGTGTGGGGCATACTCGTTGAAGATCATTATGCCTTCCTGGTGGTTTGGTAACTTTTTCATTATGTAATATCCTTCTTTGTCTCTAGAAATTCTTCTTCTCTGAAGTCCATTTTATCTGTTATTGATACAGCCACTACTTTTTTAAAATTAATGTTTGCACGGTATGTCTTTGTTTGTGTTTTTACTCTCAACCTATGTATGTCATTGAATTTGAGGAGAGTTTCTTATAAGCAGCATATAATTGATTATTTAAAAAATCCACTGTTGCAATCTCCTTCTTTTGGTTGGAGTATTTAGACCATTTATATTGAAGGTAATATTGCCATTTTAGCACTTAAGGCTGACATTTAATGCTCTGTTTTCAATTTCTATTTGCTAGAACAGAGGAGTTCTAGCTCTTCTGTTTCCCTCTTCTTGCGTTTGGGCTGGTTACTGAAAATATTTTAGGATTCGATCTTGACTTATTTATGGATTATGGAGCTTTTTTTTTTGGGATGTATCTGGAATTACAACATACATATGTGACTTTTTTGTTTTTTTAGATACAGGGTCTCACTGGATCACCCAACAGGAGTGCAGCGGCACTATCGCAGCTCACTGCAGCCTCAAACTCCTGGGCTCAAGGGATCCTCCTGCTTCAGCCTCCTGAGTAGTTGGGACTACAGGCACATGCCACCACACCCAGCTAATTTTTTAAAAGTTATTTGTAGAGACAGGGTCTTGCTATGTTTCCGAGGCTGCCCATGACCCTAATGGCAGGCTAAGTACCTAATACAGACATGTTGGTTTCCGGTGTTCTGTGGAGCAGTCTGCAAAGAGATAAGCGTATGGGTTTGGACCGAGGTGGAGACCAGGTTTAAAGGCACGCTGGAAAGGCATACCTGGCCTCAAGCGATCCTCCGGCCTGGCCTTCCAAAGTGCTGGGATGATAGCACTTGGAGCCACCACACTCAGCTTTATAGATGTGACTTATAGCAATAGTCTACTGGTGTTAACATTTTACCTTTGAGTATACTGTAAAAACCTCACTTTCATTTAAGTCCTTTTATCTTCCCCACACTAAATATCACTGTCCTGGGTTAAAAATGGTGTTATAATTGGCCGGGCGTGGTGGCTCACGCCTGTAATCCTAGTACTCTGGGAGGCCGAGGCGGGGGGATCGTTTGAGCTCAGGAGTTCGAGACCAGCCTGAGCAAGAGTGAGACCCCGTCTCTACCAAAAATAGAAAGAAATTAATCAGACAACTAAAATATATAGAAAAAATTAGCTGGGCATGGTGGCGCATGCCTGTAGTCCCAGCTACTCGGGAGGCTGAGGCAGGAGGATCGCTTGAGCCCAGGAGTTTGAGGTTGCTGTGAGCTAGGCTGACGCCATGGCACTCACTCTAGCCCAGGCAACAGAGCGAGACTCTGTCTCAAAAAGAAAAAAATGATGTTATAATTTTTGTTTCAACTATGAAATATTATTTATACAATTCATGAGGAAAAGGCAGTCTGTTATAAGTACCCATATTTTGCCCTTTCTCTGGTTCTTGCTTTCTTCTTTGTGCTCCCACATCCTTTTTTCCCACTTCTTTTCTGTCTGCAGAGCATCCTCTAACCAATCTTTAATAGCAGGACTATTGACAATAAGCTCTTGTGATCACCTTTCAGCTAAGAATGTTTTTATTTCTCCTTCATTTCTGAAGGATGGTTTCACTGGATGTAGAATTCATGGTCAACAGTCCTTTCAGCACTTGGAAAATATTATGCTACTTCTTTGTGCCCTCCACCATTTCAGGGGAAAATCTAGTATTGTTAGAGATGGCATTTCCCTATAGATAAGGTGTCATTTCTCTTGCTGATTTCAGGATTTCTTCTTCGTCTTTGTTAAGCTGCATCGGGGTGTGCTAGTCTTTGGGTTCATACTATTCGGTTTTTGTTCAATTTCTTGGATCTGTAGATTTGTGTCTGTTGCCCAGTTTGGGAAGTTTTCACCCAAACAGTCTTTTGGCCCCACTCCTCCTCCCCCTCCGGTACTTCACTGGTGTAAATGTTGGATCTTTTGTTATTTTCCTACAGGTTCCTGAAATTTTGTTTATTTTTTAAAAATATCTTTTTTTTCTCTGTTGTTCAGATTGGATAAATTCTACTGTTTTGCCTCATATATTAATACATACCTGATTCTATTCTCTGTAATCTCCACATGTAATCTCCACATGTTGAACCCATCCAGCAACATTTTTATTTGTTATTACATTAAGTGTTATTATATTTATTACATTTCTCAGTTCTGTGATTTCCATTTGGTTCTTATTATAATTAACATTTTGGGGGCTGAGATATTCTGTTTTTTAATTTGTTACACGAGAATTTGTAATTGATTGTGAGAGCATTTTTATGATACCTGCTTTTAAATCCTTGTCAGATAATTCCAACATCTATCATCTCAGTGTTGGTGTTAATTGTCTCCTCTCACTCCAGTTGTGGTTTTCTTGGTTCTTGAAATGATAGCTGATTTTTAAAAAATTGTATCATGGCCATTTTGTCTATTGTGTTAGGAGACTCTGAGTCCCACATCAATCTCTTTTCCAGCAGGTGGTCACCCTGGCCAGGTTTGGCACGCAGTCCACACTGTTGGCGGTGGTTATGGTGTGACTTCAAAGCACTGTGCTCTCATTGCGGTCTGCTGGGGCTCCCACTGGTCCTGCTGGTGCTGGCTGCAGGGCAGGGAGAGCTTCACCAGGTCAAACTACCCAGCGCTTCTTGGTGGAGAGGGCGGGGACACCACCACTCTACTGGTGCCCCCTGGATGTCCAGGTATCTCTGGGTGGGAAAGGTGAGTCTTGGACCCATGGGGACAAAAGGGCTTCCCTTCCTGGGCCACTTGCTGCAGCTAGATCCCTCCCCTACACGCCCCTTCTGGGTAGGGAGGACAAAAAGCCTTTCTGGACTAGGCTGCCCACGGAAGCCTCCCATGCTGGCTCCGCCTGCCCCCTGCCCTGGCATCTCAAGTGTAAAGGGGGTCTCAGGCTCAGTGGGGATGGAGAGCATTTCCCCTGCTACTTATTCTGACGGGTCTTCCAATCGATCACTTGCTGGTGGCATCGGCCTTGCCTGCTGTGATGTGTGCGTTTACATCTGTGTACGTATGTGGGGTGTGGCGGATTCCCAGTGAATCTGTTGCCAGGCTGGGGCTGGGAAGTGCTGAGCCTGGTGACCTTCTGCTGGGTGGGGATGCAAGCCCCCTCTGCTGTGCTGTTCCCCTGTCCTGGAGTGCCTGGGGTCAAACAAGGTGACCTTGAAGTCCCTCCTAGTGATGATGACCTGCGACTCATACCTGCCACGTGCTTCCTGGAGGGGTGATGCTGGGTCGTGCCTCTGTGCCAAGGATGCCTTCCTAGGGGTGCAAGTCTAGGGAGCAGGAGGGAGGGCAGGAGTGAAGCAGGCAGGAGGGAGAGCCCACAGAGGGCATCCCACAGAGCTGCAGCCCCTGAGCAGCTGGGCCAGGCCTAAGGGCTATCCGGCAGGCAGGGCAAGGAGGGAAGGGGGAGGCATTTGCCCATCGGTACCATGTGCTGCTGGTGAAGGGTTGTCATGTGGGTGCTGACCCGCTGCTCCCCCAGGCTGCACGTGTGTAGATGTGGCACTCCCCAGGGATGTCACTAGGAGAGCTCAGGTGGCAGGGGGAGGGCAGGGGCTGTATGCAGTCGGTCAGAGACCACACACGGAGTGGGCCAAGAGGTGGGCGAGGCGGGAAGACCTGAAGCAGTGCCCTGGGCCGTCTCTCCTCTGTCAGTGGCACTTATACCAAACACCTCGTGTGTAAATGACGCGGTTACTGTTGGTCTGCTTCTTTAGCATCCGGGCATACGCAGCCCTGTCATTCCTGAACGAGACCCAGGGAGCACCTGGCTCCCAGCTCCGGGGTGGTGGAGGCACGGTCTGCTGCTGCACAGTGGCGGGCACCGCCTCCTCTGTGGCTGGCTGGCAGCTCTGCTTCTGGGCTGTTCCAGCATCTCTCCGATGTAGGAGCCCAGTAGTCCGTCGCGCTGGTCCTCTGACACCAGCCGCTGTGTGCGCACTGGTGTGGCCAGCCCCCACTCCGCCCCAGCTGCCTGGGGGTTGGGGGGAGTCCCTTGTGCTCAGCTCTCACACACGTGGCAGCTGCGCCAGAAATACTCACCCCATGAATTTCCCGTTACCATGGAGTTGTGTCTGAAACCTTGCTGTTAGTGCATCGTTTCTGCCGGGTTTCAAGGACAACCCATGGAGTCCCGGGCCATGGGATGGTAGCTGAGATGGAGACCAGTGCGAGTGGTCAGGGAGAGATCCCGGAGCCACCGGGAAGCTGTGTGCCGGTAACAGTGCCAGTCTGTGGCAAGTCAAGAAAAAACCGTTTTTTCCCCTGGCTTCTGGCAAGTGGCAGTGATTGCAGCTACAGTTCCAATTAGGACATATGGTGGAACTAACGAATCTCTTCCACTATACGCTGTCAGCCAGATTTCGCATGGAGAGGATGTGAGATTTTCTTTGATGGTCATAATACCAGCAGCTGTCATCTCCTAAGCACCTACTAGGTGTCAGATCATGGCCCACGTTGTCTCATTTTGGAGCCGTTGCCCGAAGTCACTGGTTCTGGCTGGGGGTTTGGAAATCTCTTTAGTCATGTAGGAGGGGCCTGGATCCTCCTCTCATTTGGCCTGCACTCCGGCACAGGTGAGGCCTGCGTGAGCTGGGCGTGGGCTGTGGGTGTGGGCGGCGTCCTGCCGGGGAGGGCTGTGAGAGGTGAGGGTAGGAGGTTGGAGCCCCGGCTGGTGGGGCAAGACGGGCCCCTGGGCGGCTGAGGAGGGGGTGGCCTGGCATCAGCCCAGCCCTGGGCAGACCGGCATCCACCCATGCCTTGGGCTGCCCAGTTCCTGGAGTGTGGAGGACCTGGTTGTAAGCCCCCGTGGTCGAGCCCCGGGACTCTTTGAGGCATCCACTGGGGCCTGCAGGTGTGCGAGACCCTGAGGAGGGAGTGTGGATCGGGGGCAGTTGTGCTGGGTGGGCACCGACCTGGCCTTGCCAGGGAAGGGGTGAGCTGAGCAGCCCATGGGGCTTGGGTGTGGCCTTGGACAGGCCCCTTCCTGGAGCCTCCCCTCTTCAGCAGGAAATGCGGGGTTCACGTGGATGGCTGCTAAGGGCTGGCATGGGGTGACGTGGTCGCCAGCAGGCACCTGAGGTCTGAGGCTGGCTGGTGGGGGCCAGGTGGGCCGAGCACTCGGGTCAGTGCTGTGCGGGTTCCTAGGCCTGTCTGTTTTTCAGGAGAACTCAGAAGCCTACATTTTATGTGGTATTTTCTGAGTTTTAAATGTTGATAACTAATTAAAAACCAAACAAACAAAAGACCTCTGTGGGGCTAAATAAGACCCTCTGCCAGCCAAATGTCCTGAGGGTGTCAGCATATGCCCCGGTGCTGGTGGCTTCGAGTCCACGTACCGTGAAGCCAGATCCTGAGGAGGCGGACGGGGGCGTCTGGATTAGCTCCACCCCCTTCTGCTATGGCTCCGTCTCTTTCCCCTCTGCTGCTTCCCAGCGTCTGGCATGGGCCTGGCCTTGGTAGTTTTCACTGACGGTCCTTGCGGAGCTGGCTCCTCTTCTGCGTTCGTCCTGCCTCTGTCCTGCAGGGGTCTGTAGCTTTGTGCTGCGCTGCCTTCTGTGTGTATTAGGTGTGGGAGTGTGGGAGCGTGCAGTGTGTAGGTGTGCGTGTGCGAGAGAGTGTGCACACACATGCATAGGTGTGCACGTAAGTGCCAAATCTCCTCTCAGAGTCGAGTTGCTTTGTAAGCTGAGCACCTTTTCGGGTAGGACGTCTGCCCGTCTGCTGACCAGAACGCAGTTATTCTAGGCTAGTGATTCCCTCTGCTCCTCTCCAAAATGCTCTCCCCATAGTGAAGGGGACTGAGCCTTCCCCTGTCAGGCTTGGGCTGAGCTGCCACGTCAGAGCCCCAACCGCCCTGTGGAGAGACCTGGGGATCACAGGGACAGCTCCCTCGTGTGGGGGTCCACACAAACTAGACTGGACCCCCAGACCAGCTGCAGGCTGAGCCCCACAGAGCAGAAGAATCGCCCAGCTAAGCCCGGCCCCAGCTCTAACGCCCCACCCCCGCCCCAGACAGTGAGGTGAGGTACATTCAAATGGTATTGTTTTAAGCTACTAGATCTCGGGACAGTTTATAAAACAGTAATAGATTAGCAGAATAATAATTTCCTTTAAATTTCCCCAATGGTAATGTGTCATGTTTGGCAAAAGGTTTCTTTTAGGTTGCTTCAAATTAGGAAGAACCATGTCAGCAAACTGTGACCAAAAAAAAAAAAAGCAGCAGCCAGAATCCCAATGAGTTAGATGCAGGCTCATTCATTTGGATTCAGTTCTAATGATGAGGACTTACTTTTCGCCTGCTAGCATCGTGACTGGTAACTAAAGTTAGCCTTGGCTCAAAGCTCAGTGCATTACTGTAGAGCCGCGATTGCTGGGAGGCGGTGAGTGGGCTGATGACGACTGCGCACAGGACTGTGGTCCTCGGCGGGGCTCACAGCCCCCACTCCTCCCTGCCGTCGCCTCCCGGGTGGCAGCAAGGAGTGGCCGGCCAGCTGCGCTGGTGGCCAGCTGCGCAGACGCCTCCAGCAGGTCTCTGCCTTCCCAGGCCCAGCCTCGTGCAGTGAGGCAGCACAAGCCCACCGACATGTGGTGCTGGCGGATAAATTGTGCCCACCCGCTAACTCCTGCTGAAGTCCTAACCCCCAGGACCTCAGCATGTGACCTTATTTGGACACAGGGTCCTTACAGTGGTAATCGAGGTAACATGAGGTCATTTGGGTGGGCCCTAATCCACCACGACTGGAGTCTGTATGAGACGAGGCAATGAGGACTGGGACACACACAGAGGCCAGGGAAGAGGCCGGGGCAGGTCCTTCCCTCACGGCCCTCAGATGCAGCCAGCCCTGCTGGCACCTGCCTTTTGGACTGGCAGCCCCAGAGCTGTGGGGTAGCAGAGCTGCCCAGTGTGTGGTACTTTGTTATGGCGCCCGAGCGGACTAATACGCCAGGTGCCCTCATGCCCGTCCCACCCTGTGTGTGGGGCAGCCAATGGGCACACTCGCTCAGATGCCCGTCCCCTCACCACGGTGGCCTCAGAGAGGTGGGCTGCTCACAGCACTGCCAGCCGGCTCCCACCCCCTCCCCAGGGCCTGCTTCTGGGTGTCTCTGCTCTTAGTGGCTTCATTCACTTTGTGGGGGTACCACAGTGGGGACAACCAGGACCCACTTCTGTGTCTCATGGATGAGAAATCTCCAGGCTAGGACAGCCCTGCAGGCTCTTAATCAAAGCTCCGCGAGCAACCCGGCTCCCGCAGGCTTTGCGTGACTGTGCACAGGCCCCTCCTCATCCCAGCCGGGGCCGGAAGTGGTCCTGCCCCTCAAGCCATGGGCCGAGGCTGAGGCAGGCGTGGGGCACTGAGCAGGCCCTGGCCGCCTTGGGAGGGCGCAGCCAGTGCAGGCAGAGGACAAAGGCTGTGGGGCAGCGTGAGTGGGCAGGAGAAGGGTGAGCTGGGGAGGAGGAGGTCTCCCTGGCAGCCATGGGCGGAGTCCCTGGGGAAGCCCTGGAGGAGGAAGCAGGCAGCTGAGGCAGGGTGGGGGTAGAGGCAGGCGGGGACCCACAGGTGATGGTCGCACTCTGGTTGCCAGGAAGCAGACTCTGAGAGTTGACTGGCCAGGACGGACTTTAGAGAACGATCTTGGCGTCAGTCAGGAGTGAGCGGGGACGTCAGGGTGCTGGGCAGACCAACGACTGCCTCGGCCGACTGCCAGGGAACGCTGGCCTGAGTGGCCTGCAGAGGGTCCCTGGGGGCCGAGATGGACGTGGGCTGCCCAGGAAGAGCAGCTCGGGCCAGGGCTCATCCCAGGGAGCTGCTGGGGGCCCCTGCTGCCCCCCGGGGGGTGCTCCAGCCTGGCAAAGTGGTCTTGTCGGCCGTCACGGGCTGGGCACCGTGCCCCACTGGCCGGGTGCTTGGTCTCTCTTGCTGTGCTCCCCGCACTCTCCCTGCCCTCTGTGGCCTCTGTGCCCATGACCTCTCTCTCTCTCTCTGCCCTGGTGTGCTGGGTGCACAGTCTGGGGGGCCTCCCTGTGACTCGGCATGTTTGAGAGCCGCCCGATGGGGCCTGGGCAGGGCAGCCGCTCGATGTCGGTGGCCTTGCGCCCTCTGGTTTTCTTGGGCCCCTTTCATCCTCCGCCTCCCCAGTCGTTGTCTCAGGTTTCCCCCAACCCGCATCCAACTCATCAGCAGGTACATTTCAGGGAAAGTCAGTTCCCGCAGAGGGAAGAGGGGCCCTGGGAGAGCTGAGGCCGGGGAGGGGAGATGGGCACCTCCTTGGGGCGTTTTGCTCCAGGGAGCGAGGAGGAACCTGCAGAGGAACAGTTCCTGGGTCTCCTCTACAGAGGGGCAGGTCCAGGTGAGCAGGGACTTGTGCAGGGCCCTGCGAGCCTCCGCCCTGCGGTGCGCTTGCGATGCTGACCACACTTCCTGCCCAGAGAGAGGCCCCGAGGCTTTATTTATATGGCCCCAAATTGGCAACTACTTAATGCCCACTTTAGGGGAAAGGCCAGCCAAATTATGGAGTGATTAGAATGAATGCCATTGCTGCCATTAAAAGGTTTACAAAGCGTATGAATTAACTTGATAAAATGCTTGCCATAGAGCCAGTCTTAAGTACAAAAGGCAGGCTACAAAAGCACGCCCTATCCTTGCCATTTTGCTTTGTGAATGGACAGCAGTTATGCATAGAAAAAAGGCTGGAAGGAATTACATATACCAATTGGGAATAGTGAGTTTATGAGTTATTTATTTTTTTCTTTCCTGTTCACTCCCTGAACCACCCCCAGGGCACCTGTGGGTACTTGTTAGAGCGAAGGTGATGCAGTGTGTGAATTAACAACATAGGATGCTTGCCGGGAACCTCAAGTACACAAGGCAGGCTACACCAGCATGCCTTATCCTTGCAATTTTGCTTTGTGAAAAACAGAAGTTATCCTGGGAGCATGCGGGGTGGGCGGGGGTGGGGTGGGGCTGGGGGCATAGAGGAAGCGGCTCAGGGCTTAGACCTGGGGGCAAACCCAGGCTGTGAGTCTGGAGGAGGATTTTCCCTGGTTTCCTGAGGTGGGCCAGGGCCACTCCCCACCCCAGTGCTGGCTCCCCGGAGGGAGCGGGCTCTGTGGCTGCTGGTCTCCTTCCTTCTGGGCGATCTGCCAGCAGAGAGGGGCAAGTGGAGACTTTTGTGGGCCCTGTGGTCTGTGTCATGGGCGTAGTAACCCGCTGCTACCGAAGGGGGCAACCGGCGCCCTCCCTAGGATACTGCTGGGGATGCCATGCCCACTGGTGCAGTGGCAGCAGCTCCGAGGCCTGGTACCGGAGAGGCCAGGGAGACACAGGCCGGTGGAGGGCAGGTGCACCAGCGCCGGGTGCCAGCTCTCGCCCAGGGGCCGTCTGAGGGCAGGGCCGGTGGGCTGCTCTTGTCTGAACCTAGGTCATTAAACAGGGGGAGAATGGCCGAACAGACAGCGTCTGAGGCCTTGGGCGGACATCTGTCTTTCGCCGAGGCTGGCATTGCTGGACGGTGTAGTGCCTGTGGCCCGGGGCTGGTCATTGTGACTTGGCAGAGACGTCGCTCCTGCCTCCGGGGGCGCTGGGAGTCTGGGTCCTGGCAGGGTCCAGCATGTGAGAACGAAGCCATAGGACGAGCAGTAACTCCTTAGTCCTAATTCTTGCCACCCCTCCCCCTGCCCCTCCCCCACCACACCACTGCATTTCTGGGGTGCCTGGGCCCCCAGGTGCTGGCCTGCATGGCTGTGTTTCTGCTCTGTCTTCCCATGGAGCTGCCTCATGCCCAAGGTTCTCAGATGCAGGGCATGTGTAGGGGTCACTGTCCCCAGAGTAGCATGGGGTCTGGGCAGCAGAAGCGGGACCTCTGCCCGGCGGTGTTGCCGTCTGCTCCTGGGCCCCAGCCTGCACATCTCGGTTTGCTTGTGGTTGGTTGGGCGCGAGTGACTGGTTCTGGCTTATCTGTTAGCACCGTGATGAGTGTGACCTCCAGGGGCCGGGCATTGAATTTCCACCATGAGGCCCTTCAGAGTTCTTTCTGTCTCTTCCAGTGACCAGCAACTTCCAGACGATAGTCCCCACATTCCAGCCTGAGTCTTGGCACGAGGGAGCACGCAGGAGCCCTGGCCTTCCCGCAGGAGTCGGCGTGAGCAGCGCTGCGTCGTCTCTTTGATTTCAAGTCCCTATGATGCAGGTTGTCAGCTGTCGCAGGGCAGGCAAACCAGTGTCGACCGATACAGGCCTTGCAGGAACCGCATCCTGCCAGGAGGAGCCTGGCGACCGTGTAGTTCAGCCCTTTCACTGCACAGAAGCGGAATCTGAGGCCCAGAGAGGCGAGGACAGAGTGTGGGGTCACACAGCCAGTTGGTGGCACAGCAGGGGCCCTGGCTCTGCCTCTCTGCTGAACCATGCTGCCTCCCGAGACAGGATCTGTGAAATGCTTCCCAAGCAGAATAGAAAATGAACGGCGGACTTTGGGGTGAGGGAAGGTTGATAAAGAGAATTTTCTCTGAACTCCCATCTCAGTCTCAGTCTGAGGCCATGAGGGCGTGCCCACGGCTGGCATTGAGGCTGCGGCTTCCCAGCAGGGGTGAGGGGACGGCTGGGGACGAGCTACCTCCTTCAGGGAGTGATGCTGGCTGGGCCACCATTCTGGACAGCCTCGTGGTGCTGAGTCCAGGTGGCATCAGTCTGTTTTAAAGGTGAGGACATGGAGGCGTGTAACCATTAAGCGACTGGTCACACGGCTTGTGGGGAATGGAGCTGGGGTTTGGACCCAGGTGGTGCGGCCCTGGGACCCCGCTCAGCACACAGATGTCGCCACCTGTAAGCTGTGCTTCTGGGGATGACCCCTGAGGCTCAGTTTCCTCACTGGGCGGGTGGAGACCCTAGCGCAGACCCTGGGGCTGATGTCTTGGTGTCCCATGAGTTTTGCAAACGTGTGTGAAAGGTGGGGCAGGCACGACTTCCAGCACAGACTGTCCTCCCGGATCAGGTTCTTCCGCCCAGGGACCTGCGTGGGTGCCACAAGCACTTTCCCCAGAAGAGAAGCCCGATTTCCCCAAGGCTCTGGCAGCCGTTCTGAGCAAGGGCCGCCCCTTCTGGGAAGGAAGGAGGGGAGAGGGTGGCGGTGGGGAGCAGCTGGGCCGAGCACAGAGGTCACGGGAGGGGAGCGGCATGCCGGGAAGAGCCTGTCGATTTCCTCCTTTTAGAAATGGACTCAAGTGGAATCATTCATAACGGCTCTCCCCACCGCTGACAACACCCACGCCCACCACGGTCAGGGAAATGGATTTACAGCACTCGGGGAAGGCAAACACGCTGCTGAGATGTGCGGAGGTGGCGTGGTTCACTCCCCAGATGCTCTCTGGGGGGCCAGCTGGTGGCCTCCTGGAGACAGAGGGCGGCAGGGCGTGCTGTCTGGGGCTGGACCAGGTCCCGTTGAGCACTGTGGCCGTCAGGGGCCCCCTCACTGTGGGCGGGTGTTGGTGGAGGAAGCCCCAGGGCCTGACGGATCCTGGGGTCGGGAGGCCGGCAAGAGAGCTGAGCCTCAGAAGTAGGAGGGGCCGTGCAGAACCTTCTAGACAGAGGGACACTGGGCCAAGCACCTGGCCATGCGGCTCCATGCAGGGCCCCCTGTGTAGCTGGGACCCTCAGGGTGAAGGCAGGAGGTGGGAGGCTCCAGAGAAAGGCAGGGGCAGCCCTAGGGGTCCCGTCAGGGGCAGCCAGGCCAGGTATGTCAGATCACCTTTGGAGATGGGGTGCGGTGCAGCCCTGCTGGCCGAGCCAAGACTTCCCCTGGGCCTGGTGCTGGGCAAAGGGACGCTGACTAGGGTCACATTCTGCTTCCCTTAGGCTTGGCCCGAGGCTGCCCGGCAGCAGGGTGGCTTCAGAGGACACGGCTCAGCCATCGATGGCCCCGGTGAATGGCCCAGGTGCCCAGGCAGACTGCCTCCCTGCCAGCAGGGCTTAGGAGGCCGCCACACGGAGGTGCATCTCGGCGTTTGTTCATTCATTCATTCGTGTCTCAAGAGGAACATGGACACCGAGGCCTGCTGGCGTCCATGGTGAGTCGGGCTCCCAGCGTTAAGGTGGGGGCGCACAGGCAGACACGGGCGCCGGAGCCAGGCACACCGGGATCAAGTGACGTACGCTAGTGTGTAAGATCTCTGCGCTCGGGTCCTCAACGGCGAAACGGTGCTGATCCTCGGCAGAGGGTTGTGGGCTCCGGGGATGTGGCAACCGTAGGTACCTGGCTGGTACCAGGCCCCACCTGGGCACTGAGAGCTTGGCCAGGTGCCCTCCACTTAGCTGGGCGCTCCAGGCAGGCTGTGCCTCAGGGCCTCGGCACATGCCGTCACCTCCCCGTCGCCGGCCCTGCCCTGCAGCGTCCTCTCTGAGCGCTCAGCACAGCGCACACGGACGTCGCAGCTCCAGGGTGCGGGGCTGCGTTGGACGTGTCTCGTTCCCGGCGTCTTTCTGGTGCTGGAGTAGCGCCTGGCGCGGCAGAAGGGCCTCCCTGAGAGAGACTCTGCAGAGCAAGGGCCCGGGTGTTTCTGCTTCTTCACCCCGCAGGGCCGGGAGAGCAGGGCGCAGGCCGAGCCTCGGGGAGAGGGCTGTGACCCTGAGCCTCGGGGTGCAGGGAGACTGGGCTGTGGCTCCGGACGGCTGGCGCCACCCTCTGCTGGGTGGGCAGGAGGCTCGAGCCTCTAGTGGGTGAGGCTCCGTCTCTGCCCTGGGGGGGCTCCTGGTCCGCAGGGGCACAGGCCTGAGGCACGAGACTTCCCTCAGGCCCCTGGCTGGGACAGTGCCATCTGTCTCTGGGGTCAGAGAGCCATGGCTGAGGCTCAGCACTGTCCTGGACGGGCAGGGCGCGTGAGGCAGGAAGGGAGGCTGGGCCTGTCCCCAAGGCCTGTGCTGAGGCCGGGCCACTCAGGCGCACATGGCTGCCCAGAAGGGGGCTGCTGCTCCGTGGTGGGTGTGGGTTGGGCCCGGGGCCTGCTGTAGTGAGGGCCCCGCCCTGGTTCTGGGCCTGGGACGGTGGCTGCTCTGTCAGGAGGCTTGTACCCAGTTTGGATCTCTGCCCCACCCTGCCCGACTTTGGTTGCCTCCAGAATGCCCCAATCCCCTGCTTTGTCTAAAGAAATGAGGGCTGCAGAGAGCCGGCCACAGGCTCTGGGGAGCCATTTCTAATGGGAAAACATGCCCATTTGCCTAAATGAATCAAATCCATTTCTCTCCCATACATATTTCATGGGCTTCCTCTCTGTGTAATTTAATTATCGCTGCTGTTAGTGCCCTGGTCGGTGCAGCTCTGCTCCCCAGACCCTCCGAGCCTGCGTTATGCGGGGCTCCAGGGAGGAGCCAAAAGCATGGAGCCATCTCTGTGGTAACAGGATGCCATAACATTTCGTGGTGATCTATTGCTTTAATCTTGAGGGCTCTGAGTATATTGCCAGCATTAATAAATAAATCTAAATAACACCCTGGTGAGACTGACATTACTCTATCCATTTCACTGTTGGGTAAACAGCAGCTCAGAGGGGTTGAATGCCTGGCCTGGGGGAGGGTGGAAGGGCGGTGCTGGGCACGTGTGTGCTGGGGCCTGGTCAGGTGTCAGAGAAGCCTCTGGGAACCCTGGGACCATGACGCTGGAACGTGCTCTGGATGTACTACCTGTGACCCCTTGTCACTGGGTCGGAGCTGGCCCTGCTGCCCATGGCAGTGGCAGGAAGGGCCCTCTGGCCTCCACACAGCTCCCTCTCCACTAACTAAGTCTGGAAGGTCCACCCGGAGAAGTCCCGTTCCTTGGCTTCTGCATGTTCAACAGCACACTTCCTTTGAGGAAATAGCCTTTAATTCAGTCCCAGCCTTGGCCCCTCGTTGGGGGGGTTGCCGGGATGATTCTCGAGGCTGGGTCTTGAACGTGGAGAACGTGAGGGGGCAAGGGCGCAGGCGTGTCCTGTGCGGGCATCTGGGTGAGCCGGGCCTGCCTCTCCTGCTGTGTGCAGATGTGCCGCCGCTTTTGCTTGTCCTGCCTCTCTCTGGGTCAGGCCTCCCTTCCCCTCGGCCGGCCGTCCTGGGTCTTACTCAACTCAAGGAGTTGATCCCATTTCCAAGGTCACCTCGTGCTGCCCGGCCCTGCCACACGGTGTCACTGCTGAGCACTGGTCCCGCGCAGCCCGGCGGCTGCTTGTGCAGCCTGTCCCCCGCCCTTGCACATACCTGCACACGGCTGCTCCTGCACGGCAGCAGTGTCCCTCTCCCACAGGGCAGTGCGCACCCCCGTCTGCACCTGGCCTCCTCGCAGGGCCTCGGCCTCGCCAGCCTCCTTCTTCCCCCAAGCCGAGGGCCCTTTTGTAGTTCCCTGGTGTCCTTTCCTTCTGAGATCCTCAGTCCATCAAAGGGTCCTAATGATGCGGGATACAAAGCCGATGGGTCCACATCCCTGTCCCTTTCTGCACCTCCTGGATCCTGCTCAAATTTGCCTGTCCCCTCTCCTGGGGCCAGGTATGTCCACCCAGGGACTTAGGAGTAGCATCAGGCCAAAGTGTCCTTCGGGGCAGTGAGGTCACGTCGTTGTAGCCTGTTTCGGGTCTTCTGCAGCGCCAGGACGCTGAGCAGGCGGCTCCTCTGGCTAGAACGGGCAGTGTGGCCTCCTGGCTCCTTGTGCTGTTCAGGCACCTCCTGCCCGTTGCTCTGTGAGCTCCTGGGTCTTATCTGTCATTGCCAGCACTGAGCGTCTGTGCCTGTGGGGTGGACACGCTTTGGGGAGTCTCCCCAGCCCACACAGCCTTTCTCTACCTCGCCGCTCTGCCTGTGGCTGGTAGGACAGGGTGTGAGCACCTCGCCCAAGCTGGTGCGCTCAGGCCCTCTGTCCCAGCCATTGGGAATCAGGCCTCTGCCATATTGCAATATAATAAGAAATGTACACTCTATGTGCCTGGTTCCTGGCACAGAGCCCCTAAAACCCTTGGAATTCCCTGAGGGGTAGGGCTGAGAGGAGCATATTTTATTATGCATAACAAGCCCCTTTCCACCATCCCTGAGTCTGTGCTAATGAAGTGACTCTTGTAGAATGGGGCTGCTCGGCAGAGGATCCAACCGCGTGGTTAGAGGGTGGGGACTTCCAGCCCACCCCACATGTGGGAGGAGGGAGGCTGATTGAGTTCAGTCCCACGGCCAGCGGTTTCATCGGTCATGTCCGTTGAATGGGGCCTCCATGAAAGCCTGTCTGGCTGGCGGCACACCTGGAGAGAAGATAACCCCCATGCCTCGCCCTGTGCGTTGTTTCCACCTGGCTGTTTCTGAGTTGTATCTTTTGTAATAAACTGGCAAGTAAACCATATAATGAACAGTAGGTAAAATATTTTCCTGAGTTCTGTGAGCTAGTTTAGCAAATTATTGAACATGAGGAGGGGGAGGTAGGAACCCCTGACTTATTTCTGGCTGGTCCAAAGCGCAGGTGACAACCTGGGACTTGCAATTGGCATCTGAAGTTGGGGGCAGTCTTGTGGGACGAGCCTGTGGGGTCCGTGCCAACTCCGGGCAGTTAGTGTCAGAACTGAGTTAAGTCGTAGGACACCCAGTTGGTGTCCACAGAGAATTGTAAAATTCACTGGTGTGGAAAAAACCTCTACACCCTTAAGTGTCAGAATTATGTGTACAGAAAACTAGTTTGTTTTTCTTTTTGCGTCAGACAACTGCAATTGTACCTGAACCGAGAGAACATGTAGGGCAGGTGGCCTGGGGAAGTCCTCTTTGGCCCAGGTGCCTATGAAAGGAGGAGGATGCTGGTATTTGGGGGGGAGGAAGAAGGAGGGAGGGAGGAAGAGAGAGACAGACAGAGAGAGGAGGGGAGGGGAGGGAAGGGAGAGAGGGGAGAAGGGGAGGGAAGACAGGAAGAAATAGGAAAGAGAGCCCGGTGGCCCCTGTGTGAGGGAGGAGGGAACTCCAGTGGCCGATGCCTTCTCTGCCCCGCTCTGCTTCCCTGGAGGCCCAGCTGTCAGCCCTGGCTGAGCCCTGTGAAGTGCATCTACTTTGCGGCTGGGCAGCAAAGGGTTAACGCAGGAGGCCTGGATAGCTCGAACCCTGCGCCTTTCAAATAAAAGGCCTGTCTTCAGAATTGGCCCTTGTCCAGCCCCTGGAAGATCACCTTTGACATCTTAGAATATTTTGCTTGATAAATGCTTTTGTACGGGGCCGTGGGCCGAGCCGTACTGGTTTGACCAGATAAGCTGATTGACGGTGCGAGTGACGGTGAACACCTGTTTTTGCTCGGGGGCCGTAGCCTGGACTCTGAGGAGCTGAGTGCAGCCATGTAGGGGCTGGCGGTTACAGGACTGCCCTCCAGCAAAAACCCTGCACACCAAGGCTCTGGTGAGCTTGCCTGTCGGGAGCACTTTACCCGGGATGTCATACGTGATTGCTGGAGAATAAAGCATGTCCCTGAACCAAGAAAATGTGTCCCACTCTGCTGAAGGGGCTCCATGAAGCTTCCCTGGTGTCTCTTGCACTCGGCTCACATGCCCTTTCCCTCTGCCGAGGGCTCTGTGCCCTCTCGCTGTGAGTACGACAGCCTTTTCTGAGTCCTGCGAGTCCTCCCCAGGGAATCGTCAAGCCTGAGGGTGTCTTAAGGTCCCTGACACAGTGGCTCAAGGTGGCTTGGGCATACTTCTCTCCTCTGCAAATAGAAGAGCCTTGTCCGAGACAGCCGGGCATGCAAGGGAGGTACCAGAGAGGCTTCTGGCAGGAAACGGGCACCCTCAGCCTGGGCGGTGGGGGAGGGATGATGGAGGGACTGCTGAGGACAGTGGGGCAGGTGAAGGGACCCCTGGGCACGGTGAGACAGCAGCAGCAGGAGCTGCCACCACCCAAGGCCCCCGGGGGTCAGGGAGGGCTGAGCCAGAACCCGGGAAAGCTCCGGGTGCGGGAGGGAGCTGCTCACGGAGGCTGCGGCTGCAGGCAGAGGGTACAGCCCTGACCACTGTGGCCTGGCAGGGAGCGAGCTGGAGGACATGCAGCCTGGCTCTGACCACCTGCTGGCCTCGTGCCTCCAGGCTTGCGCAAGGGCCTCTGGCTGGCCAGATCCAACAGGATGCTCCGGGGCCGGTGGAAGTAATCGGGAAAGGCTGTGGAGTGGCGGGCAGATCAGTGCTGCCCTCTGTCAGAGGCCCTGCGCGTGGCCTCTGCCCTCTCATGTCCTCCTAGCCGCCTCCTTTCTGCCCCTGTGCCCCCTTGGCCTGCTGGTGGGCTCTGCCCTCCGTGCACCAACCGCAGCCCACCCCCAGCTTCAGCTCCGCCGCTTTCCTGTTTCCAGACCCGTAGCTCCAGGGGCTGCTGGATGTTTCTGCGGGAATTCCCACCGAACCCGACAGGACCCACGATGGGCTTACCCTCACCGCCCCCGACCTGCACTTCTTGGTGCAGGTGCCCTTGGCTGCGGGTCTGGACGCGGTGGGTGCCAGTCCAGGCCCGACGTAGGGGCTGTCCCCAGGGCTCCCGCTAGGAGCTGAATTGTGTCTCTCCAAATTCATGAGTTGAAGTCCTCCCTGTGTGATGGTCTTAGGGGTGGGGCCTCTGGGAAGTGATTAAGGTTAGATGAGGCCATGAGGGTGGGGTCCCCATGATGGGGTCAGTGTCCTCACAAGAAGAGACTCCAGAGAGCTCGGTTCCTGCCTCTCTTTCTGCCATGTGGGGACATGGTGAGAAGGTGGCCATCTGCAAGCCAGGAAGAGAGTCTTTACCAGAACCCAATCAGCTGGCACCTCGACCTTGGACTTCCAGCCCCCAGAACTGTGAGAAATAAGTGTCTGTCGTTTAAACCACCCAGTCTGTGGGATGTCGTGGTAGCCGCCTGAGCTGACGGAGGCCGAGCGCAGGGCGCCTGCCGAGAGGTCCACCTCGCGCCTGCTTTTCTGTGTTGTACACGCTGCAGTTTACTTGCGTTGCTCTGTGGCATTCCACTACGTGAATATACTCCGGTTCACTTACCCACTCTACTGTTGATGGTCGTGTGCATTGCGGCTACGATGATCATTCTCGTATCTATATCCTGGGGCACATGTCCCAACATTTCTCTGGACTATATACCCAGAGGTGGAATTTCTAGGTCAATAAGATAAGCATCTGTTCAGTTTTTCTAGACGAGGCCAAACTGTTTTCCAAGTGGATGTGCCAATTTGCACCTCCACCCGCGGTGTCTGCAGCGCCCCGGCTCCAGTGCGCTGATGCTGGTATCGTCAGGCTCTTGATGTTTGCCAGGCTGGTGGGTGTGTAGAGGTGTTCCATTATGCTCTTAATTTGTGCTTTCCTGTTTTATTAATGATGCATGTGTTTAAAAGATTGTACCAATAATAAAAATAGAAAGAAACTGACTCTAAAATTCCAAATGTCAATAAAAATGGGAAGAAAGGAGAGGGGCATGTAGGAGGAAGTAAAAATGTACTTTTTTTGTTTTTTTATCTTACATTGGAGGAATCAGTGGACATTGTCGGGAGCCTGAGTCATTTACTTGGGCTTTGTATAACATAAACGTAAGAACAATCAGAAGGTTCTCATACTGGAAACTTCCTCTTTGACCTTAGTTATGCTTCTAAGGGACACAGGGGTTAATGCTATAAAGGGGCAGACTTGTGGGAAGGATGGGTATAGTTTTAAGCATGGGCTGGTAGTATAATTTCAAAATCCCTTAACTTAGTGTCATATTTCTGTACAACTTCCCGAGCAGTGTCTGTAGGCGGGTTGTCCAAAGTACTGCAATCTGGAACCTTCCTAACATGCTGCTCATGCCACAGAGTCAGAACACCGGGCAGCCTAAGGATGTCCTGTGAGCAGCAGGCCCCAGGCTAGGGTGTCCCCTTTCTTGGGCAGGGGGCCCGGATCCAGGGCACACAGGGGCTCCTGCCACTGTCCCTCAGTGTGCGACTTCTCCTTTGCTCAGGGACATCTGCCAGTTGTATTTCTTTGCCCTAAACAGCAGCATTCCAGAGTAACATTGGGCCCTAGGTTGATATCAGCCCCCTACAACTGCACCATGAACATACGGAAAACTCGAAAGAAACAGTAAGAGTGAAAAGCCACAGCACAGCTCTCTGTGGGCCTGACAGGTCAGTAGGGCATGGGCAGGATGACTTAATAGTGTACACATCAAGCTCTGTACCCTTCAGGCTGAGAAGCCGAGTTCTTTTCCAGTGCCTATGGGACACTTACAAAAAATTTTCATTCATTGTGAAACAAAACAAGAAAAAAAATTAAAGGACATTTTCCCTAATACAAATTGTGCAGGTTGGTGCTTTGACCCAGCACAGCAAAACTGGAGATTAACAGCAAAAGAAAAACCCAAAACCTCCATCCATGTGGAAATTAAACATAAACATAAAAACACTGCAACCATTTCCTAAATAACTTTTGAATCAAAGAGAAATTTAAAACTATAATTGCTGAATACTAAGAAAACAGCAGTGTGAAAACCCTATATATCAAGACCTAGAAGAGCTGTCAAAGTTGTAATGAAGCAAATTCATGACCTTAAAGCTTTATAGTGTTAGGCAGAAAAAGAAAATAAATAAGGTAAGTTTTCAATTCAAGTTAAAAAGAGAAGAATAAAGTAAACTTAAGGAAAGCAAGACAAAGGAATTAATAGATAGAAACAGAAATAAATGAATTAAAAACTCCAAGCCATAAATAGATACTGGACTGGTTCTTTGGAAACCCTCCACAAAAGAGATAAATTGCTAGCTGGCCTTGCTGGCCCCGGTGTGTTTGGCCAGTATACACATGATGGATGGCTTTGCCGGCAGAACGGCTCCCCATGAGAGGACACAGGGTTAATGTGCAAGTCCACACTCCCTTACAGGAGCTTGACTCCTCAAAAACTTAGGAAACCTTCCTGGAATGCAAGTGAGTAAAGTGTGCTCAATTCGGGAATAAACTTGTATTTGCTCTAACAGAAAAAAAAGGAGTCTATAAAACTTTGGAAATTTAACTATAATTAGAAATGAAAATTTTCATTGTTTGTCAAACCTGATGCCCCCAAAGCATTGCGCCTTCATGGTGGTGAGGAAGAAGAAGCCTAATGCATAGATTTGGAAGGAAGGTTGGCAGTATATCAGATGTGGAAGAGATTGAAAAGGGGCTAAGAGATTGCTAAACATAACGCAATAGATGGTCTCCTAGATAAATATAAAGGACTAAAACTCACTCCAAAAGAGAAAACCTGAATATAATAAACCTGAAAAAATGAAGAGCAATTCACAAAATGGTAGATTAACAACCAGTTACACGTCATGGAAGACGGCAGAGTAGGAAGCTCCAGGAATCGGTCCTTCTGCCAAACAACTATTGAGCACCAGCAAGAATTGTCAGAAGTGATGAGTTTGGAACTCTGGAATTCATCAGCATTCAGCATTCTTCTTGATGAAGAAAAGGGCTGATGAATTTTGGTATTTCATGTAGCAGCAACTGTTTTCCATTCCTGGCCTTAAAGCAGGTAGCTTTAGGGAAGATGGCTCACATTCTTTGCGTGGCTTGCTGGTGCCAGGGTGGACAATAAACCTTGTCCTTCAAAACAGGATTGTGTATTTTTTTCTGTCTAGTGATTCACTAAGGGACCAGCATAGAGGCTGGCCATCATTTCAACTCACTCTGACTGAAGCAGCACCTGTCCAAAGAATTTAAAGAGACAGAACGCCTCTTTTTTTCCTTTTCTTATTGAATCCAGACATTCAAGGAATTCTCTGTCAGGCCACTGATGAAAGAGACAATGGAATAGAGACTTTGGTGGCCACACACAAATAGGTATGTAGGTTTTGCAAAAATAGTTTAGTTTTCTAGACTAAACAAATGGATGACTACAGCTCTTAACAAATAAAACAGCAATTCCTAGGGAGAGGGGAGAATCTGGTTTCTAGGGTTCCTATATTACAATATTCAAAACGTCCAATTCTCAACAGGAAAAACGAAATGGACTGAAACTGTCTTTTAGAAAGATGGCATTGAACTTAAAAGACTTTAACTCATATATGGTTCAATGAGCTGAAGGAAACTATGTACTAAGAACTAAAGGAAATCGGAAGAATGGTGTATTAATAAGTAGGGATATCAATAAAGAGATAGAAATTATAGAGCTGAAAAGTACAACAGTTAAAATAAAAAATTCACTAGAGAGCTTCCACAGCAGATTTGAGCAGACAGAGAACTTGAAGACAGGACAATTTAAATTACTTGGTTTGAGAAGCAGAAAAAATAATGAATGAAGAGAAATGAATAGAGATAAGGAATCTATGGGACACTATCAAGTGGAAAACTATACACATTATGGCAGTTCTAGAAGTGGAAGATAGAGAAAAGGGGACAGAAAAAAGTACTGGAGGAAACAATGGCTGAAAACTTCTCAAATTTGATGAAAGACACAAATCCACACACCCCAAAAGCTTGAGGCAATCCTACCAGGGGAAACTCAAAGAGAGCCATGACGAGGCACATTATAATCAAAGTGTAAACATACAAAGACAAAATGAAGATCTTGAAAGCATCAAGAGAGAAATAACTTGCCAAGTACAATAAATACTCAATAAGATTAGCAGTCAACTTCTCATCAGAAACCATGGTGATCAGAAGGAAGTGAGATAATATTATATATTTAAAGTGCTGAGAAAAAACAAACAAACTGGCATCTAAGAATTCTATATCTGGAAAAATCATCCTTCAAAAATAAAGAAGAAATTAAGACATTCCTAGATAAACAAAAGGTAAGTGAGTTTGTCACTAATAGACCTTCCATACAAGAAATGCTAATGGGAGTACTTTAGATTGAAATGAAAGGACATTAGAAGGTAACTCAAAGCTGTATGAAGAAATAAAGATTTCTGGCAAAAGTAACTAATTAGGTAAAATTAGAAGCTAATATTATTACATTTTTGCTTTGTAATTCCTCTTTTTGTTTCCTATATGATTTAAAAGACAAATGAATAAGATGACAGTTATGAATCTATGTTAATGAGCACACAAAGATGTATAAAGATGCAACTTATGACATTAACAGCAGGAAGATGGATCAGGGTGGGAATAAAGTTAAGGAATGCTATAGAAGCTAAGTTGGTAGCAATTCAAACTAGAATGTTAATGTAGGATGTTAACTGCAATCCCCATGGTAACCAGTAAGAGAATACATAAAAAGTGCAGCAAAGGAAATGAATCAAGATGGCACACTAGAAAAAAATCAAATACAAAATAAGGCATTATTGGAAGAATTGAGAAAAAAATGATGTAAGACATGTAGAAAAAAATAACAAAATGGCAGATGTAAGTCCTTCGTTGTCAGTAATCACTGTAAATATAAATGTATTAAACTCACCAATCAAAAGACAGAGATTTGTGAAATAGAATTTAAAAATAAACATGATTATACTACTTATACTACTTATACTTTGGAGCCAAAGACACAAATAGGTTGAAACCAAAAGGATGAAAAAAGAGAGGTGGGATAGCTGTACTAATGTTAGAAAAAAATAGATTTTAAGTCAAAATTTTTTACAAAGAGACAAAATATATATTATATTTTTATAAAAGTGCTTATTTATCAAGAAGATAGAAAAATTATAAACATATACACACCAAACAACAGAGCCCCAAAATATATGAAGCAAATATTGACAGAATTGAAGGGGGCAATAGATAGTTCTACAAGAGTATCAGGAGACTTCAGTACACTTTTAATAATAAATAGAACATCTAGACAGGGAATCAATAAGGAAAAACTTATTAATAAGAACAATAAGAATTTGAACAATACCATAAACAAACTAGATCTAACAGGCATATAAAGAACGCTCCACTCAACAACAACAGAATACATATTTTTCTCAAGTGCACTTGAAACTTTCTCTAGGATGGAACATATTAAGGCCATAAAAATTCCTAATAAATTTAAATAGACTGAAATCATACAAAATGTCTTCTGCAACCCCAATGGAATGAAGCTAGAAGTCATTAACAGAAGGAAAACTGGAAAATAAGAAAATATGTGGAAATTAAACAACTTATTCTTAAACAACCAATGTGTCAAAAAAGAAATGACTAGGAAAATAGTAAAATGAGATGAATGAAAAAAAAAACACAGCATACCAAAATTCATAGGATGCAGTGAAAGCAGTGCTCAGACGGAAATTTACAGCCGTAAATGCATACATTGTAACAGAAGAAAGATCTCAAATCACTAACCTAAATTTATACCTTAAGGAACTACACAATAAAAGAAAACTAAATCCAAAGCCAGCAGAAGGAAGAAAATAATAAAAATTAGAGCAGAGATAAACAAATAGAGAATAGAAAAATAATAGAGAAAGTCAACAAACCCAAAAGTCGGTTCTTTGAAAAGAATGGCAAAATTGACAAACTTTTATCTAGACTAAGAAAGTAAGGGAGAAGACATAAATAACTTAAATAAGAAATAAAAATAGGAACCTTACTATCAACATTACAGAAATCAAAAGGATTATAAGAGAATATCCTGAAATTGTACACTAGCTAATTTGATAATCTAGATTAAATAGGTACATTTCCAGATATACACAAATTGCCAAAACTGACTCAAGATGAAATAGAAAATCTCAGCAGACTATAATGAGTAAAGAGATTGTATCAGTAATCAAAAACGTCCAACAAAGAAACGTGCAGGACCAAATGATTTTACTAGTGGAGTCTACTAAACATGTAAAGAAAAATTAACAGCAATCCTACTCAGACTCTCCTACAAAATACGTGAAGCAAGACTAACACTTCTGTGTTAGTCTGTTCGCGCTGCTATCACGTGATACCATAGACGGGGTGGTCCCAATAACAGATATTTATTTCTCACCGTTCTGAAGGCTGGAAGCCTAAAATCGGAGTGTCAGCAGGATTGGTTTTTGGGACGGCCTCTCTTCCTGGCTTGCGGATGGTTGTCTTCTTGTGTCTTTATGTGGCCTCTCCTCTTTGCATGTGGAGAGAGGGAGTGAGGGCAGGGAGGGAGGGAGATAGGAAGAAGAAGAAGACAGCTGGATATCAGGTATCTCTTCCTTTTTAAAAATAGGGATACTAGTCCTATTGGATTATGGCCCCACCCTTATGATCTCATTTAACCTTAATTACCTCTTTTAAAGTCCCCATCTCCAAATATGGTCATATTCGGGGAGTTTCCACATATGAATTTTTGTGGGACAAAATTCAGTTCATAATAACTTTCTAACACTTTCTATGAGGCCTTGATATCAAAGCAGGAGAAAGATGCCACAAGAAAATTAATAGATCAATGTACCTTATTAGTACAGACACAAAAATCTTCGAAACAAAACAAGAAAACTGGCAACCAAATCCAACAGCACATTAAAAGAATATAAATTCTGACCATGCGGAGTTTATTTCAAGAATGCAAAAGTAGTTAAACATAAGAAAATCAATGTAATATACCACATTAATGGAATGAAGGGGAAAAAGCCCACATGCATCTCAGCAGACACAGAAAGAAAACTTGCCAAAATGCAACTCCCTTTATGATAAGAACATTACGCAAACTAGAAATAGGAGAAAACTTTTGTAACACGCTAAAAGGCATTTATGAAAAACCCACAGCTGACAGCATACACAACGGTGAAAGACTGAAAGCCAAGAACTTTCCCCACTTCTGTTCAGCACTGTCCTGGGGTTCCTGGCCGGGGCAAGTGGACAAGATGAGGAAAGAAAAGGCATTCAGATGGGAAAGGATGAATGGAACTAGCTCCATTTGAGGAGGATGCTGTGATTTTACACACTGAAAATCCCAAAGAATCCAGAAAATAACTACTAGAGATAGTAAACAAATGCAGTAAAGTTGCAGGATATGAGATCAACACACTGAGATCAGTTGTAATTTTATAAACTAGCAGTGAGCAATGTGAAAAGAAGTTAAGAAAACAATTCCGTTTACGATTGTACCCAGAAGAACACGGTACCTAGGAACCAACTTAAGTGAGGATGCGAACGACTTGCACAGTGCAGACTACGAACGTTGCTGAAGGAGAAGGAAGAAGCCCTAATTAAGTGGAAAGGCGCTCCGTGCTCACAGAGGGGAAGCGCGTGATTGTCGGGGTGGCGACACCCCCAACAGCTTGCTTCCAAGGGCCTTTTATGCACAAAAGGGCAAACGGACCTTTGTGTGCCTACGGCACAGCAATGGACCCTAAGTAGCCAAAAAGATATTGAAAAATGAAAACAGAAACACAGTGAGAGGACTCACACTTCCTGATTTCAAAACCTCCTACGAAGTTACAGTAATCAGAACAGTGCCAAGGCCGTGCTGTGCCTGGACACAGTGACAGCGCTGGCGGCTCCTCCCTCACGCCGCCTGCTGCTCCTACCGAGGTGGGCCCACTGCTGGCGCCTCCCTGCCCAGGGTGGCTCCTTTGGGCTGACTCCCTTATGCCCAGCATTGCTGCCCAGAGACCCTCTGGAGTAAGGCGCACTTGGACCCCAGACAGCATTCCCTTAGGGCCTGCCACTGGTGCTGATGCTGGGTCACCACGAGGGCCTCTCTCCGGGTAGTGTCCTCAGAGGCCCTGACAGGCGGCCCCCACTCACACCTCGGGAAGCAGAGGCGGGTTCCTGGCTCCAAGGCAGGGGTCTGTGTGCAGACGGGTCCACCATCAGCCTGCAAACCAAGAGTTCCAAAAGGGACACAAAAGTGTCACCGAAGTGCCAGCTACACCTCCGTTCCCCATTGCTTTACATTGCAGATAGAACGATGCTACTTTGAAGGGCAGAACACTGGGCTTCTATAAAAACAAACACTCAAAACACCATGAGTATATCTCTGCCTGTCTATAAACACAGGGGAGCACCCAAATATCAACAGTGAAGTAGGATTATGGGCACTTTTTTCCTTTGTAATTTCCTACATTTTCCAGTTTTTCAGAATTGACACCTATCCTCATGCTAAAAGGAAAGTGATGTTAAAAAACTATTGGAGGGTGTCTTTTCCTTCCTCTAACAGGGCTTTGCGTGGGGCTGGACAGCTGCCACGAGCCTGTGGATGAATTTTAAGTCGAATTTGCTGGGCGCTGAAGGACCACGCTTGGGTGGAAGCAAGGAGAGAACTCTAGAGGGCTCCTCCTCCTCCTGCCCCCACCCTCCAAAGCCTGGGGCATGAGGGGTGGGTGTGGGTGAGTCCCAGGCAAGGAGGAGCAGGTCTTCCTCAGGGGCAATGCTATGGCAGGTGGGCAGGGGTGACTCCCCCCCACCCGCTCTCCCCTGCCGTGGCCTCAGGGCTGTGCTCCAGCTCGCCCGCCTTTGTCCTGATGGGCTCCCGCTCCTGGCGTGCTATTTCCCACTCACTGCGGCCGCTCCGGCCACTGTGTCCACAGAGCATGGTGCCCGCACACTAGTCCGCTGCTCTTGCTCCCTGTCTGTGGGTCCCAGGAGGGCGAGGACTGGTCCGTGGCACTGCCTGCAGAACTCCGGGCTGTGAGCTCCCCCCTGCTGGACGAGGAAGGATGTGAAGGGGGCACTGGTGTGCTTCACACATCCGTCCCCTGGGGGACGGCCACATTGCTCTCACCTGTGATGTGGCTTTAAGACTCAGGTCACCTGTCCACCTGCAGGACCAAATGCGCATCCTGGGCAGGACGTCCAGGCCCTCGGGACTGGCCCCTGCCTGGCCCCGACCCCCCGCAACCCAGGGGCCTCAGTGCTCCTCACCCCCGCAGGAGCCCGGTGTCCTCTTCCTTCACTCACCTGGCAAACTCTTACGCAGACTTTGGGCCCGTCCTCAATGTGTCTTGCTCTGGGACACCTTCACGGCCTGCCCGGCCAGGTGGCCTGGAGGCTCACCCGGGGCTGGTGCTGAACTCTTGGCCTAGATTGGCCAGGAGACCCTTGTGAGCACACCGCACCTCACCCCAGGGAGGCGGGCTGGGACCAGACGGCCCCCACCGCCGTGCTTGAGGACTGAGTGGCTTCTCCAGGGAATGTTCCTTGGGGCGGAGCAGCTCTTTCTCTCCCCTTCCCCCTGTCCCCTCTCTGGTTTCCATTTTGTCTGTTCCCCTTTCCCGTTTGCACAGAGCCAATCTAGCTTATGAAAAACAAGCTGTCATCTTAGTGTTTTCATACCCTATTCCCCCCGCAGCTGCCGTGTTTCCAGATGTTCATTACTGCTGTATTAGCAGAGGTTGTTAATGACACTCAGGCTGACAGAATACAAATTGATTTTCAAAAGTTACGCTGACTGCTTACGCATGTTTCTTGCACCAGCTAAGCAAAATGGGGGAAAAAACCCAAAACCATGCCATGTGACACATGCAGTCTTCGATCCAAGGGGCTCGGGCCACATGGGAGTCAAATGCCAAAGGCGTGACCCTGACTGGGGATGGCGCAGATAGGACGGGTTTTCAGGGAGCTTTAACTGGGCAGGAGCCACAGGGAGACAGTACCTGGCAGCGATGCTGCTCTGAGATGTTTTTCAGTCTCCGGCTTCTGTGCGGGCAGAGAGAGGCCTCGTGGAGGGTGGAGGCAGACTGACCTGGCTCGAATCCCAGCGTTGCCACTGATTTGTGGTGTGTGGCTTTGGGAAAGACATTAACTCCTAACACCCTCATCTGCAGAAGGCAGACCACGGTATGCGCCAGCCGGGTGCGAGACGGCGCGTGCGGACCTGGAAGGGCCCCGCACCAGCTTGGTGCAGACAGGGAGGTGGTTCACATGGCTGAGCTACTCGTCTTCACCAGCTCCATTTGTAGGAGGGGCGGAAACCCTGAACCATCCAAGAACCTGGAGCTGGTCCTGCTTTCAGACACCACGGGAGAGACCGAAGACGCAATCAGGATTCTGTCGCTGCCACCAGGTGTCGCTGTTGAGCACAGCCCTGCGCAGCACAGCGAGTGCTGGTCCGGGGCCCCCGGGAGGGCCTCGTCGCAGGTCCCCACACAGGATGCCCTGCGTCCCCCCTGCCCCAGGCTGCTGGGCTGGGATGTTATTCTTTTTCCTCCAAGAAGGCCCTTGGGATCCTTTTCTAGAGACTGTACATCACAGAAAACAAAAGGTCCTCTGCTCGCCTTTCCTGGGGCAAAAGGTACTTTCCCTGAGGGCTTAACTAGACAGGGACCACTTCTGTGATTTCCCCAGAAAACACAGATGGACTGCAAGGCGACTCATCTCTACTCCCAGGAACTGGAAGCTGTCTTGGTTTTTAAGATGCCAACTCATCGGCGCCTCCTCACATCTAAATCGCTGAGCTCATGTGATTGGTCAGCTAATATGACCTGTTCCCTTTGCTTTCCCAGGGGGTCAGTTGGCGGGTCACAGGTTGCATCGGAGGCGCTGGTGGAGCGGCGTGGTGTCCAGGATGTTTACCGATTGACCATCCTGCAGCCCTTACTCCCGGGAGCCCTGGAGGCGGCACATGCAGGAGGCCGGGCCGGGGCTCGCGCTCGGAGCCCGCCGGTCAGGCTGGGATGCGCCGGCCCGGGAGCTGAGCGCCCGAGGTTGGCCGCACGGACGTGGTGCTCGGAGCACTTGTTACTGAGTCGGCGGACGAGGGCTCTTTGTGACCTGGGCTGGAGAGACTCGAGTTGGCGGGGGCCAAGCCTCAGTGTCCTTTCCGGACAGTTACTGGAAGGCGGACAGTGGTCCCAGAGCCACAGCCCCAGCCAGAATCCCAGCCCTGCCGCCGATGAGCCGGGGCTCCTGGCAAACCACTGCTCCTGCGCAGGACTGCACTGTCCCCAGCACTCTTGTCAGAGCGTCTCGAGGGTGGGGTGGCCCGTGTAGGCCATTCTAGTTAAATCCCTGCCCTCCCTGACCCCTCCTCCCTGCCCCAGAGTGAAGCCGAGGCCTGGCGGCTGTGCCCTCTCCCACGAGGCTGTGACGAGATTGGAAAGACCGGAAGCAAAGGGCGTGGAAAAGCTTTGGGAGCACAGACGGGGGAGGGAGCCTCAAGCGGCAGCGCCTCGCGGGAACGGGCTGCACGCGCGCTCGTCCTGCCCTGGGAGCAGCGTCGGGGCTGGCGACGTGCGCGCGCCGGGGAAGCACAGCAATCCCCGTGTCCTGGGTTGCAGCTCGCCGCGTTTTGTGGGTTCCTCATTCACTCTTGGCCGAGAGCCCGCGGCGTGTCGGAGCTGTGGCGGGCGTTGTGGGTGCGTCTGGCGTGCACCTGGGGACAGGGCGAGGGTGACAGGGAGGGTGGGCTGCCGATCAAGGCTCGGGCTGGACAGCGGTGACTGCGCCGTGTGGGGTGGAGGTGTGGGCGGCTCGTTCGAGCAGTTCGCTGGGGCGGGGGAGGGCGGACGGCTGGAAGGGCCCTGCGCTGAGCGCTCCCTGCGCGCTTCCTGCCGTCCGTACCCGCAGGGCCTGGGGCGCCCTGAGCGCCCAGCTCCGTGGCTGGTGGGCAGATCCGCTGCTTCTGCCCACGGGGGTGGATTTCAGTTGAGCCGACTCGAGCTATCAGATCGCTTCCTGCGCTGGGGGCTTGGCTCTTCCTCTCGCGGTGGACTCGGGCCTCCTGCTCCTCGCTGACTGTGTCACGAGGGTTTTGCCGCCGAGAAGACAGTGGACGCTCCGTCACACGATGACATTTCCTGCAGCTGGTGTCGCTGGTCTCCTGGCCGTTAGGGGAGATTAATGCTGCGGTGCGAGAGCGGAGAGAGATGTCGTTCTTGATCACACATGACACCTGTGACAGATGGCTGGGTTTCCTGAAGCGGCGCTGGTGATCTCCACTGACGTTTGCGTTAGAGAGACCGCAAACCGGATCTGCAGATTGCGTTTCGCTCGTCTGTGCGGAGTGCTTGGCTCACTGCGGGTGACCGGACTATCCTGTTCCCTAGCTGTTGTCTTGGCAGGGGCCATGCCGAGGACATGACCGACAGGCTTGGGAGCCTCCCTTCCCATGGCACTGGCCACACGCAGTCAGGGCACACACAGGCTGTGCGTTTGCGCCCGGGTGGAAGGGGTTTGGGGATCCAGCCAGTGGTCTCGCCCCTGAAGACAGCTTCAGGGCCCTAAATATAGCCTGAGGAAAAGTAGGTTTGGCCCTGGGTGTGCGGGGGCAGCCGGCAGCTGGGCTTCAGAGGGGCCTGGCGCAGAGCAGGCCGCTGGACGGCGATCCCCACATCATCTGGATGCCCTCTGGGGAGGGACCACGGCACCCCTCCCGCAAAGCCCTCCAGGCCATGCCAGCTGGAGGGGCACCATCACGGGGCGGACCCGGCAGAAAGGGTGACCTACCAGTCTCGCCCCTTCTCCAGCCTGGGCCCCACACGGTCAGTCAGCCTGCCCCCAGCATGTCCTGCTCCTCAGTGGTGAGCCCCGAACCATGTCGGCTCACAGAGCTCTCCTGTCCACACGGGTGCGTTGCTGTCCCCAGGGATCCCTTCTGCCAGGAAGACGGGCCACGGGCCACATGGGGGAAGGGCTCACCCCTCGTAGGCACGTGCTTTGGGCTGGGCAACAGGAGTACACTATTACAGCGTGGTGGGTCGCTAAATTAAAAAGCAGGGGTGGGGTTGTGAGGGGGACCAGCAGCTTTGCCATGTGGTGCAGGCGTTATTCTGCATTCATGGGTGACTCTGAAGGATGCTGACACCTCTCCTGGGAGGTCTGGGTGAGGGGATGGCACACTGACCCAGATCAGGGGACACTCCACACGCTCCTGCACCAGGGACCTCTCTGAGCCTCTCCCTCCACCTGTGCAGACCCCACCGCCCCCACATGCCCTGGGAAGCCAAGGGGTCCTGTCTGCCCCTTCCCCTGGACTCAGACCCTCCCAGCTCCCTGTGGCAGAGCCGCACCCCTGGAGTGCTCTGTGCACCTGTGTGTCTCTCGGGCTGCCCTGAGCAGCACCCCGGCATCCTGGTGAGCCCCGAGCGTGTCTGTAGCGCTTTTGTCCTTGGTCTATCCCTCCACGTGACGTGGGCATTTGCTGTCCCTCTGCTGTTGACCCAGCCCTCGGTGGAGCCCCTGGCATGCAGTAGGTGCCTACTACCATTTTAAAGACACATCCGGGAGTGAACTGAAAGAGCAGGGCTTCACCCAGCAGCCTCTTGGGCAGACAGGCAGGGGCCACTCGTTGGGGAGTGGGAGGAGGGGTGGAGGGTGTGCTGGCAGGCGGGGCACTGAGGGTGTCCTCTTCAGCCCTGCAGGGCCTTCAGGCTGCCCCCAGCAGCATCCCTCATCGTGCCGGGGAGACTGGGCCAACTCCACAAGACAAGCGCCGCACACCCTATCCAGGGAGGGGCCAGCTCCTTTCCTGGAGCTTCCAGCCCGGCAGCCTCGCTGAGGTCTTCTGTGTGCTCTGGCCTGGTGATGCGGCCACACCACAGCCGGGACCTTGGGCTGCCCCTGTTTCTGCCCCTTAGAGCCCGGGCCCCTGCCTCTCCCACGTTCCACCCCATGCTGCCTGCCTCTTGGCCTTCCCTGCCAAGGCCCCACCTAAATTCCCAGGGTCCCTTCCAGGTAGAAGGCAGGGAGTTTTATTGTCACTTCCCTCATCCCCAGAGTCCTGGTCAGGGAATGGGGGCCTCAGTGCATCTCTGTGGCTCTTTCTGAATGTGCCTGGTGTGTTCGAGCTTGGCTGTGGAAACTATGTTTATGAAAACCGTGAAAACCATGTTTATGAGAAAATATTAATGACGTGGATAGATGCTCATGGAATGTTAGATGAAAAAAATAGGACCTTACACAGAAAAAAAAATTTGTATATACACACACATACACAGAAGGCTTAAAAAAACAAGAAAATTCACCAAAATGTTAATAGTGATCGTTTTTGAATAAATTTTGTGTGATTTATATTTTCTTCTTTATACTTTTCTACATTGTAGAATTTCTTCCAAGGATTATATATTATTTCCATTTTAATGCTTGTATTGTTTTTATAATAAGAAAAAATGTTTAAAAATTATTGAAAAGTAACAGAACCATCTGTATTCTGAGGTGAGGCTACCCAGCTTGATGGAACATGAATGCGATTCCATTTTTTCCCTTTAGTCAGGGGTTTCATTATCTCATGGGAAGGTAAAGGGAGTTGTAATTTAAAACAAAACCAAAACCAAAACCCTCAAACCTCTGAAACCACATTTCCCTTCCTGACTTTTGGATTCTGTTGGAGAACAGAGTAAAATCAGGGGGATTTGTCAGGGTAGCTCCTGAAGGAGGAAATGGAGACACCTCTTGCTTACATCGAAGGAATGTGCCTGAATGTGGGCAAATACACACCCTCCAACGTCACGGGAGGCTCGGACGGCTCTGGCACCGGAATAAGATGGACTGGTTTTAAAAATTTTTTCTCAGCTCTTGACCTTAAGCAAGTCGTTTAATCATTCTCATCTGTAAAGTGGGAATGATGGCACCTCCCTGGCCAAGCTCTTGTGGTCATGTTTGTGGTGTGCCTTGTCTCGTGGCTGGCACACAGTAGGGCTTCAACCATGATGCGCTTTTTCTGTGAATACCTCCAGGCGGGCCCCAAAGGCAGAGAGCTCACTGTGGCCTCCCTGGTTTCTCCTGCTTTCATGACAGCTCCCACAGCCGCGGGGGTGCGGTGCCTGAATACTCCCAGTCCTGAATGTCACAGGAATGACCGCAGATGCCCGATGAGGGGCCAAGGGAAGGCAGTCAGAATGAGGGAAAGGGAAGGAGAGAAAAGAGACAGATAAGCATGAAAAATATAAAATGGTAATTGTGTAATTATGAAAGACAATATAAATGCATATTTTTCTCTTTTCCTCTCAACTGACTTAAAAAGCAATTGTATAAAATAATATGTTTATGGTGTATTGTAGGGCATGAAACATAGAAATGTAGTGTATTTGTTAATAATAGCACAAAGGAGGTAGGTGGGAGCAAAGCTGCATTTGGCTAAAAACGACTACAGATAGGAAGGTAATAATTATAACAATGTATTGTTGGGTTTCAAATATTAATAAATATAATATACACAACAATAATGCCACAAAAAAGAGGGCAAAGAAAATAGAGTTTTTTCAGGGTAACATTTCTATATATCACTGGAATTAAAATAAATCTGATTTTGATAAATTGAGAAACACATGGTAAGCCCTAGAACAATCACTAAAAACATAACTCAAAAATATAGTGGAAAAATTATTAAAGAAATTAAATGCTACATTAGAGAATATTAATACTTAATACAAAAGAAAGCAGTAGAGGTAGAATAGAAAAACAAAAATGACATGGGACATATAGAAAATAAAAAGCAAAATGGCAGATATCAATGCAATTATATCATTAATACATTGAATGAATGGATGAAGCAATCCAATCAAAAGGCAGAGATTGTCAGACTGGATTAAAAAAAATACAATCCAACAATATTCTGTCTATAGGAGATACAATTTAGAGTCAAAGATACAAATAAATTGAACGTAAAAGGATGGAAAAAGATGTATTACTAAAACAGCAACCACAAGAAAGCTGGAGTGGCCATACTAATATCAGACAAAATAGACTTTAAAACAAAAACTATTACTAGAGACAAAGAAGGATATTTTATGATGATAAAAGGGTAAATTCATCAAGAAGATACAATTATAAACATATGTGTACCTAGTAAAAGAGTACAAAAATACAAGAAGCAGAAACTGACAGAAATGAAGAGAGAAACATACAATTCAACTGTAATAGTTGGAGCCTTAAATAACTCACTTTTGATAGTGTATTGAACTAGACATAAAATTATCAAGGAAATGAAGGATTGAGCAACATCATAAACCAAATAGACCAAACAGACACCTACAGAGCACTCCACACGACAACAATGACAATAACAACAGAATATATATTCTTTTCAAGTACACACGGAACATTCTCCAGGATAGAACAAAGGCCATAAAACAAACCTCAATAAATTTAAAAGGATAAAAATAATACAAAGTATGATCTTTAATCACAATAGAATGAAATTAGAAATCAATATCGGGAAAAAAATTTGGAAAACTAGAAAATATGTAGGAATTAAACAACACACTCCTAAATAACCAATGGATCAAGCAAGAAATCAAAAGTGAAATAAAAAGTACTTTGAAATGAATGAAAATGAAGACATAACATACCAAAACTTATGGGATTCAGCAAAAGCAGTGCTTAGAATGGAAATTTATAGGTATAAATACCAAGATTAAGAAAGAACAAAGATCTTAAATCAATAATTTAATCTTCCAACTTAAGGCACTTATAGTAGAAGAGCAATCTAAACCTGAAGCAAGAAGAAGAAAGGAAATAATAAAGATTATAGAAGAAATTAATGAAATTTAGAATAGAAGAAATGTAGAGAAATTCAGTGCAACCAAAAGCTGGTTATTTGAAACCAGTGAATTGACAAACACTTAGCTAAATTAATCAAGGAAACAAGAGAGAGTACAATTGCTAGAATCAGAAATGAAAGAGAAGACATTACTACTAACATTACAGAAACTAAAATGATCATAAAAACACTATGAACAAATGTATGCCAAAAAATTAGAGAACTACGATGAAATGTACAAATTGCTAGAGAGGCGCAAACTATGAAAACTGACTCAAGAAGAACTAGACAAACTGAATAGACCTATAACAAATGAAGAGATTGAATGAGTAATAAAAAAACTACCCACAAGGAAAAGCCAAGATCCAGAAGCCTTCGTTGCTGAATTCTACCAAACATTGAAAGCAGAATTAACACCAATGTTTTACCAACTTTTCCAAAATATAGAAGAAGAAACACCTACAAACTCGCTTTGAGGCCAGTATTACCCTGATACCAAAACCAGAAAGAGGCATCACAAGAAAACTACAGATCAATATTTTTTGTGAATATGGATGCAAATATTCTCAACAAAATGCTAGCAAACTGAATCCAGCAACACATAAAAAATTATATGCCATAACAAGAGGGATTTATTCCAGGAATGTGAGGTTGGTTCAACATGTGAAAATCAATTACTGTAATACACTATCTCAATGGAATAAAAAATAAAAACCATATGATCATTTCAATAGACAAAGAAAAAACATTTGACAAAATCCAACAGACTTTTATGATAAAAGCACTCAACAAACTAGTAATAGAAGGGAGCTTCTTCAATGGATAAATGGCATCTGTGAAGAACCCACAGCTAACATCATACTTAATGGTGAAAGACTAGATGCTTTCCCCCTAAGATCAGTACTAAGAAAAGAATGTCTGCTCTTGCCATTTCTATTTAACATTGTACTGGAGGTTCTATTCCAGGCAATTAGAAAAGAAAAAAAGGCATCTAAATTGGGAAAGAAGAAATAAAATTATCTCTATTCACAGATGACATAATCTCATATATATATAAAAATCCTAAAGAATTTAGGATATCCACTAAAAAACCTATTAGAACTCATAAATGAGTCCACTAAGTTTGCAGAACACAAGATCAACATAAAAAAATCAATTGTATTTGACTGCAGTAAACAATCCAAGAATGAAATTAAGAAATCAATTATATTTAAATAGCATCAAACATGAATAAAGTATGTAGAAATAAATTTAACAAAAGAAGTGCAAAACTTATACTGTGAAAACTACAAAAGATTATTGAACAAAATTAAATACTAAATACATAAATAGAAAAGCATCCCATGTTCATGGATTATAAGACTTAATATTGTTAAGGTGTCTTAATCCATTTGCGTTGCTATAAAGGAATATCCGAGGCTGGGTAATTTATAAAGAGAAGAGGTTTATTTGCTCATAGTTCTGCAGGCTGTACAAGAAGGTCGGTGCCAGCATTTTCTTCTGGTAAGGGTTTCAGGGAGTTCCCACTGACTGTGGAAAGGGAAGCAGAGCAGGCATCACGTGGCAAGAGGAAGGCTGCAAGAGAGAGAGGGGAGAGAGGTGCCAGGCTCTTTTTATCATCAGTTCTCACAGGAACTAATAGAGTGAGGACTCACTCATTTCCATGAGGATAGCACTATGCCATTCATGAGGAATCCACCCCATGACCCAAAATACCTCTTGCTAGGCCCCACCTCCAACACTGGGGATCAAACTGCAACATGAACTTTGGAGGGGACAAATATGCAAACTATGTCAGAGGGCAACGCTCCCTGATTGATCTACAGATTCAATACAATCCTTATCTGAATGCCAGCTATTTTCTTCGTTGACAAGTTGATTTTCAAATTCATATGGAATCACAAGGAGTCACAAATAGCTAAAACAATTTTGAAAAAGATGAACAAAATACAAGGACTTGCCTTTCCAAATTTCAAAACTTACTACAAAGTGAAGATAATGAAGACAGAGCAGTACTGGCACAGGAATAGACACATGGAGCAACACAACAGAACTGAGAGTCCAGAAATAAACCCAAACGTCTCTGGTCAACTGCTTTTCAACAAGAGTTCCCAGAACATTCAAGGGAGGAAGGAATAGTCTTTTGAACAAATGGTGCTGCCACATGCGAAAGAATTCACGTGTATCCTTCCCTCACACCACGCACAAAAATCAACTCAACGGAAATCAAAGGTCTTACAACTGTAAAACTGCTGTCGGAAGAAAACATAAGGTAGATCTTCATGACCCTGGACTCGGCAAAGGATTCTTAGGTACCACACAAAAAACAAAGCAACCAAAGAAAAAATAGATAAATTGGATTTCATAAAACATAAAAACTTTTGTGCTTCAAAGGACACCATTAAGAAAATGAAAAAATAACCCATATAATGGGAGGAAATATTTGCAAATCATATATCTGATAAGAGACTTGTATCTAGAGTATATAAAGAACACTTACAAACCATTACTATATTACAAATAATACAATGACAAATAATCCAATTAAAAATGGGCAAGAAATATAAAGAAACATTTCTTCAAATTAGATGTATAAATGGTCAATCAGTGCATGAAAAGATGCTCAGTATCATTAGTCATCAGAGAAATGCAAATAATCAAAACCACAGTGACAAACCATTTTACACTCACTATATGGCTAGAATTAAAAGTGAGCTAACAACAAGTGTTGGAGAGGGTTGTAGAGAAACGGGAACCCTCATATACTGCTGGTATAAAATGGTGCAACAACTTTGGAAAACAGTCTGGCAGTTTTTTAAAGGATTAAACACAGAGTTACCATATGATCCAACAATTCCACTCCTAGACATACACCTAAGAGAAATGAAAACATTTGTCCACATAAATACCTGAACATGAATCTTCATAACACCATTATGCATAACAGCCAAAATGTGGGAACAGCACAGATGCCTATCAGCTGGTGACCTCGTAATAGAAAGTGGTGTAGTCACACAAAGGAATGTCATTTGACCATAATGAGAAATTAGTACTGATACATGAGTAGCCCTGAAGACATCATGCAAAGCGAAGTCCGGAACAGGGACATGTGTGCAGATGACGGTAGACTAGAGCTTGCTCAGGGCTGGGGGGCGGCTGGGGATTAGGGCAGGAGCTAAAGGCACGGGTGTCTCTGTGTGACGAAAATGCTCTCAAGCTGACTGTAGTGACGAGTGCACGTATCTGTGGATCTAAAAACCATTGCACTGGGCGCTTCAAATGGGTGAATTGTAAGGTATGTGAATTATCTCTTAATAAAGCTGTTAAAAACAAACAAATATCAGTAAAATTAAAAAAGATAGGGAGAGAGAAAATGGAGAGAGAAGCAAGGAGAGGAACAGAGAGGTCACCACTCACTGTCAGGAACAAAGCCCTCAGCTCCAGTTGTGCAGAAACATAGTTAAACACATGACGACATTGTTAGCAATCACGTGCAACACACAGGCTGACATCAAGTGAAATGTCACCAAATGCCAGAAAGAACGAGCGCAGTTCCACAGGCTGTGACGATCGCAGGGTGCGGGGCGAGGCCGGGGGAGGAGGAAGGGTGGCTGTGCTAAGGGACCAGGGTTGTTTGCCCCGGGTGCCCCTGTCCTGCTGCTCTGGCTTCTGGGTGGTCCCCGAGGCAGCCTGGTAGCCCAGGAGCTGAGGTCCCAGGGCAGGACTGCTGGGCTGGCGAGCTCAGGGGAAGCCACGAACCGCTGAGAGGCCAAGAGCCTGGCCCGGGCGGGTGTCAGGCCTGCCCGATGGACGTCCGTGCCGCGAGTGCCTCCTGTGCCGGATGGCATAACAGCTGCTGAACGCCAGACGGCTATTTCTTCCTTTTATTCTATGCGCTCTATTCAAGCTCTAACACCTACTGACACGGCGCACTTTTAAGTGTGCTTTGCATTTTTAACACTTCTTTATCGGTAAAATCAATGCTACGGTAAGCCAAGCCCAACTCTGCGGCACTTGCCGATTTCTGTGGTGTAAATTCTCCCACTTGGCCCCCATAAAGGTCCCACCTTGATGTCACTGAACGCCAAGTTGGGACGAGGTGCGCAGTGGCCGCCGCCGTCTGGAGCCCCCACCACACAGGAGTGACAGACGCAATAGCTCTGCAGCACAGAGAAACGGTGAAGCGGTTTCGAAGCGGTGAGTTCCGTGTATTTATTGCCTTTGGCCTAATACAACGTGTTTGATTGTAAGTTCATATAATTTAATCTTTAGCAGTGTCTGTGTGTGACAACCGGCTCACACCATTCCTGAAGTTCCAACAGCCAGTTCTTGAGCTCTAGGAGCAGTGACTTGGGTGAGCTAGTCGCCCTCCTGTGCCCCCTCTGCAGCTGGCAAAACAGGAAGAACCTGCCCCCAAGGGTGTCAGAGATGGCAACGAGGCGGTGTGTCCAGCGTGGCAGAGACCTGCAGGGTCTGCGAATGTCGGAGGCCCAGCCCAGGCAGATCGACCCTTCTTCTCCGGCAGAGAACTTACAGGACTGGCCACTGCCCTAAGTCGGGGGTCCCAGAGACAGACCGAGGGGGAGGCGTAGGTGCCAATGGAGGTGACTTGTACCCGTGTGAGAAGGGACAGAGGAGATGCTGGCCACGGCATGGGTGCAGCCCAGCCTCCCACCAGCCCCCGTAGGGTGACGAGCACCCCATCTTTTAGGCAGTGGCTTTGTCACTGGCTTTTTCCTCTCCCTGAACTGCCTCCCCCACATCCATACGGGGCTCACTGCTCACTTCCTGTGGGTTCACACGTCCCCCCACAGAGTGAAGGGTGACTCTGACTTCTCCAGTGGAGAGCTTCGTCCTGGTCCTGGACCTCTTGAGGACATCAGGTCGTCACTGCTGACGTGACGGTGGACAGGTCAGCTCAGATGGTCAGGTCCTCGCTCTGCTTTGTCCAGTCCCTGTGTAGCACAGCCCCTTGGACAGCGCCTGGCATGCAGAGAGGCGCAGCCCGCAGCTGCTGCCGGAGGACGGCAGTGCTGGTGCAGTGGCAGGGAGGCTGGCGGGCAAGGCCATGGCTCCGACATTAGCCGTGTGGCCCGCGGGGCCTGGTGCAAGGTACACAGCCTCGTTCTGCCCATCTGTACGGAGGGACGATACCCGTCTCCACCTCGCAGCGTGTGCCGGGAGGATGCCTGCCTTAGGGAGCCAGCTGGACGGATCCGCCGAGAATGAGCGCCATGCCTGGAACTCGGAGGGCGCCATGGAGATGCGGCTCTAATCGTCGTGGGGAATTACGCCACCGTGTGCACTCTGCTATGGGGCCCACCTGTGTTCCCCCCAATCTCCCACCTGCCGTCGTCGCAGGCTTTGAAGTCGAGGACGCTGAGGCTCGGACGCCAAGTCGAGAACTCGAGGACAGGGCTGGTGCCTGTTCGAGCTGGGATTCGAAAGCAGGCCGGCACGGCCCCAGACTCCTCACGGCTCCCTCCCACCTCTGTCACCTTCCTGCTCAGATGTCCCCTTCTCAGCGACACTGATCACTCTGCCAAATTGACGCTGCCCAGCCCCTCCCTGTTTCCTGCTTTGCTGTCCCCGCAGCACGTCCCACTGTGTAGCACGCTGCCTGTTCTACCTGCTCACGCGTCGGGTCTGTTAGCCCCACGAGGGCAGGAGCTTTGTCTGTCTGCGAGGGACGCAGGGAGGCACAGGGAGGATGCCACACGCAGGGGCTAGGAGCTCAGGGGCTAGAGGGAGAGCGCACACTTCAGCTTCACCTCTCGGGAGCTTTGTGACTTTGGACGAGTTACTGAACCTGTAACTCAGCTTCCTCATTTTCAAAGTGGGGATAATAATGGTGCCCACCTCTCAGGTGTTGAGAAGGTATCTGTAGGGTGCTTAGCAAGGGGTCTGGCACGAAGTAGGCCCTCTGCGAATGCGTGTGTTAACAAGACAGCTGGGGTACCGGCTCTCCTCAGCTCCCCAAGGGCGCCCAGGGCCCGGAGGCTCCAGTCTGGCTCCTCACCGTGTCTGCACACAGGTAGAGGGAAGGGGGCAAAGGACAAGGGGAGGCACAGCTCTGCCCTTTGAAGACACAACCTGGAAGTTGGGCATCACTTCTGCTTAACACCCCACTGGTCAGAATTAGTCACATGACCAAATCTGCTGCGGTAGAATCTGGGAAATGTTTTTTTCAGTCTAGATGGTCCCAGCTGACAGTGGAGATAAAGGAAAAGAAGATACTGGGACCACTGGCAGCTCTGCCGCATGAATTGATTCATCTTTGAAATCTTCATTCAGGAGCACCGCCTCCAGGAAGCCTTCTCTGATTACCACCTCCTCCCCATCCCAGGGCTCTCGTCTCTCCTCTCTCTTTTACCACATTTTTCTATCCTAGCATTGGTCACACTGAATTTCACTTAATTGCCCATGTGTATAACTCCCCTCTGGATGGGACCCTTGACTTCGCTTTGCTATGGTACAGAGCCTGGCATGCCACATTCCCCTGCCCAAATACTCGGTGAGAAAGTGAATAATAAACACAAACAAAAGCAAAGCACCTTTTCCTTACCTGCCTCCTGTTATCCAACCCAGGAGGCCTCAAAATCAATGTAAAAACCTCAGAGCAGGAACACGAGATCGAAGGAATGATTTTTTAAAGCAGATAATGTAAGCTGAGGATAGGGGAGCAACAGGGAAGGCCAGAGTCAGAGTGGAGGGCTGGGCGCTGGAAGGGCGGGCAGCTGAGGCTGACCCGTGCCCGCCACACCCGGCTTGTGATGGGAACGGCTAGAAAACACCTCCGGCCTCCCACCTCGGTCTTCTCATTGCACCCTGGGGGCTTTGTCTTAAGAACCAGTGTCTTTTCTTCTATTTAATGACAACTTCTTACTCTTTATAATATATGAAAAGTTCAGATAACCCAATACGATGAAAAATCTAATAGAAAAACGGGCAAAAGACATGAACAGGAAATTTACAGAAAAATTAACATGCCTGGCCAATAAATGATTCAAAAGCTATTCAGCCTCATAATTAACTGAAAGAATGAAAATTAAAATAATACCAAGAAATAATTTTTTAATAGGCTTTATTTTTTGGAGCAGTTTTATGTTTCCAGCAAAAGGAGCAGTAGGCAGAGAGAAATCCCATAGCCCCAGCCCCACACGTCACAGCCTCCCCACTGTCAGCATGCCCGCAGGGAATCATTTTTCATATATCAGTTGGGCAAAGATTTTAAAAAAGGCACTCTTACGCAATGCTAGAGGTATTGCTTTCCTTTTTTTTATTTGAGGGAAAATATGGAAATTATTATGAACATTTCAAATGTGCTGCCCATTGACTCAATCACACAAGTTCCAAGAATGTACTGTACATGCACAGATGCATTAAATATGTACAAGAATGTTTATTTCAGCAATGCACAGAAACGCAAAAACAGTGGAAACACCCTAAATGTGTACGGCTGGGGGAAGATACCATAAGATAAATGATAGCCCATGCAAACTGTGGAATCCTTTCGCCTTGTTAAAACAATGAGATTGATCGCTACGCACTGATGTTGAAGGACTTCGATGATTGTGAGATGGAAAAGCAGTAGGTAGAATGATGTATATGATGTACCTATTTTTGTTAAAAAAAAGCTAAAGATACAGAGAAAAAAGTCTGAAAGGATCTACACCACGCAGTGGTTACCCTTCGGAGGGAGAACTGAGGGGGAAATTTATGCTCTATTTTATGCATTTTCTAGATCATTTTTTTATTTTTGTTAACCAGCATATGTTATTTTTGCAATTAGAAAAAAAAAAACAATAAAGGTATTTTCACAAAAAACCAAACGAACTAGAAAGACAGACCTGGTTAACATTTGCAATCGCAAATATTCTTCGGTGACAGACGACCTGTAAACAAGGATGATCATGACGGACCCAGCCAGCTGTGCCATGGCTGAGAAAGGGCCAATCAACATTCCGCCTTTGCTGGTTCCTGCCCCCCAGGACAACGCCCCAGGCTCTTGAGCACGGCACAGGCCACTCCTGGGAGGCAGCCTGGGCTCCTCTGTGGCCTCATTTTTCCTGACTTCTCCAAAGGGCTGCCTCTTCTTCCTCAGCCCCATTTATCCATCACCCTGCTACAGGTGCCCTTCCTCCCACCACTTCTGGAAACCGGGCTTGTCCCCGGCACCCATGACCTCCAAGTTGCCAAATGCCGCCGCTCTGAGCTCCTCTTTACTTCTCGGCAGAGCTAAGAGCCCTGCTCAGCCCTGTTCTCGCAACAGGCTCTCCTCTCCTGGTCTCTGGGCACCCCTCGCCCTGAGCTTCTTCCCCGCTGGCTGCCCCTCTCCCCTCTGGCTCTGCTCAGCTGGATGCGCCAGCTGCTCTTCCCTTCCTGTCTCCACGGCTCCCTAGGGGACCCCGCTGGGCCCTGCCTCCCTCTCTCGGTGGGACCCCAAAGGCCATTTCCTTTCCCTGTTTCACACTAAAGAGAAAGGCAGAAGTGGAGATGAGAGAGAAGGTCTCTAAAGGTATGCAAGCTTGCAGGCCCACATTTTCCTCTCCCCGAACTCGGTGAGACCAGGCAAGGGGACAGAAGGGAGGGAAGGAGCCCTGGAGGGGTCTGCAGAACAGGTGTGAGTACTTGGGGTGAAGCATTCACTTATGGGGCAGGGGTTAAGGGGATGCGACAGTCCTGGACAGTGCCCGGCAGCAGGCACCTTGGAACAGAGGGACAGGGCCTTGGGAAAGGGTTCGAGGGGAACCTTCCCCACCTGGGCTCCCCCTACCACACTTCTCCACTCCTGCTGGAGCAGAAAAACGCCAGCTGGGGATGGAGGGCAGCTGTGGACCTCATCATGGAGACTCCACGCGCCATTGGCACCTTCATCGACATTTCCAGTTCTGCACCAACCTCTCTGCTGGGCTGCGGACTCATGCCCAGGCACCTCCACGAAAATTCCACTTGCGTGTTCGACGGGCACTGACACCCACCAGGCCTGGAGTAAAGGCATGCCCTCCACCCACAGTCCAGCCCCAGACCCGGGGTGTCGCCACTGCTCCTCTCCCTCACATCCTCCGCCCTCTCCCTCACACCGATACACCCTTCGGGGTGTGTGACCCTGGGCCAGTCTTTGTAACCTCCCTGCGCTTCAGTTTTCTCTTCTGGAGAGTGGGTATAATGTCAGCCCGGCTTCCAGGGTTTGTTGCAGGGCTTCGTTGTGACAGGTCATGCATGCCAAGCCCTTAGCCCCTGACGTTGGTGCAGGCGGTCGGTGATACATCTTCATCATCGTTGCCTAGGCCCGGAAACCCTACTGGATAGGAAAGTCAAGGTTCCAAGGTGAAGGAGGTGGCCAGCCTGGGACATGGCTTTGCTCTCCTGCGTGAGGGGGTCACTCTAGGAAGAGCTGTTTTGTTCTGGGTGTGGGCTTGGTCCTCTCAGTGACCCTCTGCAGCCTGTGGTCAGAAGCTTCCGCAGGGCTGTCCCAGCACGGTCCTGTACACAGTGGCCCATGCCAACGGCTCCTTTGGAGTTGGCGGCGTGCCCTGCCCTCCGCTGCTGTGGCCTCCTCTTCCTAACACTTTCCTTTCGGTTTATTTCCTCTGCATGGGTCTGCATTTCCACTGCGAAATGTCACTGAGCCGTTGGAACCAGTGGGAGGGACGGGGCTTGGTGGCATCTGAGAGCGTGGTTACCGCTGGCGGGCACTCCTCCGACAGCCCCCAGCTGTCCGCCTTTTCCTCTGGAGGACAGAATGCTGTGCTGCGGCCGGTCTCCTGCCCACCCTCCAGCCAGAGTTGGGAGAAAGACTCTCCCCGGTTCTTTCTCTTGAATTGTGCCTACGCCCATTTTAAATTCCACCAGTGGCCCGTTAATCTAGCAGCAATTGCTTGCCGTCTGCTGGGCGCAGCAGACAGAGCGCGGGCTTTCCAGGGCTAATCCCTCAGGGGAGGCTGAATAAGCCCGTCTAGACCAAACATGAATTATTTGCAAGCCAAACCCAGCACTGACTTTTGTCTAAAGGTATTCAGACAGAGTGTTATTTACCTTTGTAAGTGCAGGTATTTTGATGCTAAATCCCACTTCCAGGGCGAGTGCTGGGAAGTCTGACTCCGGAGGCTGGGGACAGTTGCCCGCAGGTAATGTGCGGCAGGTGCTGTGTGACGGGGCCAGGCGGCGTGGCCCCAAGGCAGCGCTGGACCTCTCTGCTCTCCGCGATCCTACAGAACGCTGGGCCCTCGGGGAGCGGGGAGCGGGGCTGCGGACTGGCGGGCGAGCCCACATTCGAACCAGGGAAGCAGGGACCACGCTGCTTGTCTCGAGTTTGTCCAAGCTGCCTCGCGAGGGTTCATCTGTGGCACCCGCAGTCTTCAGAACCCAGGGCCGGGGGCACAACCCAGCAGGGTCCCCGGCGGAACAGCAGCCCCGCGCCGAGCCCGTCTGCTCGGGGCTGCGTGTCCCAGATTCCCACGCGGAGGCCCCACCGCAGCGCGGCTGTGCTGGGAGCTGCGGCCCCTGGAGAGCGCGAGGCTGAGACCAGGCCACGAGGGTGGCGCCCGCAGGCCAGCGTCGGGCCCTTGCGAGACGAGGCCACGTGACACCCAGCACAGAGGCGGCCCCCGCGAGCCAGGAACAGCGCCCTCGCCAGGACCGGAACCCGCCGGCACCTGGCCGCGGACCTCCGGCCGCTGGACGTGTGAGAAAATACATCTCGGTGGTGTTTCGGTAGGGCGGCCTGAGCCGGCAGGCGAATGCCCCCCCTGCCCCTGCGGAGGGTCCCCGCTCCTCGCCGCTGCTCCGCCTGCTCCCGCCTCCTCCCGCGACGGCCCCCAGCTCTGCCCCTGGGGAGGAAGCCTGGCTCTGCCCGGGCTGACAGCTGGCCTTGCGCGGGGTCCCTCAGACGTGAGCCGCTCAGCGGGGCTCGTGCGCGCCCGGGCACCACCCGCATCCGCACCGCCCCAGCGCTCCGACGCGCAGGCGCCCTGCACGGGCACCGGAAACGGCCAGGGCGCACGCAGCCGGGGAGCCGCTGCGGAGGGCCCCTAAGGCGGTGGGGGAGTGAGGCGGTCCTGTGGGGCTCCGCCGCGGGGGCGTGGCACGCCTCAGGCCCCTCCCACGTCCCCACCACTGGTGGAAGCCAGACCTGTGGCCGTGGACCCGGTGCAAGGTTAGTGTCAGCTGGCTGCCCACGCATTGTGCTGGGGGAGCGCCCCGGTGAACGAGCTTCGCCCCGGGACTCCCGAACCGACCCCAGAGGCCCGGAGACAGGGGCTTCGCCTTCTTCCCAGGACCCCGTGCCTGGGGAGCCTTGGGTGCTGGCCAAAGGGTTGTTGGACTAGCCCTGACCCCTTGCCTGTCAAGTTCTTTGTATGAAACATGCCCCTCCGGGGCTTCGGTTTGGATGCAAACAACCAGTGGGGTTACAGGCCCAGCTGTTATCAGCAGCAACACTTGGGCGTGACTTCTTTATCAGATCTCTTTTCCCCTGGACTGAGAATTGTACTAGAGAATAGACTTTGGGAGAATTTGAAGGGAAGGGAAGATTCTCTTGCAAAACACCATTGCCCCAAACGGTCTTCAGCACAGAAAAATGCAGGGGCGATAACCATCAGAATGTTTGCTGGGCTCTGCGCCCACCTGGAGCATGCTGCCGGCCTCCCCTGATGGCTTCACCTCTTCGTTCCCGGCTGCCTGGCAAGGCCCTTAGCCTTCCTGCACCTCAGTCTCCCAGCTGTAGAGTGGGTGGAAAAACACCTGCCTCCCAGGGTGCGTTAGTGCTCAGTTGTAAGAGTAACACTGTAGTACCTAATACCTACAAGTCAATTTGCAAATTACATAGCTCTTTTACGTGATCTCCTTTGACCCACAAATAGCTCTGGAAGTTGTTTTAACTCCCATTTCACAGATGAAGAAACTGAGGCTCAGAGAGATTAAGAGCCTGGGCTTGTAAGTGGTGAGATGGGAGTCAAACCCAGGCTGTTCGATTCCAAATCTGCAGAGTCCTGAAAGACCTCAGGCTTCTGGGGTAGCTGGACCTAGGGTTCAACACTGGCGACCTCTCTGAGCCTCAGTTTCTCCACCTATATAATGGGGGTGATGCTATGTGTGTGCCGAGTTGCAGGCAGCAGAGGCCTGTAATGAGGTCACTATCCTTATACACCCTCATGTGTCCAGCAGGCACAAGTGGACTTCTCCACTATTGTTCTTGATGTCTGGGCTTAGCCTGTCTGTCTACAAAATGTTAGCAGAGACCTTGAAGACTGGGAGTGTGTCAACAAGAGACAAAGCACAGCCCACGGCCTATTATCTCAGCTTCAGATATCGACGTTGGCAGACTTTTCTGTGCATGTGGAGGGAGAGCATTGAAACTCTTGCCAAGAGTAAAAACTGATTTGCCCACATGCAGTCCGGCTCTCTGATCTGTCCTTGGAGACAAAATAAGGAAACTACCTCTTTCATCCAAAGCTATTTTTATCTGCCTCTGAGCAGTGCTTATGGTGCATTATGCGTTTCATGGGGAAAGGGGCTATCGGTGGGCCAAGATAACCATTACCCTTGGCCCAGCCCTATAAATGGGCACTGTTTGTCTTCTTTGACAATGCCAAAGGGGCCAGGTTCAGGTCACCTGCTGATGGTAGCTGAGGAATGGTGACCCGGTGCCCTGGCCAGTTGGTTCTGAGTAGATGGAGAAGGAGGCGAACGTTTTGAGCGCGTGTGCTGTGGAGTGGGAAGGCCTGGGTGGGTGCTCACTCTGCTCTGTGGTCCCCCCACTGCTGTTCCACCTTTTTGTCTCTGTGTTGCCTGCTCCCTCCCGCCAGGGTCCATCTGGACGCAGGCTTCCAGCTCCAGTTCACCCAGCACTCTGGGCAGAGACCGCCCCCCATCAGCCCTGCCTGACTCTTTTTTGGGGGAGGGCCATTCAGAAGGGGTGCCCATGTGCTGGGCCTTGAGGATGAGGATAAGCCACAAGGAGGAAGGAGGGGGACTGATGGCTGGGGGAGCCTTCTACTACTTGAGTATCTCTTATCTGCAATGCTCAGGACCAGAAGAGTTTCAGATTGAGGATTTTTTTTTTGGATTTTAGAATATTTGCATATATAGATAATGAGATATCTTGGGGATGGGAACCAAGTCTAAACATGAAATCCATTTATGTTTCATATATACCTTATAAACATAGCCTGAAGGTAATTTTTCATATAATATTTTTTAAATAAAGCAAAGTTTGTGTTAAGTACTTATGTGTAGAATTTTCCACTTGTGGCATCATGTTGGTGCTCAAAGAGTTTCAGATTTTGGAGCATTTTGGATTTTGGATTTTCAGATTAAGGATGCTCAACCTGTAGAAAGAAGCCAGAGATGGAAATCGGCGTAGGAGGATAATATGTAGAGATACTACCCAAGCCTTTGTGCCATTCCCCCCAAAGTGGCTGCTGTCCAGCTACCCTGCCTCCGGTGCAGAGGGGAGGATGTGGCTGGGAACCAAGTGTGATGGCTCATTTTATGTGTCAGCTTGCCTGGGCCACAGGGTGCCTGGACATTTGGTCAAACATCATTCTGGCCCCAGCAGTTGGCCCGACAGCCAGTGCTGACCGGAACGTCACTGTGTGGGTAGGTTGCCACCCCTGCCTGGCAGCTGGGCCCCCCTCCCCCAAATTTGTTTATTAAATAAAATTAAAAAATAAACGTCATTCTGGGTGTGCCTGTGAGGGCGGTTTGGATGACATTAGCATTGGCGTCGGTGGACGGAGTAGAGCAGATTTCCCTCCCCAACGCAGCGGCTCTCATCCCGTCAGCTGAAGACCTGGACAGAACAGAGAGGCTGCGTGACAGGGACGCCTCCTGCCTCACTGCCTTGAGCTGCGACTTTGGTTCTTTCTTGCCTTTGGATTGGACCGAAATATCAGCTCTTTCTGGGTCTTGAGCCTGCGGCCTGTGGACTGGGTGACACCACTGGCCGTCCTGGTTCTCTAGCGACTGGCTGCAGAGCTTGGGACTTGTCAGACTCCATGGTCACATGCACCGGCTCCTTTGTCTATCTGTCTGTCTGTCTTTCTCTCTCTCTCTCTCTACATATATATATCTATCTCCTATTGGTTCTTTTTCTCTGGAGAATGCTAATACTAATTAAGTGTTAAATTTTAACTTTGATTCCAAAATATGCCGCTAAAACACACAGCAGAGCTATGGCCTCGGAAGCCGAGGATTTTGATGGTGAGACAAGGCTCAGCACGTGAAGTTTGTACCGTAAGGATGGTTTGGGAGGCGCGCATGGTGATGTGGCAGCAGCTTCCCCACCCTGAGGGGGTCATGTTTTGAGGGGGGAAGATGACTAGATGGATGTGGGTGCAGCCTGGGGGAGGGGGTCCCGGAGAAGGGCTCTGCCTGTCCCCCACTGTCTGGGCTTGAAGGCGGGTGTTGACAGAATGCAGTGGGTGAGGGATCAATGGCTGGGCAAGCACGTGCTTAATCCTTGAGGAGAAGGGGCAGAATCCTGAATTGGATGAATGTTTACCAAATTATTCAAATCAAATTTGCATACTCCGCAATATTTGTCTAGGGTCAAGAGAGTTGCCCCCACAGATGTTGACCTTTGCAGTTCTTCAGTACAAACTGATTAGCTTGTGAAATTTTGCCCAGCTCCTCCCCATCTCCCCATCCTCCACTGGATTTATGCCAATGGGGCCTACCGTGCTGCGGCCTGCCACCCTTTGCAAATTTATAACTGTGTCTGTGAAGGTGCTTTGATCTCAAGCAATAGGAAAAGCGGTTCAACTAGTTGAAATGACAGAGACTTCTTTGATTGACTCAAGTGAAAAGTCTGGACTGAGGTGGGCTTCAGGTGAGGCTTGCTCCTGCGGCTAGGTGTGTCATAGGCCATTTCTCCACACTGCCTTCCATGACGCCAGATTTATCCTGAGGCTGCATCTTGTCAGATCCCAGGACTGCAGACTGGAGCTTCATGGCGACAGGGGTCTTCTTTCACATCCAGCCAGAAGGAACTTTGGTTCTGGTGTTCTCAGCCGTGGAGTCACTGTCGGCAGTGGCTGCGCACCCACCTCCAGCCCAGTTCCTGGGGTCCGACACAGGATGTGCGGACTGCCTCAGGCCGGGACACGGGCTCCGTGCTGGAGCTTGAAGAGGAGCCCCTTCTGAGGCCCCGTGGATGGCTGGGAGGGAAGCAGAGCTGTTGGAAGAGGAGAGAAGTATCTAGATGCTGAGGGACAGCAACAAGTGTCCTCTCCAAATGGGATCTTGTGTGTTCACATTTTGTTAAAATTCTTTTTTGCCACCTCCTCTCACAGGTTTTCTGCTAATTGGCAAGGGATCTTTCATCTGAGCAGGAATTGCTGGATTCCCATCAGCCAGGTAGTGGTTTGGAGGGCGTTGTTGACTGTAGCTGGGGCTGGCTCCCAGGCTGAGCTCTGCTGGGGAGGCTGCGGGACTCAGGAAGCCGCTCCTAGGATCCCCGTTAATTTTCACGGATGCTGTGTCGGCTGCTCCTTGCAAGGCGCTGTGGGTCGTGGCTACCGACGGCAGGCGCAAAGGGCGAAGGAGAGGAGGGACACAAAGGGGCCCCGGGGAGGCTGCCAGCCAGGGCCCTGTGAGGGGTGTGGGCGCACAGGCGTGTGCAGGACCCGAGTCACCCGCCACCGCCCCATGAGAACTTGATGACCTACCCTCAATTCCCCATCCAACTGAGCGTACGCACGCAGCCATCCTCCTAAGAGGTGACTCCTAGCCTGGCCTGTTTGTGGGGCCAGATGCTGATGGAGGTCAAGCCTGGGGAGCCCGTGGTGCCCTGTCCAGGGCACAGCCTCTGGTCACTGCCTGGGCGGCCTTCGGGGTGCACTGCAGTGCAAAGGTGCAGCCGACCTGCAGGACTCCGAGGAGACTCAGAGCTGGTGTGCTGTGCTGGGCAGTCATTGTCACAGGCAGCGTGACAGGGAAAAGCCCAATTGCCCACCCCGCAAAACACAGACTGGGTGGAGGCCCAGGACTGCAGCCGTGCCTGCGCCGCCTGCTAGCTGCATGGTCTTCACCCACACGTTTAAGTGAGCCCAGCCTCTACTTCTTTACCTCCAAGTACCAGGGTGACGGCGAGACCCTTGGGGCCTTTGGGCAGCGGTCCCAGAGGCAGAGGCATTTTAACGTGGGGCTCCTCCCTTGGTTCTGGTGGAGACCCCGCAGTGCAGAGGCTGTGCTGCGGGCACCAAGTGTTCCACCTTTGAGAGGGAAGGCCACGCTCCCCAGCCCTTGGACAATGCCTTCCTCAGCGAGCTCCTCCTCAGCCTCCTTTGCTGACGCCGCTGGCTGGGCTGAGGCCCTGTTCCCTGTCCTCATTCCCCTGGCGCTAGCCAGGCCCAAGCTCCACCGAGCCCAAGCTGAGGCCCTGTGTGTGGCTGTGGCCTGGGGCGGTCTCCTCTGCTCTAGCCTGGAATGCCCCCGCCTGGCTGCTGGCTGCTGGACACAGGCACAGTGGCACGGCTGGCCTGCGCCCCACCAGCACGGCCTCTGTGGGCAGCCCTGTCCGCCAGCGGCTCAGCGTGGAAGCCCCGGCACTGCCCTGGCCTCCTCCCTTTCCCTCTCCGCCACTCTGAGTGCAGTGGAAACCCTGTTTGGGTGGAACTTGAAGGTGCATCCTGACTGTGACCCCTTCTCCCCACCTCCCCTTCTGGGGCCCGGAGCTCGCCTGGATCGTTTGCCAGGCCGGACTGGCACCTCCGTCCACAGCTCCCACTGAAGCCAGGCTGTCCCCAGCACTGGCCTGACGTGGAAGGTGGGTCACGCCACTCTTCAGAGCCCCCTCTGGGCAGGCAGCGCTGTCCCTCATCACCCCAGGTAGGCCAGAGGGGCTTTAGGAGTCGGAGCAGGGACATCTGCCAAGCGCAATAACATGCCAGGGACCGAACACCCAGGAACCGATGGTCATGGCGAGTGGGGACGGCCTCAGCTTCACCCCTGCAGAGCCACAGCCAGCAGGTGGTGGGCGGGGAGGGCCGACCCGCCCTGCGACTGCAGGAGGGAGAAGAGGCTCTTCTCCAGCGAGTGTGGCGCTCTGACGGTGACAAAAGATGGGATATGTTAATTACGGAAGAAACGCTGCTTTGGACCGAAAGTGGCAAGAAGACGTTGTGTGATACCAGCAAGACCAGGAGGCTTGGAGGACCCACCAGGGATTTCTCCAGGGAGCAGGGCCTGGGGAGGAGCAGCAGTCTGAGGCCGGGTGACAGGGCAGGGAGAGGAAAGGGTGCAGGTGCCGCTGCTGTCCCCGTGGAGTCGCTCCTTCCCAGTCCTGGTTACAGCTGGGCCAAGTCTCTGCCGTGCCCTAAAGAAGACGCTAGGCCACATCCTGAGGACACTCTAAGGAACACACCAGTCCGTATCCCGCTCTGGTCTGTCTGGGATGGTGACGCCCAGTGTAGAAGGCTCCTGGGGGATGGTCATTGTGTGCTGTGCCTGCCCCTGCTGGGGCTGCCTCCCCTGCCCTGAGCAGGCGAGATCAGGCTTCAGGGCAGGTGCTTGGGAGGAAGCACTGGGTTTGGGGCACACGGAGGTCTGACTGTGCTTGGGGTGTCAGCCAGGGTGACTGTGCTGCGTAACGAGCACCCCAAGGCCCGGAGGCTGGACGCCGTGCCGTTTCCCACGCGCGCTCCTTGTCCTGCACGGGCTGCGGGCAGCTTCTGCTCACACAGCCACTCAGGGACCCACCCTCAGCCTCTGCGTGCCGCCCCGAGGGGGAGGTTGTGGGGGACTGTGCATCAGCCCTAAAGACTTTCTCCAGAGTGACACGCTCACAGCTGTCCCCATGTCACTGTCCAAAGCGGATTGCTTGGCTGCACCTTTCAAGAGAGGCACGGGAGTAGGCGTGGAAGTGGAATGTTGCACGTGCCTGGAAGGCAGGGACCCAGACATATTCAGGGACCAGCACTAGTGACAGCTGCGGCACGCAGAGGAGGAGGCTGTTTGTGGAGGGCACGGGCCTGCTGGGAGGAGTCCCCTTCCACCTGCTGTGGGATGAAGGAGGTGCGCCAAGGCCAGTCAGGGCTGTCCTGAAAGGGGCCCTGGAGGACCCCCGGAGAGGGGTGGGCTTCTGGGCCCGCGTGAGAGCAGGAGCCGAAAGCAGCCAGCCCAGGAGGGCACTGCCTGTGCCAGGGCAGGGGCGTCCCAGCTGGAGGCCACCAAGAAACCTGTCAGCTGTCCACCGGCGTAAAGTATTAAGAATTCCCCTTGCCCTGCTCAGTGCAGCTGCTAGCCCTTTCCTGTCACTTTATTCCCCAGTCCTGCTCCCCACGCGTCCCCTCCTGAGCCCTGGAGCTGCCAGCAAGGGTGGGGTGGGGGAGGAGAGAGCAGGCGGTGTCCCCTGGCAGCGCAGCCCTGAGCTGGCGCAGGGACGAAGCTTCAGCCAGTGAGCTCGGGCTCCCACGTTGGGCTGGACGGAACTGGAACTGTGTTACTGGCCGGCTCAGGCCCTCTGTTGTCCTGGAGTGGGTGGGGAGCTGCAGGCCTGCCCAGGGCGCCCAGTGGGGCTCCGAGACCAGCTGGCTGTGTCTAAAATGGGGGAGCCATCCAGGCCTGGCCCGCCTCTCAGTGCCCCCTGGGCCACATGGCACCACGTGCGAGATGGTCCCGGCCGGGTGTGTGCAGCTCCTGACGGCAGGAGGCTCTGCTGAGGGGCCACGGGAGAGGGGCAGGGCACACCCGGTACTGGGGAGGTGGCCCCTAGTTCCCGAGGTCCTCAGGCCGAGTTCCCTCCCTTCCTCCCTCTCCTTTCCTTCCTCCTCCTTCTGTGCCCAGGCCCTGCCCTGGGGCTCTGGTGGCCTGCTGAGGGAGCCCCGCCACTGCGGGCCCAGAGCTGTGCAGGGGACACCTGGAGGCTGGGAGCGGGTGGTGAAGGTGACCCAGGGAAGAAGGGGCTGGGGCAGGGGAGGAGGGGGTGACCCAGGCAGGGCAGGGTCGGTGCTGGGTGTGGTGTCTGCTGGGGGAGCGTGGGGGGCACAGAAGCACCAGGGAAAGGGGAGCAGGCTGGGAGCTGCAGGGCAAGCCTGGGGCTGGGACCTCCTCCTGCCTTTCCTCTTGTGCCATGTAAAAGCCCACACGCAGCTGTGTGGGGTGGGGAACGGACCGTAAGCAGACGGCACGTGAGAGCTGCTTGGCATGGAGCGCAAGCCGGAGGCAGGAGGCCTGATGAGAGTGGGCGCCTGAGCCAAGCTTGGAAGTCCAGGGGGTCCTGGGGCAGGGCAGGAGCACCTCGGCCAGGGGCAGGTAGCGCAGGCCTGAGGGCATGTGGTGTGGCTCCGGCAGAGGGGGTGGGGGCAGGTCCCGCACACTGTGGTCCCGAGGGCGGTGGGAGCCCTCGCAGGTTTCGAGCAGAGGGCGACAGGACCTGACCTGGTTTTAAGGACCACCGGACTCTGCTGGAGTTTACCCCGAGGTGGGCGGGGGTGGAGCGGGGCCATAGGGAGGCTGCTGCAATCCTGCCCACGAGTGGTCACGGTGGCCCGGACCAGGCTGGGCAGCAGGGACACAAGAGATGGCTGGATTCTGGATGGATGTTGAAGGCTGGGCCAAGGCTTCGCTCTGTGGTGGAAAGAGAAGAAGGGACTGTTAAGAATGAACCCGAGGTTCCTCCCTGAGCAGATGGGAGGACAGAAGTGGCAGTCCTGGAGACTGGGATGCTGTGATGGGACAGCCCAGAGCCCAGCGTGGGGCACGGCAGGCTGGAGATGACTGCTCGGCCTCCAGGTGGCCACGGGGAAGGAGGAAGGGGCTGGACACATGAGCCCCTGAGTGCAGGGGTGAGGCCTGCAGCAGAGGTGGGTTTGGGAGTCCTTGGAGGGGATCCCCTGGGCGTGAGCAAGGATGGGAAACGTACTCCAAACCCTGGCTCAGGGCGGCTGCCATGGACCAGAGATGACAGCGGAGAGGCTGAGGAGCAGCCGAGTCCTGGAGCCAGTGAATGGCAGGCTTGTGAGTCAGCGGAGCCTGGCCTCGGTGCTAGAACAGGCGACGTCCCTCTGTGGGGGTGTTTTGAACCCCCACAGCCCCAAAGGGCTGGAAGAGCCCCATCAGCCTAAGACTAAGGGCAGGGCCCCAGCTTCCTTCTCTGAAGCAGGTCTGGGGACAGTGGCCCGGCCTTGCAGCCATGCTGTCTGTGCAGGCTGGGCTGCAGGACTACAGCTCTTTTTAGGTGGCTCTGGGTCTGGGCTGGAAGGTGGTGCCACATGGCCGGTGGCCAAGCGTGTCAGGGGAGGGTGCTGTCCGCACCAGCCTCCGGGCCCAGCCCATCCTCACTGCCTCCCACGGAAGGGCTGCTGTCTCCATTCTACAAATGGGGGAACCGAGGCCAGGGAGGCCATGTGATTTGACACAGGTCACGCCACCAGTAAGTGTGGGGTTGGCTCTGAGGCCTGGAGTCGCCCCACACTGGCCGCCATGTCCTAGAAAGCTGTAGGAAAACAGGCTGCGGAGCCAGTTGCAGAATGTTGTAGAAGCCCGAGGCCATTTAGACAAAGTTTAAAATATGAAAGCAGTGCTGGGCATTGCTGAGGGGTGGAACCGCACGGCCGCTGGCCGGAGGATGAGCTCCAGCTCAGGAGAGCGGCTCCTGGTCAGGGGAGCAGGGTGGGAGTAGGGAGGGCCCCACCTGGCGTTTTCTGTTCCCAGCAGGCTGATGCCTACACAGGTGTTGCTATTTCCTTGTGTCTGAACTGAGAGAGGCTGAACGCAGGCTGGCCAGGGGCAGGTGGGGGCTGGTCCCCAAGTCTGTAGCCCTGCCCCTGTGACCCCCAGCAGCCCTGCCGGAGACCAGGAACCAGGGAGGGGAAAGGTGCCCAAGCTGCTGGCCACTCCTGGCTGCGTGCGGAGTGGGTTGTCTTACAGCCTTCCTCCCTCGGGTCAGGGGCTGGGGGTTCAGCAGGGGCAAAGGGCACAGCTGGCACACGTCACTGTCACTGTGTCCAGGCTGCTGTCTGGCCACAAGGCAACTGCCTCTTCCTTCCCAGAGGTATGGGCAGGGGTGGGAGAGCCAGCAGATCCCCCCCGAGCAGGCTCCCCCTCCCTCTGCATCCCCAAGTGGTCCTTCAGCCGCAGAGCGCCAGCTCTGCACCTTTGGTAGGACCCCTGCATGCCTCACCTGTCCGAGTCTTAGAGGACCCAGTGTCACGTTGGGGCTGGCTCCGACTGGCTGGCCGGAACAAACTGTCAAATTTTTAGAAACGTTGCAAGCTGGTCATTAAACTCTTGGAAGCTCGAAATTGACCACGGTGGCGACAGTTGGCTAATGCTGCATGTCGGGGCTCTTTTTCTTTTCCTCTGGACTGCTGGCTGTTAGACAGTCACCGACACAGCACTGTGGAGGACCACTGTGTGTGAGTCCTCCTGGTCTTGCCTGTCTGTGTCTCTGGGCCCTGTCTGCTTGCACCTTCCCTCGGATGTCTGTGAGGTCCCTGAGACCCATCAGCCTCCCACTGCGCAGTGGCTGCTGCGGCCTGGGCTGCACAGCGTTGCTCTCCCGCGCCGATGGCAGCTGCTCGCAGCACACATGGGGCATGGCGGGGCAGGAGTGGGGGTCTCAGAGCCTCACAGGCCCAGCCTTTGCTTCCCGCCGTGCCGGTGCCAGCCTGGAGTGCGACTTAGCCTGCGAGGCTGCACTTCTCCCCGGTTGTGTGATGCCGATACCGCCCTCACAGCTCCAACTGCCAGGGCCGTGCATGTGGCTCCAGGCGCAGGGCAGGCCCCCTCAGCGGCAGCGTCCCGGTTTGACGGGGACTCCTGGCAGAGTTGCTTTGAGATGTTCTCCCTCTTCCTGCTTCGTTCAACACCACTGGTCTGCAGATGAGCTGTGGAGCACAGGACATGCCCCCTCGAGCCCCCTGGGCGATGGGAAGAGCCACCTCCAGGGTCGTCCTGGCCTGGGGTGCAGTGAGGGGCAGGTGTGTCCTCGGGGCCCCTGCACCACCCCAAACAGGCTTGGTTGGCCTCAAGCGAGAGCGCGTGGGCTCCGAGTTCGCAATGCCGCCAGGACGCGGGGCACGCGTGCGCCTGGGCGTGCAGGCTCCCCGCTGAATGCGATGAACTTGCCGCACTGGGGCCTCAGCTGTGCGTGGAGGACAGACACTGGCCTCATGTTTGGGTCCAGTAGATCCTGAGTCCGAAGCTGCCACTCTCTGCTGTCCTGGCCGCACAGGGTCTGGCTTGGACCTGGACACCCAGCAGGGACCCCACACTGGCTGCTTTGCTGAGTGACCTTCCGGACTCCAGAGACTGCTTTGATCAAGCACGCGGTTTTGCAGACTTACTCACAGACATTCCGGGTGTACCTGTGCGCGATTTGCATGCATTGTTTCGCTTAGATAATACCCGTTTACGAAAGCGGTACCTGAAGTGCAGTGAGGTGGAGTGGCTTGTCCAACCCTACAAGCAGCAGAGCCAGAATTTGAACGCAGGAGGGGGTCACCCCAGAACCCACTGTCTCGGCGCCACACCATGCCTGTGGTCCCCAGGCAGCCTCCGAAGCTGTGACCCGAGGCGGCCCTGTCCAAAGAACGAGGCCAGGGCCGCCGGCTCCCCCGCACTCAGAGATTAGGCTCACGACTAAGCCCCCGGAAAGTGGGGCTGACGGCAGGCCCTCGGCAGCGGCTCCCTGTGTCGCACCCTGGCATTTTGATGGATGAAAAACATTCCAATTTTCCTGTAAAAATGTCTGTTGTGGAAAGATAAGGAAATTCTGGCACACGCAGCGAGGACTTCTTAGCTAGTTCGTGCAAGAACGGCATGTTTATTTTTAGCCTTGGGGCCGGGTACGGCGTGGCCCTAATCAGCAGCTAAGGTGATATGGGCCAGGCCAGCGCCAGCCCAGACCCAGAGGACAGCATGGGCAGGGCCAGCGCATGGCCCCCAGAGGTCAGACCTGTGTCTGCCAAGGGGTGCAGGCACAGGGACACTGCTCCAGCCTCTGGGGACCACGTGCGCTGGCCGCGGGGGCAGCAGAGGAGCCCCGTCCAGCTCCCAGCTCGGGGGGAGCAGTCGCCTGAGTGAGCCTGGTGGACAGAGTCCTCCTCCCAGTCGCCTGGCTCCACTCTCCTCCGTGGGAACCCTTGTCAGAGCCCTGCCTGGGTGCCCTAGACAGGTGGCGGTGGTGGGCAAAGTGTCCCCTTCTGTGGCCCAGTGCAGGCCCCACAACTTCCCCACAGAAGGTGTCTTAGGTGCCACCTGGTCGGAAGGGGAAGGTCTGACGGTGTTTGTAGCAGGGCAGGGGGAGGAGAGGCGTTAGCTGCCGCTGCCCCAGTGCCCGTCAGGCCGGCTCAGCCGTGCTGCCCCACTCCCAGCCCACCTTGGCTCCACGGCCCCGTCTGACCCCTCTTAACTCCACCAGGTGTGGCCCCTCCCTGTCTCCCGGACAGGCCACACCTATTCCTCCTCCCCCTTTGCCGGAATCATCAGCCGTGCACCTTGCTCCCACCACAGACTGGGAGTGCCGAGGTGGACGATGACAGGTCACCTGGAGACGCCCAGGGCAGCTCAGGGCTGGACCACAGGGAGGAAACGCGGGGCGACTGGTTCTCCTGGCCAGTGTGGGAGTGCAGAGACGGTTCTGTCGGAAGACCACCGTTCTCGATATTTTGGGGATTTGCTGTGTGGCTCTGAACGATCGCCCGCCCTATTCCGGCCTTGACATTGCAGGTTCTCTAACCCCCAAGGGCTGCGGCTCGGGATGCTTTAGCATTTGGCTTTCCTTGGGGACCTCTTACCCTTTCCTCCCACCTCTGGTCCTGTCTTGTCCGGGATACCTCTGAGCCCTTTCCCAAGCCTGCAAAGCATCTTTCCTTCATTTGCAGGGTTGGGAAGCCCAGAACCTTCCCCATTTCCTTGGGCCTGCCATGGCTGTTGGTGTCCTGGCCCTGCCAACTGTCCAGGAGGCTGTTTGCCTGTGTGCACCCCTTCCTGGGAACTTCCCTCTCCCGGTCATCCCCAAAGACCAGAGCACACAGGAGAAAGGAGGCGTGGGAAATTTGGAGGGTCCACACTCTCCAAATCATCAGCACTCTGATGCTGGGCTGTGCAGGCCAAGGGATCTGGGGCTGCATCTCAGCTCAGGCGCTGACCTGCTTTGTGACCAAGCCTGTCGCCTCACCTCTCTGGGAAGCTGTGCCCTTCTGGGATGGGAGGGAGGCAGTGTGATTGTGAGATTCAGGGAGACACCTCACAGTGCGCACTGAGCACAGGGCTTGCTCCCAGCCCACGGCAGGGATGCCCACACATGCAGACCCACAGCAAAGCCCCCCGGAGGCTCAGATCTGTGGGGAATTTCCTTCTGCATAAGCAAGGGTGGCAGCTGCCTCCTTGGTCTCTGGATGGCCTGTCTTAGTCGGGGATGGCGTGAAAACTTCAGCCCCAGCCCAGCAGGGGCTCAGCACCTTCCCCAGGGCTACGCTATCCTACTTTATGATTCTTGGAAATCCCTCTCTGAGAAAAGGCAAAATTCATTTACTCTTGGGAAGCCCTTGGCTGCGCTGGGTTACATTTCAGCCCATGTGCGCAAGGGCCCCGCATTCCAGCTGGAACCTGCAGCCCACCCTGAATGTGATCTTGACAAATAGGAGGGGAAGTGGATTCGAGATAGGATTTCTGATTAGCACAATTACTGGGAGTAGCAGCTCCGGCTCCCAGCGGAGAAGACACGACATTAGTTGCACACTAATGTAGGAGAGCTCACAGCCTGTGTCTCTGACCCCGCCCTGCTGCAGCCCATGCGTGCGGGGTGCGTACCGCCAGAGCACTGTGACAGGATTCAGCCCCACTGCAGAGTGGGTGCATACGTGCGCCGACGCCCTTCTCAGCTCCGGGTACACTGGAGAGGGCGCTGTGTCCTCGGGCCTGCGCTCGCAGAGGGAGCACCAACAGCCAGGTCGTGTCTTTATCCGGCAAGGGAACTTTCTACCTCTCTGCAAGCAGGAGTTCAACAAAATGCAGCCAATGCCTGTAGGTGGGACTGTCCACACCGGTGGCCTGAGGCCTCCACCCTTGTCCCACAGCTGTCCAAGGCCCCTACTTGTGCTACCCCCATCCCTGCAGGCTCCGGCATTGCTCTTTGCCTCTTAGTAAAGAGCTGTTCGGAATGAGGGATTGCAGCTCCTCCTACCCATTTCTTGCATAGTGTTAGCTATTTTAAAAGGTTTTCCTTTGATCTTTCCAGCAATAAGTGCTTTTGAGGCAGCTTTAAGATTTCAGCTTTAGAGGATGGGCAAGCTGAGACTCACAGATGTCGTGGGACTTTTCACTTCAGTGGGTGTTCTATGTGCCAGCTACTGTCCTGGCACTGGGCAAATTCAGCAAACCCTTGCCTTGTAGGCTGTGCTCCGTCAGGGAGGGGACACACAATGAACTGTGGACATTATACAGTGTGTTAGGAGATGGTGCTTGAAAAATCCCAGCAGAGTGAGTCGGATTCGGGAGCCCAGGCTGGGTGGAGGCAGGAGGCGGGTTGCAATTTTATATAGTCAGAGCAAGCCTCAGGGCGAGGTGACACTGAGCAAAGATTCACAGAGGCAGAAGCTTTGCTCAGGTGGAGGCAGCTTTGGGCAGGAGGAGGCCTCGGGAGGCTGCTGGGGCAATCCAGGGAGAGGTGGCTGCTGCTCACACCAGGGCCACAGCAGGGACAGAAATGGTCAGATTCTGGACATACGTTGCATGGCGAAGCCATCGAGATTTCCCGATCCATTGGGAGTGGAGTGCAGTGGAGCAGTGAGTTGACGGACTCCTGGGATTTTGACCTGGGTGATTGGAAGGATGGAGCGCGGTTGGGAAGGTGCCCGTCAAGAGAGCGGGGGAATCGAGATGAGTCACGTCCGGACAGTTGGGTGTGCGATGCCCATCAAATATACCGGAGGGACTATGGAGGCAGGATCCCAAATCCTCGAGGGTGTTGTGGGGAGCTGGGAGAAGGATTTTGATTTTTCTCATTGCTCTGTTATTCCACGATAGCTTTCTATCTTCCAGTAGTTTTGGGAACTAGACAGTAGAAGGCGACTTGTGCAGCAAATGTCATATTTGCTTTGGGATCTGAAAGCCAGGATTTTCCCAGTCCCAGGGGACCTCTGCTTGAATGCCTTAGGTGGAGCCTGCAGCTCCCACCATGGCACTACACCCTTCATGCGGATACCCCCTGGTGTGCTCCGTGCTGTGTCTGTCCACGCACCTCTCTCTCTCTGAAATGTGAGCTCCTAGGGGCGAGCTGGCTTGCTCGGCTCTGGGTTTCCCCTCCTGGGCTCTTGGGGTGACCTACAACTGTAGAATTTAGCGTGAGGCTGTGGCACACGAGGATCTCTCAGGGACACCTGCCTTTACTGGGGATGTCCCGAACATCTTTTCCTGTGGTTATTCATTTGAGTTTCCTCTTATTGTGAATTGCTCATTTGTAGCATTTGCCCATTTTTTCCTATTGTGTTGTCTTTTGCATTTTGATTTGTAGGAATTCTTAATAAATATTGGCTACTAATTTTTTGTTATGAAGTTGCAAATATCCTCGCCCAATAGTGGCTTATGTTTTTGTTTTTAATATCTTCTATAGAATTTTAAAATTTTAGTTTAGTCAAATTCATTAATCTTTTCTTTTATGATTTGTTTTTTTTTGTGTTCTTTGATAAATCCTGTTTTAAATTTTTTTCACAAGCAATTTTTATTTTTACTTATTTATTTTTTAAATATTTTATTTAAGTGGATTTAGTGGGTACTAGTGGATTTTTGTTACGTGGATGAATTGCACAGTGGAGAAGTCTAGGCTTTTAATTTATCTGTCACCTAAATAGTAGTGTACATTGTACCCAATAGGTACTTTTTCATCCCTTCTCCTCACCTGCCAACTTCAGAATCTCCATTGTCCATTAAGTCACTCTGTGTGGCCATGCATACCTGTTGCTTAGCTTCCACTTACAAGTGAGAACATGCGGTATTTGGTTTTTTCTTCCTGGGTTACTTCACTGAGAATAATGGCCTCCAGTTCCATCCAAGTTGCTGCAAAAGACATTATTTCATTCTTTTTCACAGCTGAGCAGTATTCCATACACACACATAAACACACATCCATACACATACACACACATACACACACCCCACATTTTCTTTATTCAGTCATCAGTTGATGGGCACTTAGATTGATTCCATATCTTTGCAATTGTTGGAGACAGCAGATGTTTGGATTATGCTTTTTAATCCATTCTAACAATCTATATCTTTTAAATGGAACATTTAGACCATTTACAGTCAATGTTAATATTGATAAGTGAGGTAGTGTCCAGTCATCATGTTGGTTATTACCGATTTGCTTTGTATTCTCCCTTGTGTTACTGTTTTATAGGAGCTGCACTTTTTTAAAAAAACAGTCTATTGCTTGACTATTTATTTATTTGTTAGAGGTGGAGGTCTCACTCTGTCACCCAGTCTGCAGTGCAGTGTGTGAGCAAAGCTCACGGCAGCCTTGAACTTCTGGGTTCAAGTGATTCTCCTGCTTCAGCATCTTGAATCGCTGGGATTACAGGTGTGAGCCAATGTGCCTGAGGTTTTACTTTTGAGTGTTTTTACAGTGGTGTGTATCAAGTGTTCCCTTCAGTGTTTAGAGCTCTTCTGAGCATTTCCTGTAGGGGAGGTCTAGTGGTGACAAATCCCTTAGAATTTTCTTGTCTGGGAAAGATTTTATTTCTCCTTCATTTATGAAGCTTAGTTGTGCATCATACAAAATTCTTGGCTGGTAGTTATTCTGCTTAAGAATACTAAAAATGGGGCCGGGCGTGGTGGCTCACGCCTGTAATCCTAGCACTCTGGGAGGCCGAGGTGGGTGGATGGCTCAAGGTCAGGAGTTCGAGATCAGCCTGAGCAAGAGTGAGACCCCATCTCTACTAAAAATAGAAAGAAATTATCTGGACAACTAAAACTATATGTATAGAAAAAAAATTAGCCGGGCATGGTGGCGCATGCCCGTAGTCCCAGCTACCTGGGAGTCTGAGGCAGGAGGATCGCTTGAGCCCAGGAGTTTGAGGTTGCTGTGAGCTAGGTTGACGCCACGGCACTCTAGCCCGGGCAACAGAGCCAGACTCTGTCTCAAAAAAAAAAAAAAATAGAATACTAAAAATGAGACCCCATTCCCCTCTGGCTTGTAAGGTTTCTGCCAAGAAGTTTGCTGTTAGTCTGATGGGTTTTCCTTTGTAAATTACTTGATGCTTTTGACTCACAGCTTGTATGATTTTCTCCTTTGATTTGACTTTAGCTAGACTGATGACTGTGTGTTTTGGTGATGTCCTATTTGCAATAAATCTTCCCAGAGTTTGTTGACCTTCTTGTGTCTGGATGTCTAAATCTCTAGCAAGACCAGGGATGCTCTCTGTGGGAGCCACATGTGCTGGCTGCTTCTAGTTTGGCATCTTGGCCTGAAGAAAGATCCTTCTTTATAGCAAGATTGTAAAAGATATTCTCCAATATTTTCGTCTTAAAGGATTTTAAATTCATTTTGAATTGATTTTTGTATGTAGTGCACAGTAAGGATCTGCTTCTATACTTTCCTATATGGATAACCGGTTGTCTTGGTATCATTTATGGAAAAATCTGCCCCCACTGTTTTTAATGTCTTCTCCCTCATACATTGTTTCCATGTATGTGTGGATGTGTTTCTGGGCTCTTTTTTCACTTTTCTGTTTGATGGTCGCTAGGCCAATACCACAGTGCTTTAATGACTGTAGCTTTATTATGACTTCTGATATTTGATAGGATAAATATTCCTATCTGCTGCTTTTTATTAAAAGTTTTGGTGATACTCTTGGCCCTTAGATCTCCAGATATATTTAAGAATCATCACTTTGTCAAATGCTATGAAATATCCTGTTGGATTTTGATTTGAATTACATTGAATTTATAGCATAATTTGGGAAGAATCGCTATCTTTATGATATTGAATCTTCTCACTTATGAACATACTAAAAACCTCTATTTATTTACATGTACCTTAATTTTCTTCAATGATGTTTGAGAACTTTATAAAGATAGGGCTACCGTTGTGCAAGTTGTGTACCTCAGTCTACTGATGCCCCCTGGAGTCGTATGGTGTCCAAGTTTATGGCTACTCAGGATAAACATGTATACAAGTCTTAGATAACTTTTCTTAACTTTAGTCCTAAGTATCTTTTAGTTTTTGTTGCTATTGGGAGTTGTAGCTTTCAAAAATTTAGTTTTGGCCGGGCG
>NW_012148697.1:1789992-1852965 GCF_000956105.1 Propithecus coquereli | reverse complement strand
TCTGGGAGAGAGGGGCAGTTCGTCTAGGCCAGAGCCTGAGCTCAAACAATCTGCCCGCCTCGGCCTCCCAGAGTGCTAGGATTACAGGCGTGAGCCACCGTGCCCGGCCTCTTTAATCTTTTAATGTGTTGAATTACATTGATAGATTTTCTAATATTAAATCAATCTTGCTTTCCTGGGAGCAACTTCGTCATGAAATATTGTTGTGTTTATTTGTTATTCGGTTTGGTTTATTAACAATATATTTATGATACTAGTATTCATGTTCATGAGTATAATTGATCTATAATTTTCTCTATTTGTATTTCCTTGTCTAATTTTGGTATTAAAGTTACACTAGTCTCACAAAATGAGTTGAGGAACTTTTTATACATTGGAATAGTCTGTGTGATAATATTATCTATTCTTGACTGATTTTTAGGACTTACCCTAAAACCATCTGGCATCTGGGTTTGATTTAAATCTTTCTCTACCTCTGTCTCTCTCTCCGTAGATACTTAAACACTGATTCAATTCCTTTGATGGTTATGAGTCTCTTTAGCTTTTCCATTTCTTCTTGTCAGTTTTGGTAAATAGTTATTTGTTAGAAAATTACCTAAGTTATCTAAGTTTGCATGAAGCTTTAAGCAAATCCTCTGATTTTTTAAAGTGCAGTCCCATTTTTCATTTCTTTTGCATCAGTTTCTGCTCTGTGTGTTTTCTCCTTTCTGCTTTCCCCGGTTGCGTTGCAGTGCTGTTTCCTCATTATCGAGTTGGTGTCATGCTCATCCGTCCGCAGGCCTCTCTTACGTGATATAAGCACTCAAGACTGTAAGTTTCTGTTTAAATGCGACCACAAGTTTTGATATACAGTATTTTATTGTTTAATTTTAAGTACTTTCTAATTAACATTTTAATTTGTTTTTTAGTCCATGAGTTATCCATAGGTATGTTTCTACATACTCAAATTTATGTATTTTTTTATTTATTTCTCTTTACTTTTTTAATTATTGATTTCTGACTTATTTGCATAGTACAGGATTTTGAAATTTGTTGAGACTGGCATTTGGTCTAGTATATGATAAATTTCTTATTAAAATTCCATACATTATTGAGAATTACACACATTCTGTGATTGTTGTGCTGTGTAGTTGTCCAATAGATCAAGCTTGATAACTGTGGTGTCCACATTTTCTATATCCTTCTAATTTTTGCTATACCTCATCTGCTAATTACTCAGAAGCGACTTAGAATCTTTTAGTACAGCTGTGTATTTTTTTTTTGTAATTAGGTTAATTTCATTTTACAGTGTAGTCTCCACTTCTCTTAATAATACTTATTTTTTTTGCTTAATATTTCCCTGTGACAGGTTTATAATGTTCTTAACTTTTAATTTTTCTATCTGCTTATGTTTTAATGCATACAGATCCTGCAAACCTATTTCTGGGTTATTCTTTTAATTTGACTCAATAATTTCTGCTTTTTATTTTAAGCAGAAGAGTTTAGTCGATGTATATTTATTGTGATTACTGATCTATTTAGGCTTCTTTCTAGTACCCTATTGCACCTTATTTCGTGCTATTTGTTTTACTTTTTCTGTGACTTTCCCCTTTCGTTCTGGTCTTTTGTTGGCATGGTGTTTTCTTATTCCTCTTTTTCTACTCTACTTGTTTGAAAGTTATGCCTTCTCTCTCTATTTACTCTTCATTAACCTTTTTTTTTTTACATGTACACTTTTAACATGTCAACTTAGCAAAGTCTAAAATTCATCAGCCCTGACCCCGGATGCTCCGAGGACCCTAAGACTGCGTTAGCTCTGATCATCCTCCTTCTGCTTAACTTGCTTACTCATTGTCACCTATGTCATCCCAGTTGATTTCCTCATAGCAGCTACTTTGCACCTGGTTCTCTGCTGCATCCACAGTGTCTAGCACAGTCTCTGACACGTGGTAGCTCAGTAAAGGCTGAATGGCTGGACATTGTTGCTATCATCCTTTAAGTCCTGTTGTTTTGTACTTCCCACAGTAGTCATCCTTATTACTATTGTTTTACATTTTTATGGAGTGGCTTCCATGAGCTGATACATTCTGTTCATTAGGAACACAGCAAGAAATATTTTCAATGAAAGGAAATATATTCTCTCCCAAGCATAAGGGTAAGCCTCTACTTTGATGAGTCACATCCCTGGGTCCCAAGGTTACTGCATCTTCCACTTGTGGTTTCTTCACCTCACAGAGCACCTGCATTTGGGGCGCTTCAAGAATTCCACAGCTGGGAGGAGTCTTGGCAATGGTGTATGCTCCACCGGGTTCACGCGTCTGCTGGGGGGGAACGAACCTCTGACATGCGTGCCAGGAGTTTTAGCACAGGGATCCTTCCTCATGGGGACCTCACCCCTCCTGGGAGGGGCCCGGACCTCCCTGCCTAGGCCGTGCTGAGCTGCCAGTAGCCTGGACAAGCGCTTTGAAGAGAGTGGGCACTTTCCACACGTCATCTCAGGTGTCCTGAGAAGGGCTTTGGAGTCAAACACACCAGGTCCTTCTGCCGGCGAGGACAGGTACGCTCTCTTCCCTGAGCCTCGGTTTCTCAGCTACGACTTGAGGAGGACCATGCTGGTCTGGCAGGTCCATGTGAAGGTCAAGGACAGTGTATAGGAAGCACTGGTCTAAGCTCAGTCAATGCCGGGAACAGCACCGTCCACATAACAATGGCACCAGCAGTAACAATGCCCAGGAGGTGTGGTGTCCCAGCTTTGGGAGACAGAAGGAACAGAGGAAGGCCTGGCACCTGCCACTGCCACCTCCTCCATCCTGACAGCCACTGTGCCTGACACCCCCAAGGCCACTGACAGCTCTGGGGCTCTGAGGCCCCTAAGTGACAGCATGGCTGGCCGAGCACACCATTAGATTCGCCCTAAGGACTTGAATGCAGCCCAGCCCTGGTGGCCTAAGGCTGGGAAGGAGGGGCCTCCTGTCCCTGGTCCTCGCCTCCCCAGGATGGGGTCGCTCTCCTCTGGGAGAGAGGGGCAGTTCGTCTAGGCCAGAGGGAGGCCCATCATCCAAGCATGTTCATGCAAAGCGCCAAGTGCACAGGACGGACCCAGTCCAGTTGAGGGTCTCCTTGCACCATGCTCAGAGCCGGGCTAAAGGAGGGGGAGTTCGGATTGCCCTGCTGCAGGTCACATTTCTTTAGGAGCGAGAATTCTCTCTTGCTGGTGTGGGGTGCTCATAGCATGGGTGGTCTCAGAAGGGACCTCAAATGGTTCTGAATCCCTCTTGGCTGAACAGCATGGGCTGTTCAGGCCTGAGGAACCTAGAGCAACATGGGGTCCAGGCCAAGTGATGTGGGGAAGCCCTCTGGGCTGGGCCCTCAGAGGGCCGTGGGTGACAGGTATTTCAGTTGCCTGTCCCAGGTTTAGCTCTGAAGTCCTACCCCCAGCACAGTCTGGCCCTGTGCCTCTGCACGTCGTCCACGCCGGCCCTGCCCCACCACGGCTGTGGTCATGCCCATCCTCATCCCTCCTGGCCTGACAGTGGGCTCTGTCCTCCCCACCACCATTTCTGCTCCTCCATACTAGGAGCAAGATCAGGGTGAGGGCTCCAGGGACTGTGTCAATTAGGCCACGGTCAGGCCCTTTGTGCCCCATGGCCCTGGAGTGCTGCTGGGGGCTGCACAGGAAGAATAAATGGCTTCTGATCAACCAGAAGGCCGTGCGCAGCCTCCAGGGAGAGCGGCCCCTCCTCCAGGGGCCTGGACCATTTGCGCAGGAAGATCTGCTAGATTCTTGGGAGAATAGCTGTTATGTAATTAATCCTGGATTAGGAATTATTTAATATAGTTCTTCAAATCCCACATCTATCATTCCATGTGTATGAGTCTCAGCTATAAAGAGGAAGTAATGCTATTGTGCTGTCGTGGAGCGTAACTTTTCCCTGCTTAAGATCTTGCCCAGATCATCCACGTGGCTGCCGGTGCCCTTGGTGCAATTGTGCCAACTGCTGTGTGGATTCCACGGTGTGAATGGGACACATTCTCCTCTGTGTGGCGTCTGGGATATTCCACGTTTTTGCGTTGTAAACCCTGCCATGAACACTGCCGTCTGTGCATCCTGGTATACACGTGCCAGAGTTTCTCTCCAGCGTACGCCTAGGGGTGGCGTTGCAGGGCCTTTGCTTATGTGATTGGTCTACTTTGAAGCGGCAATGATTCTGCAAGGCCGCTGTCCCCACGTGCGCTCCCACCAGCCGCGTAATGGTCTGTGTCTGCGCCTCCCGGCGCCATGGTCAGAGCCTTTAGTTTTTGCCAAATGGGTGTAAGATGGAACTTCACTGGGGCCTTGATTTGCATTTCTCTGATCACCACTGAGGAACAACATCTCTCCTTATATGTATTTGCATTTCCTCTTCCCTGACATGCCTATTTGTGTGTTTTGGCCATTTTTCTCGAATTGTGGTTTTGGCTCAACTTGTTTCTCTGATTTAGGGACCCCCGCTGGGGGAAGTTCCCGTGAGAAGTTCCCGTGGCAGCTTCTGGCGGGGGTGGTGGACAGCACCGGTGTGTGTGGGCTCCGGGGCCTGGGTCTGGAGGCAGCCACCCAAGGCTTCTCCACCTCCTCACACGTCACACCTGAGGGAGGTCAGCAAAGGTATTTTGTGTCTGGGGAGCAGGCGCAGCCTCCCTTGATTAACCCACCAATGCAGAGACCGTGCACCGGCTCCCTGCTTCCGTGACCTGGGGACAGAACTCCTAATTTCTATGAAAACATTTCAATGTGTGTTTTGAAAACTTCCAAGTGAAAACTTCTAAAAAATAGTCCTCAATTAAAGAAATGTTTTATCAAAGTTATGCCTCTGTAAGGTCGAAAGCTGGCACAGCCCTACAAGGTTTGTCAGGCAAAGCGGCAGCCCCCGGGCCCCAGGGCGCAGCGTCCGGCCCAGAGGAGGCGTCTCAGCAGTTCTTTTCACGCTGTGTCCGACTCTGAGCAAAATGCTCGTGTGGCTAATCTGACTTTCCGGTTTTCCGCGCTGCCCCGCACTCCCCTCCCGGGAGCTGGGGTCCTGGCTCCTTCGCACCCCCAGCCGCCCCGGGGCGCTCAATCCTCCTAATTCTGGGTGGATTGAGAGTACAAAAATTCCCACACTCTGAGGAAAACACCCATTGTTCTGTAGCCATGGTAACAAGAAGCCGCAGAACTGGTTTAAAACTCTTCCAGTGGCCTCAGGAACCGTGTTCTCCAGCCAACCAATCAGCGTCGGCCCCTGGCTGAAACTCAGCCACTCAGGGAACGACCTCACTGGACGCAGCCAAGGAGTGTCTGCTGATCAACTGCAGTCTCTCACCCAATAGCCTTCAAGGGGTGCTGTGACGTCACCCCTGCCTCCCTGGGGGCTGATCCATGCGATGCTCTGCTCCTGCGGCTCTGGCCAGCTTGAGTGAGCAGTTTGGAGTTGAGGATGGTCACGTCATTGCTGGCAAGATTAACATGCAGTGTTTACATTGGGAATATGTCGAGGCCTTTCACAGACAATCCCTTTCTTGCATAACTTTTTTGTTTTTTCTAGAGTTAATGATTGCTGTATATTTTTCATTTGCTTAGTTTTCTTTTCCTTTCTTGCACAACCTTTTTTGTTTTACTTAGAGTGAATCATTGGTCGTTATTTTACATTTGCTTATTTTTTCTGTGCTTGTCCCTAATTTATCCCCAAACTCCTCTCTACTGTTGGTGCCTCTTCCTTGTTGGTGAAAATTTCCTCTATGTTCCGATACATTAGGGTTCCATCTGTTTCATTTTCCTGCAAAGTCTCCCTGGGAGCCCCGACCTCCCCAGCTGCCCTGGCTGTTCTGGCCCTACTGCTCAGCCACCATGGGGTCTCCCTTCATTGCGGTCGGGGTACCTCCTTCGGCTCTCTTTCCCATTGGACCCCTGCTTCCTGCAGCCCAAGGGGACAATGCCCTCGTTTTTCAGAAGCCCATCCCCTGAGAGGATGGAAGGAAGGGCACGTGGGGGGCAATCTGAGAGATGGCATGTCTGACAACATCTTACACTCCTACTCCTGATAGTTTGGTGGCATTGCGGGGTGAATTGTGCCCATTCCCATTCCTATGTTGAAGGTCCGACCCCAGTATAGAATGTGACTGTATTTGGAGATAAGGCCTTGGAAGAGGTGATTACAGTAAGATGAGGCTGTTAGGGTGGTCCCTGATACTCTCTGACTGGTGTCCTTATAAGAAGAGGAGATTAGGACACAGACACACACAGACAGAGGGATGACCACACGACGACACAGGGAGAAGGTCGTGTACAGGCCAAGGAGCCAGGCTTCAGGAGAAACCAGACCTGCTGACACCTTGATCTCAGACGTCCATTCTCCAGAAGTGTGAGAAAATAAATTTGTGTTTATGCCCCCCAGTCTGTGATATTGTGATGTGGCAGCCCTGGAAAACCAATACAGCTGGTGTAGAATTCTCTAATCAATGCTATTTCCTTTGGAATTCTGAAGGCATTGCTCTATTTTCTCTTGGATTTCAGAATTACTAACAAGACTGTCTGGCATTATGATCCTTGTATCATTGTATCTAACCCACGTTAACTTATTTTTATGTCCCTTCTGAAAGCTTATAGGATTTTCTGCTCATCCTCAGTGTTCTGAAATTTGGGATATGATGATGGCTCTCTCCTCTAGCGCACGTGTTTCCAGTTTAAGCTCACTGCTCCCCACTGTCCTCGGCTCGGTCTGGCTCTGGGACGCTGAGGCAGGGCTGGTGCCCCAAGAGAGCTTGCATCAGCCCCTCCTGCTAAGTGCGTCTGACCTTGGCTGGGATGTGGTGGTTGCTGTCTGTCCCCACTGGTGTCTGACGGGACCGCAGTGGTGGGGGTCTGTGGTCATCTGACACCTGGCACATAGTCTGTGTCCTCCCTATATGAACCCTGGGGCCACATGGGCTCACTTGGGCTGCCGTTGCTCCTCCAGGTAAGGGGCACTGAGGAGGCAGACTCAGGCCCTCTCTGTCATGTGCAGGGGGCCCCAGGAAATGAGCATGTTCTCACAGCCTCTGGGGGTGCCCTGAGCTTGTCTAGGGGTTTTATCATCCCCACTCTTGCAGCTGACGGGGGGTGGAGGCTGAGGGGCGGAAGATCCCCAGCGGTGCCTGTCTCTGCGCTGCCCTCCTGGGTCCTCCTGTCTCGCCAGGGCCCTCTGCTCTCTGTGGCGGAGGAGCAGGTAAGGTGGTCCCTTCCCGTTCCACGGCTCACATGGGGCCCCTGTCTCTTGTTGGCCAGAGCCCCGTTCTCCTGCAGCGATGTCTCTGCCCTGGGCTCAGCCATCTCTCTGGGAGCCTGGGGGAGGCTGCTGCAGGGCTGTCTGCTCCCACTGCTGCTCTTCAACTGCCTCGCTCTGGAGCAGCCCTGGCTGCTCAGCCCTCCCCAGCTCACTGTCTACCCGTGACGTCTCCCACATTGCGCTTGCTGTTTCTCTGACCTCCCCTGCTGCTCTCCCACTTGTTCTCCTGCTCCAAGTCTGTGGCTCCTAGGCTACTCCTTCAGCTCCCTGACTGGCCCCAGGGCCTTTGCTCTGCCTTCCTGCCTGCTCCAGGCTTGCCATCGCCCTCCACCCCCTCACAAAGCACTCACGGAAGTACACACACGGTGCTGGGTGTGCGTGACTGTGTTTTACTTCACAAGTGGTTTCACGCCACCCAGACGCTGGGTGCTGAGGGCAGGGACCACACTGCTCTGCCACGTTGTCTCTAGCCCTGACCTCTCTGCAGCAGGGTGGCACTTAGTAAGTTGTTAGGATGAGTGCTGCTTGTGTTCGCGAACTCAGAAGCAGAGCGTTGGCTCATGCCACCGCCTTCTCTCTTCTGCTCTGAAAACCCTTCCCTGGGAGCAGGGCCCACCGAGCCCTCCAGGCCGCCGACTCGGCCAGGGAGACGCGCAGGCACACGCACCGGCGTTAACAGAGCAGCGTTCCTCTGGCAGCGCAGCCACCCTCAGTCTGCTCTAGTCAGACCGCCAGCCGGGACCGTGTGCCAGGAAGTTTCCTGTCTGCCTGTCTCCCCCACACCTCGGAACGAGCAGGGCCTCCCCGCGCCAGGCCCTGCCTCGGAGCTCGAGCTTGGAGGCTCATCCAGGAGGGGCCGATTCCTGAGCCTGCCCAAACTCCGCTGGACGCCTGGTCTCCTGGGCCCTGACCCCGGCCCCCGTGCCTCCTCCCGGGCCTGCTTGTGACCTCTGACTCCACGGACACGGCTCCTCCCGTGCCGACACCCGCCCCCGCCCCCGGCACCCTTGCTATTGGCTTCTGCTCGGCGCTGGCCCCACCCTCCGTTCCCCCAGTTAGGCGCGGAGCCCGGGTTGGGTGTCGGGGCACACTCAGGCACGATTTAACTCGTGGGAGATGAAAACACAGCCCACGCTACGATGCATATGGTATCTATGAAATAAAGCAGAAAAATCATCAAATCCTTCGTCTTTTTCATGGGCCAAATAGCGAGGAAAGCTGTCTAGGATGGCGTGTTTAAATGAGTTATTATTTTTTGAATCTTGCCGCCCTGACCCTCTCCGCTAACCCATTGGTCTGCTGTCCTGTCCGTGAGAGTGCGTAACGAGCAAAGTGGCGACACTCCTCTATGCCTGCCCACGCCAGCCCTGCTGACCCCTTCTTTCCTGGGCCCGCCCAGCCTGGCCCTGCTGCACCTGGTTCTCCCTGGTTTCGGGGAGCATCCAGAGAAGGCGGCAGAGGCGCCCCCTCCCGCGGCGACCCTGACCTCCACCACGCCCACGGCTCTGACGGCTTTCAGTGCCGGGCCCGAGGCTTTGTCTGGAGCAAAGCTGGCTGCTCTGGCCCCTGGGAGGGAGGCCCCAAGAATACCAGGAACGAGTGCTCCCCAAAGCCGCCCTCCACCACCAGCTCTCAGGAGTTTGTGTGCAAACACTCCGGCTCCCTGCCCAGGGGCGGGGTGATTCTGGGGTGAGGGTCGCACCAGGTTCCTGTGGGATTAACCAGTGTGTGCGGGTCAGTGTTTAGCAGCCGGCTCTGAGGGGAGGGGAAGGGCCTAATTTGTGGTGTTTGCTGATTTCGTGGTGTAGACACTCCCACCATGGACAGTTTCGGCTACCACGTGACATCGCGGAAGTGGGGCTGGAAGGAGGAGCCACGCCAGTGGCTGTGAGCCCGCGACGGCGCGCCCAGGCCCCACGCTCTCCTCACCGCGACCGCCCCGCCTCCCTTTCCCGTCCCTGCTCGGGGACCCCTGCGTCTCCCAGACGAACTTCCTGCTTCCGAAGCAGCCGGCCTGAGACCGTGAGAGGCCTGGAGGGGCAGCAGAGCTCGTTCGCTCCGCAGATGAGGAAGCACCCGCGGGCCCAGAGAGGGGAGGCGACTCCCCTGGGTCCCACGCTGGGCAGCCGCGGACGCTGCTTCAGAGCGGCCACTGCCAGACACCAGGCCGCAGGTGTCCTCCGTCACGCACCTCCGCGGTTTGACGCCTGCGAGGCGTCCCAGTGCGCCGAGTCCGGGGTCTCGCGGGTGGCTGGCAGGCTCGGGGACGTTGTTCTCCGTGTCCGGGCTGAGGGTCCCCACGTGCCTGGAGACAGGCCCTTTGCCGGTGAGGTGCTGAGAGGCCCTGCAGCCCTGGGTCCCAGCGGGACAGTGGGAGGGGCACAGTGGGCTTGGGAGTGAGGCGCCCGGGTTCAGAGTTCTCCTTCCTCCACTTCCAGACGAGCCAGGACAGGAACTGCTCCGCGTGCGGCGTCCCCATCGACAAGGTGGTGACGGTGATGCTGACCTGGACAGCCTTCCCAGAGCACCCTCAGTGCCCAGCACGTGGTGAGCCTCGCAGGGTGGCGAGGACGAGGTGGAGAGGAGGGTGCCACAGAAGGGCAGTCACGGTGTTTCCTCTGAGCCTCGGCCTCTCATCTGCAAAATGGGTGTGCTGAGCACGCCGCAGGCCAGGCGGGCTGGGGCGCGGGCGAGCTAAGCAGCGTGCGTGAGCGCAGGCAGGGGTGACGCGGGCCCTGCACTGCAGGCATCTGGAGGGTCACCATGTGGCTGCCCCGTCCTGTACTTTCTGATGCCCGGTTACTTTGGAGGCAACGAATGTCCCACCATGTTCGTGGTCCTGAGCATTCAACCCCCAGCTGCTCTCATGAGGAGTGCGTTGGCCACAGAGCTGCCGTGGCTGGAAGCAGACGGTGGCGCTGTGGGGTGACCGCTGTTGTACAGGAAATGCTGATCATTGCTTTGCTAGAAAAAGGGGCAGGATGTGTGGGGTGCGGGGTTAGATCACATTTGTGTCCTGCACATTTGCAGATAATAAAACTATGTATTTTTGTAGAAAGTATATTTATGCAATTCCTGATGGTTAATTCCTCCTCTTCTGTTTTCTGGTGAAATAAATTGCGCAATGATTGGTTAACTTGAAATTTTAAACTTTTATCGAGCATAATTATCAAGCGTTTGCTGTTGGAATTAGTAGGAATTTTTAAAAAATCAAGTGGAATGGCAGCATTTTGAGATGAGGCTGTTCTGGCCAGGGAGGCAGGTGCTTGGGGCAGCCCCGTGCTGAGATGCGAAGGGCTCCAGGTCCCTTGTCCCCAAGGGCCTCCCATTGCAGAAGGCTCTCTTCAGGTTCCAAGGACTCTGTGCTCGGGTCACCAGTGTGCAGAGGGAGCCGCCCAGCATGGGAAATGGGAGGTTCAGACTCACACCCCACTCCGGCCCTCATTGGCTGTGTGAATGGGGGCTGTTCCTTCAAGCCGCTCTGCTGTTATGCCATGTGGGCTGTAACGTCCACACGGGTGGTTGTGAGGATGTGGGAGTCACACGAGTGAAGTTGAGAGCTCCATGCCTGGCACAGCCTGGGGCATGTGGTATTCACTGGTCCTTGGCCCTTCTCATCTGATCGCCCGCTGCTTTTATTGAACACTATGTGTGCACCTTCCTCCCAGGCCTGACCCCTGCTCTCCAGGGACTCAGTTTTCTCCCAAGTCCACACGAGAAAGAGTTCAGGTAACGCTGGCAATATCCACCTGCAGGGGTGGTTCTCACCTGCAGTCACAATTCTAAGTCTCTATGTCTTTATTCAACCTTCCTGTTAGTCTTCGTCCATTTTACAGGTGAGGAAATTGAGGCACAGAGAGATTAAGTAAACTACCCTAGGCTCCACCGCCGGAGTGGCAGAGCCCACTCTCTTAATGCCCATGCTCCGCCGTGTCTTGACACAGCAGTGCTGGTCCAAGAGCGTGTCCTCCTTACATGCGGGGAAGGGGCATGGTGGAGCTGAGGTTGCCTGGGCAGCCCTCCCGAGTACGAGTGAATGGGGTTTAGGCAGGCTGAGGGTGGAACGAGAGCGGAGGAAGGGGCCTCAGCCCCCACAGCCCACTGCAGCAGGGAGCCTTCCACCCTTCCTCCAAATCAGACACTCTGTCTGAAGGTGGTGTAGGCTCTGGGTCCGAGCCAGGAGTGGGGATGGTATAGTGTTGGGGGTAAGGCAGGAAGCAGGCCAGGACTTGTGGAGGCAGTGAGGGTTTTGCTGATGCTCTGGGTGAGGCAGGAGGGGTGGAATAAAAGGCCGGGGCCCTGCAGGACTGACCATGCCTCAGGCATGAGGCAGAGAACCTGGGAGTTTAACTCAAGGGCTCTGGAGGTCCTTGGAAGAGTTTTTGGCAGGGAAGTGTATGATGGGATTTGTTTCTTGTTGGGCAGGGGGCACTGGAAGGCCTGTTCATGTGTGTGTGGGGGGCTTTCACAGCGTGGTCTGCCCTCCTCCCCCTGCCCAGCCCTGTGAAGCCAACTGGACCCTCCCAGGCACCATTGGATGACCGCCCCCCCCAAAGACTTCAGCTCAGACCCATACCTCTCTCTGAATTAATTTTGTTTTAAATCACACAACAGAACAATCTAGTTGAGAAAGTTTCCTTGTAGAAAAAATATTTTCATCTTTTATTTATGGGCTTATGGAATTCTTGGAACTGCAATGAGAGAGGAGAGTCCTTCCTGGGCTTGGCATCTTGTGCTTTTCCTAAAATTCTCCCTTGCTTTAGGGGCCGTTGAACATGTAAGGATGTAGGTGTCTGTAGAATGACTGCTGGTACTTTTTTGTTCTTTTAGCTTTTTATTATGAAAAATTATAAACATATACAAAAGTAGAAGGAATAGTATAATGAACTCTTATTACCTATTACCCTCTCTGAAAAAACTAAAAACTGAGCTAAGTATGTAAAACAATGGTAGTTTGTTCCCACCAGCCAGGGGAAACCTTGCACTTCATCGGAAACTAAGTAGAGTATGAAAATATTTCCTCAGAAGTTGAGAAGAAAATTAGCCCCAGAATTATGGCTGATCCCATCTAACACAGCCTAAAGGTAAAGCTTGAAGAGATCAAACCATTTAATATTTCTAAGTAACTAAACTATATCTCAGAACAAAGTTCAACAATATTTAAATAAATACAAAATGTCCAATACCCAGTAAGGTAAAATTTACAATGCCCATCATATAGTCAGCGATGACCAAGTATTCAATGAAGCAGGAAAATCTGATGCATAATGAGAGAAAAATCAATTAATAAAAACAGACCCCAAAATGATATAGTTATTAAAATTAGTAGACAAGAACATTAAAGCAGTTATAACTTTATTCCATATGTTTAATAGGTGGAGGAAAGATTGAGCGTGTTAAGTAGAAACAGAATATGTATTAATAAAAAGCATAAGTCAAGATTCTAGAGGTGAACACCAAAATGAGAAGAAAAATACACAGGAAGGAATTACTGAAAGATTAAATACTGTCAAAAAGAATAGTGAAATTAAAGAAGTAGCAACAGAAACTACCCAAAATAAAACACAGAGAAAAAAAACAGACTGAAAAATTGTGAACAAGGAGCTATAAAAAAGCTTCAAATGGCCTAAAATATGTATAATTGGAGTCCCCAAAGGAGAGGAAAGGGGAAAGGACAGAAAAAAATATCTAAAGAAAAAATTCCAGATGAAAAATTTCCAAATTAGATAAAAACTATAAAGCCACAGAATCCAGAAGCTTAGTGAACCCCAAGCACCAAAAACATGAAGAAAGCTACTCCAAGGTACATCATAATCAATTTGCTTAAAACCAGTGCCAAAGAAAATCATAAAGCATCTGAACCAAAAAGACACATTATGTACAGAGAAACAAATATAAAATGAAAGTAGACTCCTCTTTGGGAATATTGCAAGACAGAAGACACGGAGAGACAGCTTTAAAGTACTGCAAGAAAAGAAGAAATCCATCAACCTAGAATTCTATTCTCAGTGAAAATATCTACCAAAATTAAGGCAAAATAAAGACTTACTCAGAGTGCCAAGGATGAGAGAATGCATCACCAGGAGATCTACACTACAAGTCACCAGAAGATCTACACTACAAGACATGTTAAAGAAAGTCCTCTAGGCAAAAGGAAAATGATTTCAAATAAAAATGTCAATCTACAAAAAAAGAAATACATAAGAGATGGTAAAGATTTGGGTAAATATAAAATTATTTAAAATATTTTAAAAGGATAATTGGCTGTTTAATGCAAAAATAATGGCAGGGTATTGTGGGTTTATAACACATGCAGAAGTGAACTATATGACAGAAATAGCAAAGAGGTTGGGAGAGGGGAGAAATGAAAATATGCTGTTTTAATGATCTTATGTGTGCAGTGCAATAAAATTACTTAAAGGTAGATAGCATACTATAAACTCTAAAAGAATGACAACACACACAGAGTTATGGCCAATAAACCCACAAAAGAGGTAAAGTTGAATTGTTAAAATACTTATCTTAGTCCATTTTTGTGTTGTTCTAAAGGAACACTTGAGGCTGGGCAATTTATAAAGAAGAGAGGTTTGTTTGGCTCATGGCTCTGCAGGCCATGAAAGAAGCGTGGCTCCAGCATGCGCGTCTGGCGAAGCCTTCAAGTTGCTTTCACTCATGGCAGAAGGAGAAGGAGAGCTAGTGTGCAGAGATCACATGGCAAAGAGAATAGGAAGAAAAAGAGAGAGGAGGGAGGTGCCAGGTTCTTTTTAATAACCAGTTCTCATGGGAACTAATAGAGTGAGAAGAGAACACACTCCCTACCATGAGGATGGCGCGAAACCATTCACAAGGGAGCCGTCCTCGTGACACAAACACTTACCATTAGGTCCCAACTGCAAGATCAGAGATCAAATTTCAACATGAGGTTTAGAGGGTCAAATATCCAAACTATAGCAACACTAAATACAAAAGAAGGCAGAAATAAAGGAGGGGAAAAGGGAAAAAGAACAGATAGGACAAATGGAAAACAAATAGCAAAATGGTAGATTAAAATCCTATCATGTCAACAATCACATTGAATGTAAGTGATCTAGACAGTCAAAGATTGTCAGACTGGGTACAAAAGCAAGACCCAGCTATATCCTCTGAATAAGAAATTCACACGAAGCATAAAGATAAAAATAAATTAAAAGCAGAAGGATGAAAAGAGATATCAGTCATCAAAAGAAAACTGGAGTGGTGATATTAATATCAGACAAAGTAGATTTTGGAACAAAAAAAATATGTGTGACAAAGTGGGTCATTTCACAGTGGTAAAGGGGTCGATTTGTCAGAAAGATTTAATGCTCTTAAACAACTATGCACCTAATAACAGAGTTTCAAAATATATGGAGCAAAGCCTGATAGAACTGCAAGGAGAAATAGGCAAGTCCACAATAGAATCAGAGATTTCAACACCCTTCTCTCAATACTTGATAAAACAAGTAAACAGGAAATCAGTAAGGATAAAGAAAATTTGAAAAATACTATCAAACAGCTTGACATAATTGGAATTTATAGAATACTCCACCCAACAATAGCAGCATATTCACCTACCATATAACCCATTCATTCCACTTCTAGGTATTTGTCTAAGAGAAAAAAAAGTGTATGTCCATGAAGATTTATTGGTGAATGTTCATAGCACCTTTATGTGTAATAAATAGCCAAAGTCTGGAAACACCTAAATATCCATTAACAGGTGAATTCACAGACAAACTGACATATACAATGGAATACTACTCAAAATATGAAAGAGTGAACTATTGATACACACAGCAATATGAATAAATAAATAAATAAATCCTAAAATGATTATGCTTACACTGAAAACAAAATAGGTGAAAGAAATTGAACAAGACACAAATAAATTAAAAGATGTCCCATGTTCATGGACTGGAAGAATTAATATTATAGAAACTACCCAAAACAATACAGCTACTCAAAATGATCCACCCAAAATGCTCTACTACCCAAAACTACTCAAAATGATCTATAGGTTCAATGCAATCCATATTAAAATTCCAATGGCATTATTCACAGAAATAGAAAAAATAATCCTAGAATTCACATGAAACCAAAGACCCAGAGTAGCCAAAGCAATCTTGAGCAAAAAGAATAAAGTTGGAGTTAAATTTTCCTAATTTAAACGTCTATTACAGAGATATAGTAATCAAAACACTATGGTACTGACATAAAAACAGACATATAGATCAGTGGAACAGAATAGAGAACAGAAAGAAATCCATGCATTTATAGTAAACTGATCTTCAACAAGGGTGCAAAGAACACACAATGGGGAAGGGATAGTCTTTAGTCTCTTTCCACTGTTCAGTGTTGGAAAAACTGGATGCCCACATACAAAACAATGAAACCGGACCCTTATCTCTCATCATACACAAAAATCAACTCAAAATGGATTAAAGACTTACATAAGGCCTGAAACCATAAAAACTTATTCTGAGCCAAATTTGAGAACCATGGCCTGGAGCCATGCCAAGAAACCTTCAGGAAGTGGACTCGCTGTGGCTGGGTCACAGTTTGGTTTTATTCATTTCAGGGAGACAGGGGTTACACATCGAGTTGTATATCAATACATGGAAGGCATACATTGGTTTGGCCTGAAAAGGGGAGACATCTCAAAGGCTGGGTGGAGAGGGGAGGCTTACAGGTTATAGGTGTGTTTAAAGACTCTTTGACTTGTAATTGGTTAGAGAATGAAGCTTTGTCTAAAAGCTTGGCATGTTTTAAGTTAAGAAAGTCTGTAAATCATAGACAAGCTACTGGCCATAGATTTGTTGTGTAAATTGAGGACCTGCAGCTTTGTCCTGTATGGCCTTGGGCCTGTCAATGAGTTACAAAGAACATCTCCAAAAATCGACGGGGCGTGATGAGGCACGTCTGACCTCCCTTCTCATGGCCAGCAACTCAGTTTTAGGGCAAGACCTTGGCCAGCAGGGGGTCCATTCAGTCAGCTGGTTGGAAGGAGCCTTAAGATTTTATTTTAGTTCACCAGGGGCATGAGGAAATTTTGGGGGGCAATGGGTAGGTTCATTATCTTGATTGTGGTGGTGGCCTCATGAGTATATAGTGTTAACTAAAAAAAAGTAATGAGGTTTATAATTTGGAAAAGGAGAGCTTTACTTCTCATGAAGTTTTCAGCCCGTGGTGGCCATTTCAGCAGGCTGGGAAACAGGGCCCCTGGCCACAAGCCTGGAGTGCTGCAAGGGAGGGACAAAGGGAATAGGGTGTTATACTAAGTGGGGTGGCTAAATACACATATTTAACAAGTAGGAGTCATGAAGATTTATGGAAAGAGAACTATGCGCCTGCGCAATGGGCTTTTTGTCCTCTTATGTGGTCCATGTTTAGAAATGGCTGCTCTCTGTCAAAACAGTAAAATAAGGACATAAAAATCTTTTCTGTGCATGTTCTGTAGAGCAGCGGTCCCCAGCCTTTTTGGCACCAGGGACCGGTTTCATGAAAGACGATTTTTCCATGGACCGAGGGAAGGGGGGTGTCGTGGGTGGGGGGAGGTCCGGCGGAGCTCAGGTGGGACGCGCGCCCGTTCCCTAACAGGCCACGACCAGTACTGCGCCATGGCCTGGGGTTGGGGACCGCAGCTGTAGAGGTTTGAAACCACTTTATGGCTGGTGGTCTTTGATCAGGAGAGAAAGCTGGTCTGGCCGTTAGGAAATAAAGCCAGATGGCTGTTGGCAAGGGAGGGGTGTGACGTGCGTCCACCCTCCCATCCCGTCAAAACTGGGAACTCAGTTTTAAGGCTTCTCTGGGGTCTTGGCCGAGAGGGCACCATTCAGTCAGTGGGGGCAGGGGGTTTAGGATTTTATTTTTAGGTCACAGTAGTGAAGGAAACCATAATATTTAATCCCCAAATATACTTCTTTGACATATTTTGAGATGGCTATTCAGCGGGCCTGCAGGCAGAAGCAGTCCTGCAAAGCTGCCTTTTGTGGGGGACATTTGTTTGCATCTGCAGAGAATCTGCCCCGAAGCAGCCAGGCTTTCTCTGAGGCCCTCCCTTGTCCAGATTTAGGAAAAATGTAACTGAGAGTCTGAAAGAAACATTCACCACCTGTCTGAAGGCTGCTACCCGTGAAGTCTCACCTTCGTAACGAGCCCACCTTTGCTGGCCGGGCCTCCTCTGCTCGCCCTCCCGTAATCTGTCTTGTTGCCGTAGCCTGATTTACCACCTTGACCTGGTTTTGGCCATACTCTGAGCCCCTATTCTTTCTGTAACCTCGAGATAGTTTAAAAGCATCAACCACCTGGCCATTTCTTTGAGTTCTTGAACTTTGTATGACTCCCATACCCCTTAATATATTTGTATACTTTTTCTTCTAGTAATCTGCCTTTTGTCAGTGATTTTCAGTGAACCTTTAGAGGGCAAAAGGAAAGTTTTTCCTTGGCCTCTACAATAGGTATGTTAAATTGTCACCAAATTGTCCCAAAGACAATTACATTTATACCCTTTTAGCTTGCTTTTTTTTTCTAATATTTATATATCTCTTTCTCAGTAATGTTCATGTATTGTTATATTTTTATCAATTTAGTCTTTTTCTGTATACTTACTCTGACAGAAGGTGAGGATTTCTTTTTCTTATACTTCCATTCTCTCTCAACCACACCCTCCCCCATGTCCCCAGCATGGTAGCCTCCAATTATCCATGGAATTGCTTCCAAGCTTTTGGTTATTCACCATCAACTGCGGTCTGAAAATATTACATCACTACTCTTGTGCTTTGGGGCTGTTACTAAGTAAACTAAGGGTTACTTGAACATAGCACTGTGATAGCATGTCAGTTGATTTGATAGCCAAGATAACTACTAAGTAACTAATGGGAAGGTAATGTATACAGCTAGGGCCTATGCTGGCCAAAGGGAGGATTCAGGTCCTGGGTGCTACTCAGAATGATGCACAATTTAAAACTTATGAATTTTTTATTTCTGAAATTTTCCATTTACGTTACAATGCCTATGTCATTCACTTCATTTCATCATATAGGCATTTTATTATCTCACATTTTCACAAGAAGAAGGCTGAGTATAACAGGGAATGATCAGGAAAAAAATGGCAAAAATATTTTCCATCTCTTTAAAACTTCCCCCACTCTTTTTGGGAAATGCAGCCTGGCCTACATGCCTGCCTGGGCCAGGCAGGTGGTTGGGAGGGGCAGAGGAATGTCTTTTGTTCTTTGTGCTATAGGAGATGGCTCAGCCATCCCAGGCCTGGTGCTGGCCTCCTAGGTGGGCGGAGGTCACAGCAGTTGCGTTTGGCAGAGATGGGAGGATTAGAATAGTTAACTGACTACAGCCTAGAACTGAGGGCCCTCCCTTTAAAACTCTGTGTTTCTGCTTATGGACAGGAAATTTGGATTTTGAGATGAGAGTCTGCCATTTTTCCTCCTTTCTAATATATTTCTCTTTCCTTCTCCTTAAACCACTTGTTTTTGTTCTTCTGACGTGGCCTTGAGGGCAAGTGCCGAGCTCTGGGCAGCATGAGCATAGTACAGCGAGGTGTTCTGAGAGAGACACAGAGAGAGAGAGACCATAGTCACATAACTTTCATTACAGTTCATTGCTATAACTATTATATTTTATTATTATTTATTCTTATCAAGAAAGAAAGTGACTCAGAACAGTCTGAATAGTGTGAGGTATGCAAATTTGTCAGGCCCAGAGACACGGAGACACGTGACATGAGAGTTCATTCATGCCCCCACCCCCATATCCATGCCTGGGGTTGTTTAAAGGTATTTTGTTTTCTTCTCTTCCCTGTAGTCTCCGGCCTAGTTGACAAATTACCTAAAATGTCACCACAAACTGCACAGTGTGACCCTCATTCATTATCTTCATGTTCTTGGAGTTTGTTCTTTGTGATACAAAGAACAATGCATGAGCAATCAGTAGCTCACATCAACTTAGGAACAGTCCCTTGTTTTTTCCTTAAAAACCCACTAATAACTGCTGCTATTCAGAGCACATATTCAGGGCAACTTGAACCCATGACTCCTGGGTTGCACTCCTTAAACTTGGCCCAAATAAACTCTCTACTTGTATTAGTTTTGCCTCCATTTTTGCCTTTAGGTCAACATTTCAGAGTGACGCACCGACCACCAGGCATTCCCTCTCAGACTTGGCGCTTGGCACCAGTGCAACCTATTGTGCTCCTTAGACTCCAGAGGTTTCCTGGGTACAAAGGGTGCATCCTCCTGAATCCAGACTTCTCTTCCTTTCAGTTGAGATCTAGAATTTATTTAGGCTGTTTATCAAACCCTCTCTCCTTTTAGAGCAAAGACTTCCATCGCTGTCTCCGGACAGGAGATCTGGGTCAAAACCTCTGCAGAGAGCTTCCGCCTTCTCTGCCTCTATGTCATGGCATGAGGTTTGGGTTACAGTACTGGCAGTCTAGCACCAGTAGTTTCCTTTTTTTGTTGGGCGGGTGGCTAAAATTACATAGCATGCTTTTAAAATCGCAGCTGCTTCCTATGGCTTGTAATTGGGACTTGTATTTTCATTTGTGTCCAATTCCTACTATTTTCAAAACAAAAGGTGCATAAGGATGAATTCTGTCACCCCAAAGTTAAGACCCAACTGGGGGCCCTAGGTGGCTGGAGACTTTACAGAGGTATTGGAACATTCGTCCATGTCATACAGTGGTCTCACAGTGCCTCTTCACAAAAAGAACCCCTGCGGGGACTTTCTGCTCAGCTGGAAGGTGCACACAAGGGTTGGCCATCTGGCACCTGGAACACTCTGCCACCGCAAGCTGCCCAGAGATTCCGAGGCAGGTGAAAGAGTAACTCACAACTCACTGGTGACTCTTTGAGTAGTGATGCTTGCAAAGCAGTATACTTTGACCCAATACAGGACTTGGTCACTTTTGAAAAGAAATTTCTAAAATTTTGGGCAACTGCTCATCAAAACCGAGATTTTCTTTAAGGGGCAACCCCCCCTTAGAAACACCAGCTGGATTTCTGTGTACCGATGGTGCTCCATCTTGCAGATACCTAGGTAAAGGGACCCATGTCACTCGAGATGACCCCAAATCACAGTGACCAAAAATGGGAGTCTTTTGAAATTCCTAAATTAATATATTTGCATGTATAATTGGAAGAAGCAGGTTTTAGAACCACACAATTGAATGGGAGGCCTACTTTCTATTTGTCCTGGCTGAAATCTGATATTAAGAGATTTGGAAGGATTTTTTTTTTTTTTAAAGAGCTCTATGGTTAGAAGTCAGCTTAATTAAAAATTAAAAGTTGATTTTCAGGCTGTAATTTTTTTCTGAAAATAAAAAGACCCTTTTGCTTATTCTCATTTGGATTCTGTTTCTGGGATTTTTTTTTCAGTCTATTGAAACTTCTTTTTAAATATGTTTGGTCCCTCTGTTTGCTTTTTTTCTTGTTGGCATGATTTTCACTGAGAAAAATATACAACTTCATTTGCTTCTTAGAAAGCTTAGAGTCTCCCCAGATTTGCTCTTCTAAGATTTGTTCTCCCATTACCGTCTACTTATGGCCCTCCTTCATTTTGCCATCTTCCAGACAACACAAAAAAATCCAGCGGAGACTTCTAGCAGCCCTTGAGGGCTGCTCTGAGAGTCCTTGAGAAACGGCAGCAACAGAAACGGCACACACGCCCCCTTTCTGGGATCTTCTACCTTCATTGTGCAGTCCCCAGGCGTGGGCAAGTTCCTCTTAGGTCAAAGGCTCTGTTCTCTTTTGAATCGAGGTTCCTGATCTCTTTGGCTTTTGGGGCTACCAGAGAGTCCTGTGTCCTGTGAGAGGGAAAGTGGCCTCTGCGCAGGTCCCTGGTGAGAGCTGCCGCTCTGGAGGGGCCTCACAGCTGTGCACCGAATGGTTTTCACTGTAGCGGGCACTAATTGCTTTGGGTGTTTAGATAAAAAAAGCATGTCACAGCTTCTGTGGCTGTCTTAAAAAAAAGAAAAAAGTGAAAAGATAAGAAAAGAATGGTTTGGACACTTGGAGGCCATGGGAACACTCGCCACGGAGGGATTAGACTTCTGGGGCGGGGCTGACCGCAGAGTGGCTGACTGGAGTCGGACCGCCCCCCAGCCTTCGGCGAGTGTCTCTGAGGTGGGGTGCACCATGGAAACATTGCGCATAACAGTCCTGTGGCATTTCCCTCTTTTGGGGCACCCAGGACTCGGTACAAAAGTGGGATCCTTGATTTTTAAAGATCTAGATGCTCTACTTTCCAGCTGTGCCCGCTTTTCACATATTCAAGTATTATAGGCCCTGGAAACTGCAGATGCTTTGTTGACCCTATTTGTTACTGGGCAGAGCCCTGAGCTCAGTGGCCCCGCTGAAAAAGGGAGCCTACGTTAGAAGCTACCCATCTCAATGAAATTGGTCTCCTTATAAAATCCTGTGGTGAATCCCTATGATTTTGTGTTCCCTTGGCAACCGTTTTTAATCTTTCTCTAATTAACACACCTGAACTCCTTCTTGAAAATGCTTAAATTTTTTCTGTGCTTTGAAATGTAAATTTGCTATCCTGTTTTCTGTAAAACTTGGTAAAGGCTTTGGCCATGTGGGACACATAAACTTTAACTTGTTCCACTTATGGTGGCACAGTCTAATCCAATCATTCTTTTAAATTACCTGTCTCATAGCTAGATTTTTAAAATCAAAGCTGGAAAATCTATATTTGTGTCTCTCTATTTTATGTATACGTGTGTACATGTCTGTGTTTGTATATTGTCTACATGGTACCAAATTGACTTATAAATAAATGAGTGTGCATAAATTAAATAACTAGCCCAAATGCTTTTCAAATTTATATGACTTTAGTAATCTTTGGTAAATAAAGCTTAGTTTTAAAATTGTTGGTAAAATAAAATAGAAATGTCTTCAGTATTTTAGACATTTTTGCCTGAGTCCTCTGGTCAGCCAAATGTGTACTGCTCCTGCCAGAGGTTTTAAGGTCATAAAACTGTTGCTTCTGTGATCTTTTGGATGCTCCCTTGATTTGTCTGCAAGCTAAAGCTGCGAGGGCAGGACACTGGGCTCACCTGACACCGTGCACATGTCTTACTGTGAGCTAATGTCTTCAGTTTGAGCCTTTAGATTCTGGGGACTGGCCAGGTGGCCATGGTGAGGCCTGAAGACGTATGTGTGCCCACAGGGCCCAGGCTACAGCCGTAGGGCAGAGCCACACCCAGTATGTCCTTCGTCACCCAGCTCTGCCTCCTGGCCATACTGAGAGGGGTCAGGTCCTCCAGACATTGTCTTCACATCTCTGCCCTCTGTCTTGGGCTCTGCACCTGAGACATAAAAATTAAAATTGCTTACTTTTTAGGTTTTCCACTAGAAATTAGGGTTACCAAGAGTTAAGTTTGTAGTTAATATATGTAATTGGAACTATTAGATATAAGAGAAATAATTCTGTATACACAGTGTATAAAAAAGGTAGGATGTGTTTTTGGTTAGAAAAATTATAAGAAAGACATGAGAATGTGGTATTAAATGAAAGGTAATTTTGTGTAGTTTGGAAGTTATTTTAAGGTTGTCTTAAGTTGAAGGAATAAAAAAAGATTGATAGATAAAACTGAATGAATATAAAAGATTGGGGAAAGAAAAAGAATAGAAAAAATGGTAAGAGGCTATAAAATGTTTATGGAAATCTTATTTTGTGTGGTCAAAGATGATTGAGATTAGATAAATCTGTTTATAAGTTTTTATTAAAATTAGGTTTAGTATTAATAATATCTGATACAAGGGTAGAATTTGTTTTTTTCTTTTGAACACGATTTTTGTGTAGTATTAATAAAAGATTGCAAAAGATTTTGTTCACCTTTTGAGTAAACTGAAAAAAGTGACCAAATTTCTTTGTCAAAATCATCTTTAGCCATGACCATTTTATGCCTTGTCCTATTTCTTCTTGGGGAGTTCATTCTGAGCTTCAGAGCGACCGAGGAACCTATTTCACTGGTCAAATAATTCAGTTGTTTATAACATGTGGCCTATTTTTCAGCATTTCCATTGTGCATACCGTCCTCAGTCTTCTGGACTGTTGGAACACCCAGGAGGGATAATAAAAATTGATTGCCAAAGGTTACAGAAATTTTTAACCTTCTCTGTCTTAAGGCCCTTCCACTAGTATTGCTTAACTTATGTGCTACCCCATTTGGAAAACATCAGCTTTATCTCTGAAATAAAAACAAAAAGGCCCATGCACCTGGATAAAGGAGGCTATGAAATAGCCCTCCTTAAAGGTGAAACTCTTCATTATTGCAAGACCTTATAGAGCTTCCCACTAAAAATTCTAAATTAATTAAAGATTCTTTTAACAGTGACCTCACAGGAGATAAAGACATCAAAGATCAAATGTCCAGGCTGCCAACCTGGAGATTTTTTTATTGGAAAAGCCATCAAATAAAGGACTTTCTCCAACCCCATTGGAAGGGACCATATCAGGCATTGTTAATCAATCCTTGTGCAGCTAAACTCAAAGTCATGGACCTGTGGATTCCCATTCTCATTTAAAAAAGGCAGCCCTGCCCGAGTGGACATCTTCCATTACTTGACATCCCCAACTGAAGCTGACCGGCGGCCAATCCCTTGTTCTTCAGATCACAATGAGAAGTGGAAACTGTTAGAAAGGATCGCTCAAAAGGGCAAATGGCTACAAGATGTTAGGAAGACAGACTCCTTGCATGGTTTATTTGATTGGTTACCTTCAGGAATAGGGAGACTTTGTAGGTCTGGATTTCAAATTGTTTTATTAATCATTGTCCTTACTCGTGTCACATGTTTGATTCTTAAACTGATTATGCCTTAAATTTCTAGATGTCTAATGTCAACACCAAAAACTAAAATCATGATAGCTGGATGCTTAGAAATGATGCAACAGGCCACAGCTCCATTGTAAGGGGATGGCCTGATAGATCCATTGCTCTGTCCCTTGGCGTTGCCCATCAATTCAGCCTTGAGACCTCACTAAGTTCCTCTCTTTCCCTCCAATGTGGGATGAGGCTACCTGGGAATGAGCCTTCCCAGTGACATGGGACAAATTTACATCTAAACTGTTGATCATCAATGCTTTCAGAAGAGAAAGATGTCATTCAAAAGGGGGAAATGAGAAAGAGAAGGGACTCAGAGCAGTCTAAAGAGTGTGAGGTGAGCAAATTCACTGGGCCCAGAGAGACATAAGCATGAGATTTCTGTCATTCCCCTGCATGTCTGGGTTTAATAGTTCAAAGTCATTTTGGTTTTTTTTCCTTTGCTTTCCTGTAGTTTCCTGATTAGCTGATAAATTATCTGAAATGTTGCCACAAATTGCACAGCGTGACCCTCATTCATTACCTTCATGTTTTTGGAATTTGTGATACAAAGAAGAATGTGTGGCCAATCAATAGCTTGCGTTCAGCTGACAAATTGCCCCTCTTTTTTCCTGTGGAAGCTCCCTTGGAACTGCTGCTATTCAGAGCATATGTTCAGGACAACTTGAATCTATGTCCTGGATTGTGGTCCTTGAACTTGGCCCAAATAAACTTTCTACTTATATTAATTTTGCCTCAGTTTCTTCCTTTCAGTTGACATTGTTAATCTCTTACAATGACTAATTTATAAATTAAACTTTACCATAGCTTTGTATATATTTATAGGAAAAAACATATTATATGCAGGGTTCAGTACTATCTGCAGTTTGAGGCATCCACTAGGGATCTTGAAACATCCCCATTGGATAAGGGGGGCTACTATAGTTATTGCCATGTTTTCTCCATGAATTTTCTGGGTTTATTGTAATATGCTGTTTCATGAAGGGGCTGTATATGCAAAGTGACCCCCAAATGTAGAAGGAGCCGAGAAACCAAAGAATGAGGCAGACACATCCAGTTTGTCGGTATAGGGTGACTTATTAGGGAATTTACAGACAGAAGCATGGTCTTGGGTGGCTGCAAGACAGGTAAATCTATGCACTGTCACCCCTAGATACAGGGCTTATATACCACAGGGAAGGGGTATATGTGCTTCAGAGAATGTGTAGGAATTTGTTTGAGAGCAGGATTTACTGTAAGTACCTGCTCTTACACAAGGAAGAAAAGATAAACTGGAAATATTAGAGGCATTTCCAAAGTTGGGGTTAATCAGAAGTCAACGTGGTGGATTCACATCCAGGATGGAGTTACTGTAGCCCCCACATATGCTGATGCAAATATTATTTTGAGCAGAGCCATCTAGTATACTATGATTCTATTTTCTTTTTTTTTTTCACTCAAATTAATAAGTGCCTTATCTTTGTTTTTCACTGGCTTAGCTTTCTCTGTACTTATTCTTTCCATATCTTTTCATAGCCTTTCCATTACATTTTCCACATGGTCAATTATATCAGGTTGTCTAATAGTTCTAATTTACGTCTTGGATGTCTCCAGCCTCCTTCTCTCTAGGCCGGTTTTCTCCAGGCCTGCTGTATGACTGTCTCTTGGGGAGTCTCCTTACTTTCATCTTGAACTTTTTCTGGGATGCAGCCCCTGAATCCTGGACTCCAGGACCCTCTTCCTTGATTTATTCCCTTGGTTGGACACCTCCTCTGGTAGCTTCACGGGGGTACAATGCTAGAGGGCAGGTGGTGGTAGCCTTCCCCATGTCTGTCTCTGGAGCCACCCTGCTCCAGTCTGGACTGGTTGCCCTCTCTGGCTGGCAGAGTTGTCATCTTGGGATCTTCCTTGACTTTTGCCCTGGAGATTCCCTTCCTATTTCTCCCTTGTGGGATCTCCTGTACCCTGGATCCCACATCTGCCTATTTCTGGGTTTACTCTCGCATTGGTGCACATCCTCCAACAAAGATACACATTCTCAGTATCTTCTGAGGAAGGAAGAATGAGATAAAAGTTTTCAGACTTTGTTTATCTGGAATTATCTTTTTTCTACTCCCACAATTGATAAATATGTGCCTGTGTGTAGAACTCTGGTGGGAAATAATTACTCGTTAAGAAGTTATTGCTCTAGTGTTTTCTAGCTTCCTGTGTGCTTTCGAGAAGGCCAAAGGCATTTTTAAGCCTTAACCCAAAGTATGTGACCTATTTTTTCCTTTCCGAAAATTTATAGAATCTGATTTTATCTCTGTGTTCTAAACTGTCACAGTGAGGTGAGCTGGAGTGGGTCTGTTTTCACCCATTTTGCTGGTTATGCAATAGACCCCTCAAACCTGGAACTCTTCGGTTCAGGGGGTTTTCTTGTTTATTTGATTTTCTCCATTCTGTTTTTTCTGTGTTTTTTTTTTTTTCTTTAGAAACTCACTATTTGGGTATGCACACTGTCTTGGGCCGGGTTCCCAAGAGACAGATGCTTAGCTTAGGTGAAGGTTTGTGTGCAGCGACTCCAAGGAAAAGGATGAGGGCATTGGGGCAACAGGAGAGGGAAGAGGTGAGGTTTCAGGCAAAGTCCCATGGAGGGGGCTTCAGTTTGTCTAGCAGGGAACTCAGGTGTGTAAGCTATAGTCAGAAATTTCCCACCCTAAGGCAAAGGAGCTGAGAAGAGTGAGAGAAGGGATCTAGGGGTCCCAGTGCTTCTCAAGAAGCTTCCAGCCAGTCCCCCTGTTTCAGCCCCATGGTCACTCCTAACTCTGTAATAGAAGTTCCTAGTGTGGCCACCTCTGAGCCTTTGAGACTTTTGCAGAGCGAGTTGGGTTGATTCTCTGCTTCTTCCACTGCTGGCCTAGGATTTCCTTCTTCCAGTTTACTTTCCACCTTTTACAATTTTTTTGGTGTTGTATCTCTTCCTGTTTTCTTTGTCCTTGTGGATGTATGCCTTTTAGAAGATTTCCTTACTGTGTTTTTTTGCAGGGGGGAGGGTTGGGAGGAAGTGAAATTAGGAGTGCACGCTCAATTAGCCATCTTAAGTCAGAAGTCCTCTGTATCCTTGTCCTCTGGAGGCCACTTAGCCCCTGGGGGAGCAAGTGGGCCCCATGTCCATGCAGTGGCAGACTCCAGTGCAGCCAGGGAAGTCCTGGACACCCTCTGGGCCCATGGGGCACATGAGAGCATGTGGGGCCTGTGACAGGGCACGCGTTGTGGAAGTCTCCATACAGCCTTGGGGAGGGAGGGGGTGAGAGGATACTCCAAAGAACTGGAGAAGATCAGAGAGGGATGGTGTCCCACGCTTGTGGACCACAGCCCTAGATTGGTTAGCTGGGGTCCTGCATGGCACCTCAGCATGTGCTTCATCTCATGATTTCTCAGTTTTCACAAGCACCTTCTGAGGTTGTTACTGTTATTCCCCTTTTAGGACGAGAAGGCTCAGGCCCAGATAGATGAGCAGCATGTCTACAGCCACAGAGCCAGAGGCTGGGAGTGCCATGAGTCCCAACTCCACACACGTGTCCTTGGTGTGTCTGTGATAACCTGGAGGCAGAAGTTGGGTGTGGGTGTCCATGACTGGAGTTTTAGCAAATGGTTGAGTTATCTGTATGATTTTAAACATTTTACTCAACTTCCCTTTGTACATCCCTGTGGTGAGTGTTTATTCTCTGGCCAAATCAACACTCAGAGGAAAACGAGTTTGAAGAGAACCCCATGATTGCTAGGGGCCTGGATGGGCTCACTACAAACAAGTCATGGCTTCATGACATCAGTTGCTCTGGGCAGATATGCTGAGCTGCAAGACCTGGTGCTCTCAAATACAGTGCCCTGTGAGTTCTGTGAAATGCTTGGCAGCATTGCTAATAGTGTCACTGTGGACAAAATGGAAACATGGCACTGCAAGGAGGTGATTGAAATTAGATGGACAGAAAGCATCTGGGCTCTTGTGCCCACAGCTTGAGTGGTGAGTTGTGTTTGATTTAGACATGTTTCTACACCATGGCTATAGGGCTCTGTTTGTGGCTGTGGCAGTTCATTTTAATCAATGACCTAAATCGTGGGAGGCAGATGGAAAAAGAGCTGGGGGAGGGGTCTGCTCTGTTGAGTGAGAGGTTCCGAGCAGGTACTGGAATGGTGACTGAGCCAGGAAGGTGGGGCCTTGAAGGCACAATCATGGGCCTGATGCGCCCACATGGAGGATGAGCAGGTCTGTCATGGGACTCAGACACAGAGAGGATGATGTGAAATGTAAGCTTTCCCAGAGGTTTGTGGTACTTGGACCACAGACAGACTCAGGGTCTCAGAGAATTTAATCGTGAAAGCTCAGGATGGATCTTTCTTTTTTCACAGTGATCCCCACTCACTTTCCCACCAGCCCACTCATCCATGCCCCCACTGCCATCTACTCATCTACTCCAAAAATCAATCCACTACTCACTCACCAACAACCCATCCATCCAACTACTCATCTGTCAATCCACCCATCCATCTATTCACCCATCCATTCACCCAACCATCCATTCATTCACCCAGCCATTCTTCCATTCACCCAACCATCCAACCACTCATCTGTCCACTCACCCAACTATCCATCCATCCACCCAGCCATCCATCCACTCATCCATCCAGCCATCCATCCATCCATTCACCCATCCATCCATTCACCCAGCCATCCTTCCATTCACCCATCCTTCCATTCACCCATCCATTTACCCAACCATCCATCCATCCACCCAGCCATCCATCCACTCATCCATCCACCCATCCATCCATCCACCCAGCCATCCATTCACCCATCCATCCATTCACCCAGCCATCCATCCATTCACCCAGCCATTCACCCAACCAACCATCCATTTATCCAACTGTCCATTCACAAATCCATTCACCCAACCATCCATCCATTCACCCATCCGTTCAGCCATCCATCCATCCATTCATACAGCCATCCATCCAGTCATACATCCATTCGTCCAGCCATCCATCCACTCATCCATCCATTCACCCAGCCATCCTTTTATATGCCCATTCATCCACCCATTATACGTCTATTCATCTACCCACCTGTCCATCCAACCACCCTCTTGTCCAGCATCCCAGGTACTGCACTAGGGATGGAGAGCTAATACATGAATTAGACACAAACTTCTTTTAAAAAGCCCATAGTCTATTCATGGGTGAGCCTGAGTGTGAGTGGGAAAAACAAAGGAAAGAGAGTCAGAGAGTGTGTTGTAGTGGGAGGTTTTTAGAGTCAAGCAAAGGGCGGGGGAGGAAAGCCAAAGAATTCAGGCCATGGCAAGGTTCATGTGTTAGGACCATGTCTTTGGCAGCTCTGCGCGGGTTGGATGAGAAAAAAGCGACAGAGGCTGATGGTTGGTGGTGTGTTCCAGCAGCTTCCAGGAGTGGTGATGTTGCCTGGGGGAAGGCAGGGAAAGATGAGGGAGGGCTGCAGGGCCAGGTGCTCTGCTTGTGCACTTTCAGGCTGGGGACAGGCATGCATGTGTTTAGGATTGGTTGGATATTTTAAAGTTGGAAGCAGATCAGGCTGAGGCTCTGGGCAGCTTAGGGGTTCTGGAGGCCAAGACGTCATTATTGCCTAATAAAAGGTATTCTCTTAGTCCCCAGGCCAGGCGCCCCTCGGTGCTTCCTCCTCTTATCATCTGTGCTTCCCTTGACCCACTCTCCCCTTTTCTAGAATTACAAGAGCTGACAACAGCCAAAGGTCAGGGAGAGTAAGTGAATTTCCTGCCTGTGAATCACTGGAGGAGCACAGACCACTCTTTGCAGTTTCGCCCCGACCGGCAGCCATGTATCTGGATAATGCGCGTATTTATTGCCGCTCCACCATTTTGCATTGAGATATATGTGCGACCAAAGTGCCGATGATTTGCTTGCAAACATCAGAGGTAGGAAAAGAAAATGAAATTGGGCATATTAGATTATTCGGTATTACATTCAATGTCTGCAGCTCTTCATTTTTCTCCATCACCCACCTTTCCTACAAATCAATTTACAAGACTTTTGTTGGAAATATTACTTAGTATCAAAATCTGTGGGCAAAGCCTAGCCCTGGCCATTGTTTTCCTAGCAGAAGGCAGAGAGATGTTGAGGGGGTGCTGCCAGGCTTGTGCCAGGGTGGCCCTGTTGGAGGGACCTCCTGTCCCTGCTCCTCATGCCGCAGCCCTGGGGCAGGAGCGCAGACACATACACACATGCGCGTGGATGACCCTAAGTCACTGTCCTGTGTGGCCAGTGATTGGGGGATTAAAGGCACGAGTCATGGATGTCTGGGGCAGATCAGTCTTGTCCCCAAAAGCTGCCTGGCTTGGGGAAGTCCTAAGGGGCCCCTAGGTTCTTTCTAGGAGAGATGCCCGGCATGGCCCCTGCCTCTGGGTGTGTGAGGATTAGGGCCACTGGGTTCATACTGTGGCTCTCCCCTCCCCAGTCCTCTTCCTGGTGGAGGCGCGAGTGGACCAGCCTCCGAGACCATGGCCCGCTGCCTCCCTGCCGTCCCCTGGCCAAGTTCAGCCTCTCTATCTCCTTACCCCTCCCCCGGTGGTGTCCCCTCTACCCCAGGCTTGATCCAGTCACAACATCACGTTACCCTGTTCATTTTCAAATCTTTTAAATTGTTTTCAAAGGAAAGATTCCCTGGCAGGGAGAAGTGACATATGGACCAGGACACGGGATATTTAGGCTCTATCTGACTTTCTCTCTGCCTGTCCCCGCAGCTCCGGGCGGGCCCTCTCTGGGTCTCAGTGTCCACATCTGTTAAACGGGGTAATCCTGCCCTGCTCATTCCATGCTAGAATCACGTGAGGGAATGAATGTGCAAACACGCTGGTAAGTCACCAGTCACGGGGCTCAGGTGTTCCCTGGCCTCTGCCCAATGTACTAGCTGTGTGGCGTCAGGCAAGCTGCTGTCTCTGAACTTGGGTTCCTGTGTGTGACACTCGCTTCAGAGGCTGGTCCCACGAGGGGCGGCAGTGACCCTGCAGCCTCCTGCCTCACCCTGGGCCTGTTGCACACCAAGGCCTGACTAACTGGTCGCAACTATTACGCATTTTAGAAAAGACATTAAAACACGTGGAAGTTGGGTGATTGAGAAAATGTGACTCCTCGATGAATCAGGGGGAATTCAGAAAAGCTGGGCTCCTGAGAGGAAAAGGGGCTTTTCTTCCATGTGGAATTTCCTGTCCTGCTCTTGGGGTAAAAGGAGCAAATGAGCTGCCTGGCAGTGGGGCTGCGCTGCCCTGAGGATGTCCTCGGTCTGTCTCATGCTTCCCAGGGTCCTCGGGCTGGTGTGACCTTGCTCGGCAGCTGCGGGACCACAGCGGGCGGGTGCGCAGCAGCCTGCCATCCCCCTGCTCGCCCATGGCCTGGGCTCCGTGGGCAGCCCCCACGCTCGCGCCCCTCCGGTGCCTGTGCCCACAGCCCTCCCCCGCCCTCCCTGTCGCCTGCAGGAAGCCGGGCTCACCAGGGTGTGCGCTGCCCGCGGGAGCGGCCAGAACTGCACCGTCAGCGTTTCCTCAGCGACTCATAAATTCACAGAACTCCCTGCAGACAGAGCTCAGCGCTGCGGCTGTCTGCTCAGAGGCGGTTCTTCCTGAAGTAAGGGTGGAAATCCGTTTCTAGGCTGCCCTCACCCTGGCTTCCTTTTGGCAGTGGCCGTGGAGAAGCTGAGGAAGGCAGAGGGCACAGACAGTCACTCCCCTCTGGCGCTCCTTCCTCCCTACTCCTAGTCCTCCTCCTCCTCCTCCCTCCTGGGACAGCCTCCGTACTACTGTTCAAGAGCCACAGAGCTCCGTCCTGACACCCTCGGCCACAGAGCCCACCTGGGGTTTGTCCACGTGTTTCAGTTCCTGAGGTGACCGTGTCTGACATTTGCAGCTTCTTACAAGTTGCCACGTGGTCCTGGCTGAAAACCTCGGCGTTTTGGAGTCAGAGGGATGTGGTCTACGTTCCCAGATCTTCCTCTTAGTGGATGGGAGACGAGGACGCTTTCACCTCCGTGTGCACAGAAATGCCCAGCACACAGGTGACGCCGGGAAAGGTACAGCGTCGCCCTGGCTCACGCCTGCTTCTGGAGCTCCTCAGGCCGCCCTTCTTTCAGGTGTGGAAGGATCCTTTGATAGCATGAGGTGGTGTCAAAGATCCTCAAAGCTGGATTGTCGTGAAGTTGGGGAAAACAGGCTTACTCAGTAACCACTGACAGTGGGGGCAGAGCAGAGTTCCATTCCAGCTTGTGCAAAGGGGGCCCTTTGCTGCCTGTTTCTTCCCTGGGTGTGTTTGTTCTCCTTGCCGTGGGTGCAGGGCAGCGAAGCCGTCCCTCCTCTTCACAGGGAGGTAGCTCCACACCCAGGAAGCCCCTGGCCTGGAAGCTCCAAGGTCACGGCTGGTTGGGGGCAGGGCACAGGACGTTTGGGTCCTGCGCTGGTGGCCCCATCATGGGCCCCCATGGCAGCACGTGGGAGCTCTGCCTCTGGAGGGCTGGGCGTAGTGGCCACCGTTGGTCTGGGCTGCCCCACTTTGCTGGTGAGTGTGAGTCACTGTGGAGCTGGCTCCTGGAGCTGACCCAAAGCGCCCTAGAGGCAGACCTGGGCCTCTGTCTTGGGACAATGACGCAGGCTGCGCCTGGCTCCAACATGCTGGGGTTTGGGGGACCTCTTTGACACTAGTTCTGCAGGGTGGTGTGGTGGGTGCCCTTGTGTCTGGGCCTCTGGAGCTGCTGCCACCATGAGGGATGCAGGCTCCTCTGCTGTGCTTTTGAGCATGTCCCCGAGTGTTCTCTTGGGTCTGGTTCTCAATCAGAGAAGCTGTCTTTTTCTCTGCTCACGTTACAGCGGCAGCCGGGTAGTTGAAGCATGTGGTGGCAGCGTCTGACGTCTGTGCCGCTTTGGGGTGGAGCTAAAGGGGGCGGCTGGGCTCATGCCCGCTGTCAACTGTGGGTGCCTTCTGAAGGCAGCTGGAAGGCTGGGCCTGGAAGGGCTGGAGCCAGCAGGGAAGCATGGGGTCCCAGCTGCACTAGGGTGGGAGGACCCAGAGTGGAGCGGGGGGGGGGTGGGGGGCGGGCACAGGGTCCTCCCAGGCTGGATTCCAGCCAGGGCTGGGCCAGGGAAGGGGTTGACTTGGCTGTTGCCAGGCAAACCAAAAGAAAGTTAAGAATGTTACGTCTCAAATAAGCAGAGCTGTGCCAGGATGGAGGGAAAGGGTCATTTGAGGTACTGGATTTCCTGATTGACCTGGAGTGCCCCAAATCGTTGCAGGCTTTTCCTTGTTAGAGATGTTTTCCCTGGTGCCTGAGGCCCTTTCTGCCTCTGTGTCCATCGATAGGGTGTTCCTGGGTCTCCAGGGACCTCTTGAATGAAGCCCAGTGTCCTCTGCCTGGGCCTGAGGCCATAGGGGGAGAAGATGGCATCAGACCCGCACCTGGGACCTCCAGCAGGATTCTATCCCTGTTAGTCCTTCCTGCTCAGAGGGATGGCTGGGCAAATTCTGGGTCACTATACCTGGAGACCTGGCTTCCCAGGGCAAGGGGAGGGAGCACCCCATTTGCTGAGAATTTGTTAGTTATTTTTCCTTTCCTCTAGTTGCTGGAGTACAGCATGGACCAGGAGTCCCAGACCCTCTCCGCGCGCTCCCACTTAGAAGGGCAGGCACGAGCTCCCCGCCTTCCACCAAGACCTCACAGACAAGAGAGCAACTGTGCCTGCCACAGCTGTGCACGTGCAGATATGGACTGAGGGTGGGGATTCCCCTGTCCTGGGGTTACTTAGGCTAGGGTGTGACATCCCTGCAGAGGCACTGGGTGCAGATGGGAGGTCCCTGCCCCCAGACACCTGCATTGTTTACAATGCAGACCCTGCAGACCCACCCCAGGCCCACTGCCTGAGCACCCCCATTTGGGGCCCAGGAACTGAACAGAAACAAGTGGCCTTGAGCACAGGGCCTGGGGACGCTTGTGGCAGGCTCTCTCCCAGCCTGAGCCTGCAGCTGGCCCTGCTGTGGGCAGTGTGGCTGCTGGGCCTGGGGACGTTCAACTTGAACGTAGTGCAATGTGGACACATAGGAGCCCTTTGCCGGCGCCGGGGGCGAGCACGGAAGCCGGGAGTTGCATCCTTCCTGGAGCGTTTCTCCCGCAGGGCGCTGGCCGCTTCCCGGCCTGCCGCACCCTCTGTCACGCCCATGCCGTGTGGAGCAGGCTGCCTGTCCTTGTTCCCTTTTGTGTCTCTTAAAAATACCATTTCTTCTCAGAGGAAGTTATCTTGCCTTTAACGTCTGGGTTATCATTTTTTCTGGGGTTCAGGAAGGAAAGCCCTCCTTCCCTTTCCTAAACCGTGAGCAGTGTCCTGAGGACGACTAATCCTGCCGGCACTGGGCGAGGGCACAGCACCCGTGCGTGGGCTGCCGGGAAGACGTCCTTGGGCCACCTGAGACCATCGCTTGTGGTTTCCTTCCCAGCACCCTGGCTTTCCTCGTCTTGTTCCCAGGCCAGTGGCACAGGGCCGGGCCCAGCTCAATGCTGGCCGACTGTGGACCTTCCTTTCTCCCAGACTCAGTTTCCACAGGTGTCAAATGCAGGCTTGGCTGTGCTTGCTCTCAGGATGGGGGACACTCCAGGCCTCCCCTAGTCCTCTTTGGGAGCCCTGCATGGATGGCTCTCCCACCCCCACTGCCCCGTCCAGAGTCTGGCCCCTGCTGCCCACCCCGGTGCCCGCCTGTGTCTTCTTCCAGGAGGGGCTCCAGTTCTGCGGCGTTCGGGTGAAGCGTGTGGCCCAGCATTGGCGTGAGCGCTCAGGCCTCGTGCTCCCCTCGGGCACTGGGCATAGGCTGCCAGCAACTCCTTCTCCTGTGCTTGTAACATATCTCTTCCAGGAGGCCTTGGGGGGACCCTGCAAACCCCTGGGTGGTGGAGTTGGCGAGAGGCCTCCTCATGCCTGGCTCAGACAGACATACCTGGGGGGCCAGGGTGGCTCCTCCACGGTTACCTCAGTTTTCCTGACTCAAACACTTAGACAATAAAAGCACCTCCCTCAAGGGTAGTGGGGCGTCCTGTGCCCCTAGATGTCAGGGTCTAGGTCAGGGCCCAGCCTCCTCCCTCCCAAGAAGACTCAGCCCATTGATAGAAAGGCTCTTATTGGGAGAAAGGCAGAAATCTTCTTGCAAAATCTACCATTCTTACCCAGCCCGCCCTCTGGTTCCAGTAGTAGTGAGGCAGAAAGAACTCAGCCCTTGGGACAAAGCCAGCCTGGATTGAACCCACCTGCCGGCCCAGGGTCACCCCAGGCCAGGAGCATCACTCGAGTATCCCCAGCTACTATTCCTAGACCACACTGCGGGCGCATGGTAAATACTCAAAGCTCCAACAAACGCATGTATGTACTGGTGCCAAAAACATACTGGTGAAAAACAGAAACCAAGATAACCCCAAACCTCCCAGCGCCCGGCCAGCCCTCGCTCACCCTGTACTTGGGCATTGATGTTTTAACTTTTAGACCTTAAATCCAGACAGACAGACGCCTCCTGGGGCAGCCAGTCAGGAAGCGTGGGGGGCTCCTGCCCCGCCTCACGGACCTGGACGTCCCTCCCCTCCAGCGAGGTCTGCACAGTGGCCTTCGCCTGCTACACAGAGCAGCACGGGGCTGTCGCCTGTGCCCAAGGACAGCTTCACTCTGGCCTGCCCGATTCACGTTGTCCACGTGTCCCTGGTTTTGTTGCTGTCCTGTTTTTGTGTCCACCCCCCACCACCTGCCACGCTCTCCCTGAGCCGCGTCTGCTCCCTGTGGCGGTGACTTGTCCTGTCTGTGTGCAGCACACGCACCCGCTCCTGCTAGAAACCACGCTGGGGTGCTCGCCGCGGGCTCCCACAGCGAGGCGGGGTGTTCAGGCCCTGTCCACAAGAATACGGCGTCTCCATTCTGGGTGACCAGGCGGGATAATCCGCCTCTTCCAGCTTCTTCTAGGAGAAGGTCCCTGGCTCCTGACCTCATCGTCCCAGGCTCTGCTTTCATCCTCACAGCTCTCCCCGCCACTGGCCTCTCCTGCCCCCTCACAAGCATCCCCTGGTTACACCTAGGGCCCAGCTGGGCGACCCGGGCCACGCTCCCATCTCAGGAGCACATCTGCAGCGTCTCCTGCACGGGAGTAGTGGTGAGGTAACACTCCCAGGCTCTGGGGAGTAGGATCTGGACATCTTGGGGAGAGGGGTACGTTGTTCAGCCTGCCACAAGGACCTTGTCATTTTCAAAAGGCATCCAGTGCCCGAGACAGCAGAGTGGGAAGAGTGCAAGCTGGAATTCAGACTGGTTGGAAATGTGGCTCTTCCATACGTGTGACCTGGGACAGGTGACCTCATCTCTCTGGGCCCCAGCTGTCTGGGGCAGATCTCCGAGTTTTCCCTCAGTAAGGGGCTGGCTTCATACGTTCTCTGTGGCTTGAAATCCAACAATGAGTGTCTTCCCTGGGGGGAGGGAGAGTTAAGGGACACCAGGAAATGACGTACCAAACAGTGTTGGAAGCTTCGTTTCTTAGCCTAAGATCAGTCACTGCTCATTAATCCCTGCATTTATTCCGGAAGCCTGAAGACTGAGCACGCTTTTTTGTTCACCGCTGTTTAAAAATGTTTGCTAGGTGCTGCCAAGCGACTTGGGATTTGCTGCAGGTTGGGTGCCCAGGAAGCCGACTGTGAGATGCAGATTAGCTGAGGAGGTGCTGGGATGGCCACCCGGGCAGGGAGGGGGCAAGGGCTGGGCAAAGCGCCGCGCAGAGGGCTCTGAAGCCAGGGGGGCTGTGAGAGCACCCCGGAGTTGGAGTCGGGGGCAGCCTTTATGCCATTGTGCCCATCGGTTGTCTGACGTGGCCATGTGTGGAAGGGTGGTGGTCTTGGTCCCCAAGGGGCTGCGTTTCTGCAGCTGGGGGATGGAGGAGGACTGAGGTGTTGCAGCACAGCCCCCCAGACACCTGCTTTTCCTTCCCTTCTTGCCTCCGTGCCTCCGTGCAGGGCGGCCTCCATTCCTGACTACTGTCTTTTCCTCCTGTCGGTACCACTCTGCGTCACTTGCTACTCAGTCTGGGACTCAGTCCAGGGAACACTTCCTCCAGCGGCCTCTCAGGCCTTGCGGGTGAGGAGAAACCCTCTTGCCTTTGTGCACCCAGACCTCTCACACTTGCTTCTGCCCATCCCCGTAGACGTAGACTGCAGGAGCATTGTTTAGGGCCCGCCTCCCCGCGGCCTGGCCCTGGGAGGACAGGTGCCGTGCTGTCCTCGTTTGAGTCAGGCACTCTGCACACGAGCAGTGCGTGATGCTACGTCACTGTTGCATGATCCTCTGAGCACAGAGGCTTTAAATGATTTGAAATCTCCTGGGTCAAATGACTTTTCAAGCCTTCAGATAGAACTCTAACCTTCTAACCTTCTTGGCAGAGCGGCAACGCCGGGTTCCGCTGAGCTGTGTAGACAACGACAGCTGAGCGAGATGCTGCGCCCTGCACGTGTCCTGTGTTGTGGGATCAGCGGAACCCGCTCTGTGTGGAATGTTGTGGGGACGCTGACTAGAGGAGGGAGTCACCTGGATGGGGCGCGTCCTGGGGCTGGGGTGCGCGAGAGCCCCGGTCTGTGGATGCCATCTGCAGGTTTGACGGCCGTCAGCGATGGGCGCGCTCGCATGGCACAGGGCGTTTGAAGTTGTGTGTGCGGGTGTCTCTGTGTGCGGAACAGTGGATTGCGTGGCTTCCCGGACCCGCGGACAGCAGATGGCTTGCTTCCCTGCATGTGGGAGAGAGGGACGTTAGCTTTGACTCGAACTGTCAGCTTTGCAGGGTAGGGAGGCGGAGGGGGCGCCTCTGACAGAAACAGTAGCTGCTGGCTCACTGGAGCACAGGTTTTTTTTTTTTTTTTTTGAGGTCCTCAGGTGAAATATGGAAAATTTACTAGACAAATTCTAGAAGAGCTGTAAAGATACTTGGAACACAGTTCTTAATGCTCACCGTAAGAAGGGCTTCTGTTCCAGGAAGAGTGTGCGCTCTGGCAGCCAGTGGCCCACTGTGACCTGAGTGTTTGTGTCCCCTGCAAATCCGTGTGCTGAAGTGCTAACCCCCAGGGTGATGGTATTTGGAGGCAGGGCCTTTGGGAGGCCATTAGGTCATGAGGGTGGAGTCCTCTCCAGTGGAATTAGTGCCCTCATAGAACAGGCCCCAGAGAGACCCTCCCCCTCCCACCATCACGGCTGGAAGGAGCCGTCTCTGAACCAGAGGAAAGCCCTTGCCAGACACAGAGCCTGCCGGTGCCTTGGCAGGCTCACCCCAGCGCCCAGAACCCGGGCAGATGCGTCTCTGCCGGGTATAAGCCCTGCAGTCTGGTGTTTTGTCGTAGCAGCTCCGATGGGTGAAGACAGTCAAGGCAGCAGTTAGGATCGCAAGGGACTGCCGCTACAGCACAGATCCGGGTCCTCTCAGATCTGAACTGGGGCCTCTGCGATAGGGTTCGGGACACTTACGGCTTTTAGAAGGTTCCCAGGTGACTCTGGGCCACCAGCTCAGCACAGGGATCTACAGCCAGGACAGATGAATGCCCTGGCAGACTGACCTTGGAGAAAAAATGACATGAGTGACACTGGACAGTGTCACCTCCACTCCTGTGGTCAGGGACCTCGACCTTGCTGACTGAAGGCGGAGCCGCTGTTGACTGAGCACTTACTATGTGCAAGCCCTCTGCAACCCGTGAGTGAGAACTATTCTCATCCCCATTTTACAGATGGTGGTATCGGGGCACAGAGAGGCTTGAGTAACTGGTCCAAGATGCCAGGGCTGGAGGGGGCAGGGCAGCCTTCGAGCTTGGCCTGCTAACCCCAGACCCATTCCTAGCCCACACTGGGTGGCCTCTGTACACAGGGGTGTCGCTGAGCCTGGGAGGAGCTGTCACGGCCTTCCCAGCTCTGCTGCTCCTGGCCGAGTGTCCCTGGATGACTGCTTCCCTCCCCAGGCCCTGGGGAGACGTGGGCCCGGTGCCCCGTGGCCCTCAGGCCTGAGCCCCCTTCCCTGACACCTGGCCGTGTGGCCCCCGGGGGCCGAGTTGTCATCGAGGTGAACAGTTGGGGCTGCCTTCCTTTTCTTTTATAGTTTGGCCTCCCACTTCTGAAGGGTAGAAACACCCTTCCTACTTCTTCATTTTTTAAAATAAGTTTTTAATTAAGTTTTATCTGATACTGCACTCATTGTAGTGAATCTGGAAAATTAAAAGCGTAACGATGCAGAAAACTCACCCGTAGTTCTTCCGTTCACCGTGAGCATCACACATTTTTCTTTCCGGTATTTTTAAACTTGCTTTCTTGCTTTTCTTAATTGAGTTCATACTTTAGATACAATTTTTCATTCTGATTTTGATTCAGTATTATGTCAAAAACACTTCTCGACACCATTAAAATTGCTTTTTGTAAACAACATTTTTTATCATTGTGTAATATGCCATCAATATGAAAACTTAATACTTCCCTCATCTAGGTTGTTTTCAATTTCTTGCTGTGAAAAGAATGCTTGATGAACCTCTTTGTGTACACGTCTTTATCCACATCTCCGTGAGAATTTGCAAAAGCAGTATCAGTGGGTTATTACAGAGGCTCTTGTTACAAATTGACAAATTGCTTCCCTGAAAACTTGTGCTAACTCATCTTCCTGCACTTGTGAGTTAATATTTGACCTCCAAGGGTTGCTCGGAAGCCTCAGTGATGAAATGATCCTCCAAATCTAAGTGGGGCAGAAAGAACACAGACGCAGCCCATCTCCCTAGGAAGGGGCCCCGGGGGGAGCTTCAGCCCCCGTCAGGGAAGCGCGTGGTCTGCTGGGATGGGAGGAGTAGAGCCCTAGGCAGACCAGGCGGGTCGTGCTCGCCTGTTCAGCTGTTATTTGTAATGGATCTCATTTTTAAAGATCCATTGCCAATATAATGTCAGATAATTTTACACAGAATTGGCTTTTAGATTTTAGTATGTTTCTGCTAAGTCATTTAGAAGTGTTATTTTTAAAAAAATCTTTCTTTTTAAATGTTCCAAGTTTTCCATACCTCCCCTGCCCCTACTCCTGTGCCCAGACCTATCAATCAACCCACGTTTTTCTGCAGGACCTGGAGACCCCCTCAGAAACCTTTGCAATGCTTTGCCCCAGGGAGCCATTGCCAATCGAAATGAGTCAGACACAGAAAAGTGAAGCTCATTTTGCACTCCCTTCCCACCTCCAAGCAATTGCAGCCCGCACCGTGGGATGCTGCCATGGGCGGATCAGGGGTTCTCTCCCACCAGTCGGTGGACTTCTTGGTGGGAGGAAGCGAGTGAGTGGATGAGCACAGGTGGGGGTAGGAGGCACCGGCTGATATTGGGGGATACAGTGGTCCACATGGGACCTTTACTTCCCCCTCACCGGGACTACATCGGCCACTTGCGCTTCAGCCCCAGACGTCCTGACTGCGGCTTGGGCTGCCTATGAAGTACCTGTTTCTGTGACTTTCTTAGGAAGCTGGTAGGAGCTGAGGCAACCTTTGAGGCAGGTGGCAGGTGGCAGGTGGCAGGTGGCCCTCTGGGTGTGAAATATACCCCCACCTTCTCCCTGCTCCTGCTCACCCTTCATAGACCTCTGTCCTATCAGGGACCCATCGTTATTAGAAGCAGCAAGTTGGGCTCTGCCTGATGCCCGATGGCGTCACTCTGCAGAAGTATGTAAGGTCCTCACTGCCGAGGCCGTGTCCCCATGTGGACTGCGAACTCCGGTAACCCCATTTCCTCCCTCTGCGTTGACTCCTGATAAGCGCACAAATGATACTGCTAACGATCATTCGGTGGTTTCCTCTTTCACCAAGTGGTTACGGAGGAGGCCCTGCCCAGAGCAGGCACTGTTCTGGTGCTTGGGTCCCTGCCCCCAAGAGCACACATTCTTGCAGGACAGGAGGAATGAAACAGTGAACACAACACGTTTTGTAATGAAGTGACGGAGGTGAATTAGAGCAGTCCAAGGGCCCTGGAGGTGCTAACTGTGATTTTAAGCAGGGCGGCCAAGGAGCGGGTGGCATTCGAGCAAGGACTTGGAAGGGGTGGGGTGTTGGCATGCATGTGCCCCTGGAGGGAATACTCCAGGCAGAGGGGACAGCCAGTGCAAAGGCCGGAGGGCAGAGTGCGGCACCATGGGGCACCGTGGAGGGACGGGGACAGAGCGCCCGGCCTGCGAGCCTTCCTGAGGACTCAGGCTTCCACTTCTAGAGAGGCGGGGCCCGGGCGGGACCGCGGGGACAGGCGGCGGGGCCAGCGGGCGGGAAAGTGCGGCTACCGGGCGGGCGGGAGCTGCTGGCAAAGGCAGTGTTAGCTGTGAAGGAGGCAAGAAGTGGCCAGATCTGCGTGTATTTTGGAGGAAGAGCGGGCAGAATTTCCAGGACGTGGGGTCTGAGAGGAGTCAAAGATGACTCCGAGGCCTTTGAGCCGAGCAGTGGGAAGCTCGGCCTGCCTTTCCCGGTGAGGGCAGGGCCGGGGGAGGGGGGGCCGGGGGTCAGGACCAGAGGCCGAACGGTCAGCAGCTTGGGTCTGGGCCTGCTGCGCTGGAGGTGCCGATGGCGGGCGGCGGCAAGGCCGGTGGAGACGGGGGGTGGGGGGAGTGGGGGAGTGGGGGGCGGTCCGTGGCAGCTCTCTCCCACCGCTTCTGTTCCCTCAGAGAAGCAGGATGGTCGTGGCTGGGAGTGAGGCCGGAGTGTTCGGACAGGGACGGCAGGTGAGATGCGGCTATCTGGCCACGTGGAAGCGGGCGTCACCGTGGGAGCTTCGGGGACTCAGCTGAAGTCCATTGCCATGGGCGCAGAGGGGGGTCAGTCGGCGTGGGTGGCCTATGTTGGCGCGTGTCCAGCTGTTGCGCAGGTGCAGACAAGGTGGGCGGAGCTAGACTTCATCAGCCTGGCTTTGGTCTCCTGCGTAGGGCAGCATGAGGCGGGGATAGGGCCAGGCACGTGTGCTGGGTCCCGGGCTTGCCTCCTTGCAGTCCATTCCCCATGGCGCAAAGTGATATTTTAAAAATGGACATCAGATGATGTTGTTCTCTTGTGAAAGCCACCTCAAACCTTCCCATTTCTCTTAAAATGACATGCAACATCCTCAGGAGGCCCACAAGACTCTGTGGTCCTGACTGCCCTTCCCACTGGGCTTTCTAGATATTGCCCCTCTCACGCCACTCTGGCTACACTGGCCAGGCCCCAGGGCCTTTGCACATGTTGTCCCTTCACCTGGAAGGATCACCCTTCAGAGAGACCCGCCCTGATCACTTGCCTAAAATAATCCTGATCACTATCACTTCCTGTGCTTGTGTTTCCCTTTATGGCAGCTACCACTGCCTGTGATTATATTGCATATTCATTTATGATCTCTTCTCCACACCAGGACAGAAGCCACGTGAGGGCAAGGACTATCCTGTGTGTCCTGAGGATTCAACCTGTAGTATGCTGCCAATCATGATGTGTTGCCAAAAGCCAAAAAAACTATCTGCATATGAATTTACAGTAAGAAAACTTTACCATCTGAAGGTCAAAGAACTGAGAAATAAAAGGCATATCGTGTTGGATAGCAAGACTCCTATTACAAAAGTGTCAGGTCTCCCTATAAACTATGACTGCAAAGCAATCCCACATTCTAATAAGATTAATACTAAAGTTCTCAGCTAACTCTAAAGTTCACTTTGGGGTGGGAGGGAGGATGTGAAAACAGCCAGAAAATTTCTTAAAAGGAATATAATAAGGGAGAACTAACCTTACTATATCTCTCTCTATAAAGTTACAGTAGTTAGAAGTTTGTCTCTGCAATAATAAACAGAAAAAAGAACAGAACATAAATAAATAACTGTCTGGAAAGGAATCCAAATGCGTGTGAAAGTGAGGGCGTGTTCCAGGCACATGAGTCGAGGCCGGGAAGGGCACATTCGGCTGGTGGTGGCAGGACGCCCGGTGACCTTGTGGCAGCACAGATAAGTCTGACCCATCTCCCTGCAGAACCAAACCAAGTTCCACATGGACCAAACATGCAGTGCAACAGTTAGCTCTAAGAGAATACAAAGAAACACAAAACACATAAAAATTAAGTTTGCATTGAGGAATGACTTTTTAAGCAAGACACAAAATCCAGAAGCTAAAAATTCTTGATCGTCTGGACTACACATTTTTTTTTTAAGAGACTGAGTCTCACTATGGTGCCCAGGCTGGCCTGGAACTCGTGGGCTTGAGAGATCCTCCCGCCTCCGCTTCCCGACCAGCTGGGCTCCTGCCACTGCACCCAGCTCTCAAAAATCATTTTTAATATCCTGCTGAAGAAAATATTTTAAACATAATTTGAAGAAACTGCAGTACCTTTGATGAATAAGGGACAATTTACTTAATAATAGGAAAAAGTCCAAAATGCCAACGGAAAATAAACAAACACATGCAGCCAGTCCGCAGAAAAAGACATACAAACAGTATGTATAAATATGTGAAAAGATATTCCATTTCCTTCACTAATCTAAAGAGTAGATTAATCACATCAAGTATGTCTGAGTTTTAGCCTACCAGATTAGGAAAGAGAAACCGGTTGGTGGCACACGGCACGTTTAGGACGTGAAGGAAAGCGCTTGCACCCGGCTGCTGGGAGGACGTTTGGTGTGAGCCGTGGGTGAAGCCAGCTGCTGGGTGGGGAGCGACACCCAAGCACTTCCGCCAGCTGTGCGTTTGCTGGGAACTTAGCCCACAGGTATGCCGTTGGGAGAAACTCATTATCAGGATGTTCTCTGCAGAGTATAGTGGCCCAAGACTAAAAAAGCCTAACTATGTATCAGGAGAGGAATCGTCAATTAAATCGAATTAGATCAGAGCACTCCCATACAGCGGAATCCTACCAGCCGGGGGGAAGACGAGTCAGCTCCGAATGTGGTGACAGGAGCAGTGTCCGGGGTCTGGACGGGGAGAGCAAGGGCGGAGCGCTGTGTGCCACGTGCCGTCTCCTCGGAAACCGGCAGGCGGGTGTGTTCTCAGGCACACTCTTGCACGAGCCCTGCCGGCTGGTGGGGGGGGGCGGCGGCCTTCTGATTTCAAGATTGTTCTCTTTTAAGCACTAAAGGAGGCAGGAAAAGCTTCGTCTTTCTCGGCTGCATCCCCTCTAATGAAAGCATTTGTTCTGTGAAATTTGGATTCAGTCAAAAGGCCGCACTTGAGGCCGCAGGGGCCCCACCCCCTAATGTCTGTGGGTGACAATTGTCTCTGGGGGGCCTGGGGGACAGCGGGCCCGGGGTGGGAGTGACTTAATGTCCACTTGGATACCGGCTTCTCTGAAGGCACACCAGACACTTCCGAATCCCGCAGCACCAGGAGGGCTGGAAAGAGCCGGGCCTTCCCCGTGGGCCCTGCCCTTCCCGTAGCCCCCAGGTCACCAGACTGGGGCTCTTCCCGAATGTCTGCTCGCCTGCAGAGAAAACCTGGGGGGACGGAGTCCCAGTGGGCCAGGAAGAAGACCCTTGGTCTACATGTGGGAAGAAGAGAGGGAGGGGAAGGAAGAACATTCTAGAAATTCTAGAAAATGAGCACAGGCCCAGAGGCAGGAATTAGAGAAAGATTTTGCCTCTGCCATTGTTGGGATCTTGAGAGGAGAGGAGGGGTGCAGAGCACAGGGTAACTCTGCCACGGATGCCCCTCTGATGCAGGCTGTCCCCCACGCCAGGGGCCCCGGGAGGAGCTGCTCCAGCTGGCAGCCTGTGTCAGCACAGCGCCCTGCCCAGAGGCTCTGGCCCCGAGCAGCAGGGAGCTCACGGCTTGGCCATGAGAGTGTCCCTGTGTGGATGGGCCTGGGCCGGGAGCTCATGTGAGTAAGTGAACTAACAACACGGAACGCACCATCAAACTGGTACTAACTGACCAACACTTACGTGCACATGTAGTGGTAACATTCATCGGATGTCGGGCAGGTGGCAGGGGGAGGAGGGGATGGGTTTATTCACACCTAATGGGTGCGGTGCGCACTGTCTGGGGGATGGACAGGCTTGAGGCTCTGACTCAGGTGGGGCAAAGGCAATAGATATAACCTAAACATTTGTACTCCCGCAGTATGCTGAATAAAAAAGAAAAAAAGAGTGCGTGAGCTCGTGAGCCTGGGGAGCCCTGGAGCACTGCACAGGAGTGTGGAGCACTGCTCAGAGTGGGACTCGGCCAGGCTGGGGAGCCTTCCTGGAGCAAGGGACACGGAAGCTGAGTCTCACAGGGGTGACAACAGGAAATTCCTCTCCTGAAGCCCATGCAACTGCCCCCAGCGTGAGGGCCCAGCCTGCCCAGCAAAGACACTGGGCCCTGACACGGCACCATCCCCTGCGAGACCACCCAGCCACTGGCTCCTTGCATCGCGGAGAGAGCAATGACTATCTCCCCTGGAACAGGCGTTTTCTGAACACAGTCTGCCTTCCCTGTGTGCTGTCTGCCAGACCCGCCGTGCGTGGGTGTGAGCCGCGCTGTCTAACTCAGCAGCGCATCCGACAAGAAAAACAAGTGGGCTCCTTGCCATGGCGCACGTTGGTCTCACGGCTCCCACTCGCCCAGAGCAGCTGGCCTGAGAGGCCCCGAGAAGGCCACTGAGACTCAGGATGGCACTCGCTGAGGGTCTGTGTGTTGCAGAGCCGGGTCCTCTCTTCAGGATGCCTCGCAGTCCTTGAGCACGACCAACACGTGGTGCGGTTTCTCCCAGAGGTGGGTGTGTGGGTGGTTCCTTTGTCTCCGGTCACTGCGGATCCTCTTGCCACTGTCTGCTTCTGATTCCCAGTTTTGGACCCCACTTGTTTTCTGAAAGTTTTGGTTCCTAAGGAAGAAACATGATGACCATTGTTTCATAGAATTTAATTTGGGAATGGCACTTGGTAACTTCGGGGTTGCCATGGCACTGCCCCAGCGAGCAAAGCAAGTGTCCACACTGGCTGGGGTGTGGTCTCTGAGCAAAGCGTGTCTGGAGCAGGGATGGGCGCCTCTTTGTGCTGGTATGGGGTCAAAATAAATGAGAGAATACAGCTATCCAGTATAGGTAAGGGCGTAGCTCCTTCAGGAATGAAGGTTTGGGTCACTCAGCCAGGTAAGGAACTGTCATCAGCCGATGTGCTGGCCGAGGGCAAAGGAGACGTGGCATGAAAGTGGGAAAAGAAAGTGGCAAGGCCCACTAGGGCTGTAAGAGCCTGCAGTGAGTTCTTTGCTCTGGCAGGTGTAGATACTATAGAAATACATTGCGTGTATCTATGCAGTTCACGCGCATCTCTCTCTAATCATCTTGCTAACACAAAGCGTAAGTCCTAGGACCTCATGTGGGGATTGTGACTCACCTGGAGATGGCACGAATGCCCTGCAGGCATGGACACCTGGCTGACGGGTCTTTGTGCTTTCCCTTTCTGAAGAGAGATTGAGCTTACCTCCCACGGTGTGGGCGGGGTCCTGTGTAAGGCAGGAGGTCCGTGCAGCCGCAGGCGTGCTGAGGTGGTGGAGGCGTAGGCGGTGCCAGGTTGGCCGCGGGTCACTCGGCGTCACTGCATCTACATTCTCTGCATTACTATGGGCGAGGAGCCCACAACTACTTCCTCGAACCCCCTTCCGCAGGGCCCACATGGGGCAGCCAACGAGGGCCCGCGTAGGAGCTTTGGAAGGTGGAGGAGAAGGAACCCGGTACTCGATGGTGGCAGTCCCCGGCAGCTTTTGAGGATCTCCCGCTCTGGTGCTGTGGCTGCTGAGATAATTTCTAGTGACCTCCTTGACCCTGGCTCCCCAGCTCTCCGGCAGGTGAAAGCCTCGAATTACCTGAGTTGAAGCCATTTCCGTGAACACGTGGAGATCTCCAGTGGCTTCCGTTTTCCTCACCAAACCCTTCCTGAAGCAAACTACTAGGTGGCTGTTGCAGGACACTGAGCTGCAAAAACCAGGGTGTGCACATGGATTGGGAACACATTCACCGATAATTTCTCGACTAATGGACACGGGCACCCTCACCGGGCCGCTCTGGAGGGTGACGTCCTGAAGGCAGCCTGGGGCTCCGTGGTCTGGACGTGGCTGCAGGCAGAATCTACGTGCCTAGTCAAATGAATCTACAGGTGATACTAACTATGTTTAATCACAATGCACAAGCAGTTTAAAAATATTTCTGCCCGTAAAATGTAGATTGACGATAATATTAATAACGAAAGCAGAAGTGACAAGAAGTGGTGGAACAGGTACTTGTACTCCTAGCAGAGACATTTTTGGCATCTGCATTATGATGTGGAAACACTGCTGAGCTGGTTAGATTTTATGTATTTGTATTGTTAAGAAATTTAAAAGTAAACAATTTTTAAATAGATCTAAAAATAAACAAATGTTTACATAATTGTCTGTGAGGTGTTTGTCACAATTCAGTCCTATTTTCGGTGCGTGTTGTGCTCGGTGTATCAGTGGCCAAGCTCGGCCAAATGCACAAGAATGTGCGCCGTGTGTGCCTCGCTCGTCCTGGGTTTCTGCACGTGGGGAAAGTGGGTAACGTGGAGGTGAGGAAGGCCACCGTTTTCTTTCCATTGTATTTCCTAACTACTAGTTATCTACATGGATATTGTTTTTGAATATCAATTCCATATTCAGACACTTTACTGAATTCTCTTATTTTTCAAATAGTTTTTCAATTGATTCTCCTGGTTCTTCCAGATATATAAATAACAGTAATATTGTTTCTTTCTTCCAATTTGTATATCAAACTGCCAGGCCCAGATTGAATTTTATATCATCAAAGTATAGAGTTTAAATGCATATTTAAGCTCCCCTAGAATTTAGAGGGAAAAGGAAAACTTCAAAATTATTTTATGGAGTCAGCATGAAATTCGCACCAAAACCTGACAAAAAGAGCACGAAAATAAAAACTTACATCGATTGATGCAAAAACTTGAAATACCATGTTAGCTAATCAAATCTATAAATAAATTTTTAAAATAATGCAATATAACCAGGAGGGGTTTGTTCCAAAAATGCAAAGATGTTTTACTATCAGGAAATAATTACATTAAAAAAATAATTGAGAAATTGTTTCTCATATTGAAAGGTCACTAGAGCTGGGTGCAGCAGCTCATCTCTGTATCTGTAGCCACAGCTACCTGGGAGGCTGAGGTGGGAAGAACTCTAGGGCCCAGGAGTTCGAGACTGCGGTGAGCTATGATGAATCGTGCCACTGCACTCCAGCCTGGGCAACAGAGCGAGATCCCATCTCTAAAAAAGAAATAAAAAGAGTCACTAGAGAAAAAAAGAATCTGTGACTATCTCCATTAAGGCAAAGAGGGTATTTGATAAAAGTGTACAGTTATATCTAAAACAGGAACAGCTAAGTATTTCCTTAATGTACCTGGAGAGACAAAGTCAAACAAGAAAGCAGCTTCTGCTGACGAGGGACACACTGAGTGTGCCTAAGGGCAGCAAAGGGGAAAACGATCACTTCTCCATTGTTATTCCCACTGTGTGTGGAGGACGAGCTATTGGAGCTAGAAAATGAAAAGGAATAAGACTTACAAATTGGGAAGGAGGAAGCAGAATCATCACTATTTTCTGATGCCTGAATTGTATACCTGAAAGAACCAGGAGAATCTAGTGAAATCTTATTGGAAAAATAAGGAAGTTCAGTAAAAATAATGGAAATGATGCACCAAATATTTTCCTAAGGTAATTAATCTAATGTTTTTCTATAGTCTACATATTTTTTCTTATATTCAACTTTTATAACTTACATTTTCCTAGAAAGCCATACATTTCTTCCAGGTTTTATATGCCTTTGCATGGTTTTGAGCAAAATATGCTTTTAGTATGCTTTATAATTTTTTTTCTGATCGGATTGGATTAATGTGCCGCCAATTCTCCCTTTGCCCCTCTTCAATCTAATTTTCATGCTTTTCTGCCCTGTTCTGGGCCCCAGAAGGCTGACCTTTGGCTGTGTCCCCTGAGACCTTGCTGCTGCTGACCAGCTTCCCACGGCGGGCAGGAGGGGAGGGTGCAGAGGGCAGGAGAGAAAGGCCGCTTCTCCCCGCCCGCCTCACTGCAGATCAAGGGTCCTCTCCTTGCCGCTTCAGTCCTAGAGCGTGGATGGCTCCTGGCTGGCGCCGGTCTCTGGATGCCCAGCTTCCCTCCCTTGTTCCCTCAACCCTGCCCACTGCTCTGCAAGTACATTAGCCATCGAGGTCTGGGGTCCCCGTAAGGGCTGGTGTTTGTAAATGTCTCATGGGTGGAAAAGGCGGTGACATCTTGGTTGCTGGGCACGGTTTGAGGTATACTCATTCATTTTGTTACATGGACCCCCACCCTTAATGTCTTGTCTTTGTTTGTGTGATTGATCAGTCACAGGCAGGGAGAGGGGAGTCAAATCTTTTGCTACTGTTGCATTTCTATTTATCTCTGGATGACTGGGGTTTTTCCTTTTGCAACTTGGTGCCCCTTATTTGGCACATAAACTTTCCAGCCTGTTAGAGCCTATTGCACAGTGTTCTCTGTGTTGTTAGGCTGGGCTCTTCCTCCTGCGCAGGGGCCCTGCGGCTCCCTGGGACTGGCGTCCCTGCCACCCCCCTGGCTTTCCTGTGTCTGCCTTGGCTGGGGCGGGTCAGCCTCGCCTGGACAGTTACCTTCAGGTTCTCAGCGACGTAGCGTCAGATGGATCTCTTTGTGTCCAGTAAGCAAATTTAATATAATCTTTAAAATGTGAGTTTATCTGGGTATACTTATTGATACATTAGAAAAGTTTGGTTTTACTTTTATCTTTTTTGTGTTACATTACTGTTTTTCTTTCTAACTTTGCGGTATAGTGGATGATTAAAAGTTGTATATATTTAAGGTGTACGACTTGATTTGATATATATGTATATACACATGGTGAAACATTTGCCACAATTAAGCTAATTAACATCCATCACTTCACATGGTTAGGGCTTTGTGTGTGTGTGTGTGTGTGTGTGTGTGTGTGTGTGTGATGAGAACACTTAAGATCTACCCTCTTAGCAAATTTCAAGTATACAGTATTGTTACCGATAGTTACATTGTTGTGCATTAGATCTCCAGAACTTATTTGTCTGGTAACCGGAAGTTTGTACCCTCCGACCCATGTTTTCCAGTCCCCTCCCCCTCCCTGAGGCCCTGGCGACCATTGCTCTAGTCTCTGCTTCTGTGAGTCTGGCTGTTTGACTGCACACGTGAGTGAGGTCACTGTGCCTTCTTTGTCTTTCTGAGTCTGGCTTATTCCTCTTAGCACTATGTTCTCTAGTTTCATCCATGTTATCACAAATGAAAATAATTTATCACTTTTCTTTATCCATGTGTCTATTGACATTTAGGTTGATTCCATATCTTGGACATTGTGAATAATGCTACAATGAGCATGGAGGATACAGATAACTCTTTGACATACTGATCTCATTATTTCCTTTGGATAAATGACCGGAAGAGGAACTGCTGGATCAAATGGTACGTCTACTTTTAGTTCTCTGAGGAATCTCCACACTGTTTTCCATAATGGCTGTACAGTTTCCATTCCCACTGACAGTGTATGAGGGTTCCTTTTTCTCCAAATCCTCGCCAACACTTGTTACTTTTGTCTTTTTGCTAATAGCCAACATTTTGAGTATTTGCATGTTTAAGATTGCCCATTACTGAACTTGGCTTACCAAGAATTTTGGGGGTAGGAGTTTGTTTCTCATGAATTTTGAACACACACCTGGGTGGTTTTCCAGAGTCTAGTGGTGCTGGGAAAATCTGAAAGCAGTCTGGTTTCTCTCTTTGTAAGGAACTTGCTTTTGTTTTTGGTCTGGGTCTTAAAAAATTTCATTTTTATCATTGATAAGGCTGACTAGTATACAATTTGGTGCTGATGTTCTTGAATCATTTCTTTTGAAATATGGTGTGCCCATTCAATATTTCAATATAATTCTTCCTTTTTTCAGAAATATTTTCTTCTGATTTACTTTTAATATTTTAATTTCCATTTGGTAGTTCCCCTGCTTTAGATATACCAATTATCTGTAAGTTGGATACTTACTGTTTGCTCTTATTGTCCATTGGTTTCTTTTTGATTACTTTAATCAGTTAGTCTTTTCATGCTGCATTCATTTTGGTTATATTCAGTATTTCCTCTGTGCCAGAAGTTTGGTTAGCATCCTTGTCTTTACTGTTTCTAATTTACTTATTAGTTCTGTTAAGACTCTCTATTCGTTTCCTTGGCTCTTTAATCTCCCCTTGTTATGCCGTTCTCCTATTTTAATCATCTTTAAAATCTGTAAATCCTCGGTAGTGTACAATGCCCTTCTACATTTGTTATCTCATCTAATCCTTATGATAATTTAGAAGGATAGGTATTATCTTTTCTCCTTAACGTTTTATTATAAAAATTTTCACATGCAGAAAAGATAATAGAATTATCTTCCCACCACCTAAATTCTACTCCTGGTGTTTTGTTACACGTACTTTATCACTGTCTCACCATCTCTCTTTCTTTCCTCCCCTCCATCCCTCTTTCAAAGTTGCAGACGTCAGCATACCTCCGCCCCACCACAAGCCCCTTAGCAGAATCGTCTATTGCCGAGTTCTTTCTCAGTTGTCCTTCTGCTCCGTGTAAGATTGCCGTCAACATGAAGCACTCTTGGAGAACTTTCTGCTGTTGCCTGTCCCCCGCCTTGCACCCAAGAGTGCATTATTCGTCTCCCTCTCTCTCTCTCTCATTTTTTTTTGCCCAGTGTGTTTTTAAATTTTATTATTTATTTTTGTGATCTTATATGAGGGGACTTCAAAAAGTTCATGGAAAATGGAATTAAAAGATAAAAGTAAAAAATGTAAACTTTATTTCCCGACATAGGCTCCATCGGGGCCAAGACGCTTTCATAAGCAACGATACCGGCCCTTTCTCCCATCCCGAAAGAACGCAGCGTCCTGGGAATTTAGCCACGCAGTCTTTTTTATATTACTAACTGAAAAAAAAGGGTGTCTTTTACAGATTTTTTTTTTTAAGATTAGGAAACAAAAAGAGGTCAGAAAGAGCTAAGACAGGACGGTAAGGTGGATGTCTGATGATGTATCATTAAAGCTCTCACAAATCGCCCTTGTTAGATGAGAAGAATGAGCAGGAGCAGTGTCGCGGCGGAGATGGCCTCTCTGGTGAAGCTCTGCTGGGCTAAGCTTTGACTGACTTTCTGAAAACACTCTCATAATAAGCAGATGTTATCATTCTTTAGTCCTCCAGAAAGTGAACAAGCAAAATGCCTTGAGTATCCCAAAAACTGTTGCCATGACCTTTGCTCTTGACGGGTCCACTTTGGCTGTGGCTGGGCCACGTCCACCTCTTGTAGCCACTGCTTTGGTTGTGCTTTGTCCTCAGGATTGCACTGGTGAAGCCATGTCTCGTCTCCTTTTACAGTTCTTTGACGAAATGCTTCAGGATCTTGATCCCACCTGTTTAAAGTTTCCACTGAAAACTCTGCTCTTGTCTGCAGCTGATCTAGGTGAAATGGTTTTGGCACTCGTCAAGTGGAAAACATCCTCAACATGCCCTGTGGCTGACAGGCACAGGTACGTATGCTCAGCTGCCCTGACTGCTCGTTCATACAGCCATGGCGCCACTAGACGGGATGTGCCAATGACAGGAGTGTGGGGTAATGCAGGTCCTCACCGCTGGGAGGGAGCCACAGCTCCACCTTTGGAGGTCGGTGGGGTGAGCGCTGATGGAGCTGAATAACCACACACCAGTACCGCAGAGAGTGTAGCTCCAGGGTTCTCCCTAGGGGTCTCCTCCCCCGCAGAGGATGTGAGCGAGGCGGCCTGCCCGCACTGCTTATAGCAGTGGAAGGCCAGGATCGGATAAATAAACCGTGGTATATTCCTGTGCTCACATGCCAACAGCAGTTAAAATAAATGAAGTAGATTTATATGAATCTACTCCAAGAGAGCTTAAAGCTACAATCGTGAGTGAAGAAAGCATGTCTCAGAATTATAAATTCGGTGTCACTTTGTGTAAATAGTAAAAATAAACAAAGCATTGCTAAGCCCCCTTTTGATGCACAACCACAGGTAAAGTATTACTCTCAGGGTGGAAAAACACGTACCAATTTCAGGATAGGTTTGCGTGCTGGAGCAGGGAGGGGAAGGGAGTGGGAGGGACAGAGCAGACTCCAGCTGTAGCTGTATTACTTTATGCCTTTAAAAATCTCCCAGGTACCTATGGAAATATTAACAGCGGCTGCCCAGGTCATCTTGTGTGGAACGAACAAAAATGGTGAAATGTCCTCTTTCCCTTCCTACCCCCAGGGCAGGAACAGTGTCCTGTCCACTCCTGTGTGCTGGTGCCCGCTCGGGACCTGGCTCAGAGGGGCCCCCACGCTTGCCTGTGGAATGGATGGGGCAGGGTCAGAAGGCCACGCCCCTCCTCTGGGGCCCAGCCTCTCCCCCTGCCCAGCCCTCAGGGGCTTGGCCTGGGAAGGGGAGTTCTCCAGCCAGGAGGCAGCGGCTGGGGAGGGGTGTGCTGATGGCTGCTCTGCTGCTGAGGGCCCGCACCCCTGGAGACACCTTGGAGGGGTCAGTCTGGGGACAGCAAATCCTCACCTCCCAGCCTGCCTTAGGAACATGGGCACGAGCTTTAACGTGCTTCAATTGCCTGGCCTGGCTGCAGATTTTTGAAGGCAAAATAATAACAGAAACATCCACAACAACATCCACAACAACATCACCCTGTAATTTGGATGCAAATGTCCGCAGCTGTAAGGGACCTGGCATCTCCTGGGGCATCGAGGGAGCTGATTTTGTCAACTCGCCGTGGGGTTAGATAAGGAGGGTGCCGCTGCAGAGAGTCTGGGTAAAGCCGTGGGCACCTCCTCCCCAGAGTCCCTGGGTAGGCACTGGTGGGGATTTGGGCAGGCCAGCGCTGGTAGCTGGGAAGATGGGGTGAAGCCACTTCTCCGGGCTCCGTGCGTATTTGTGGGTTCTGATTTTTAAAATAAATAGTCATGAGTCTTACTCACTCACTAATTTGTGAAGTAGTGTCTGCTTTGTGCCAGGCCTGTGCGGGGGGCCGGGAGGGCTGGAGGGGCCCCAGCAGGGCGGCCCCCAGCCCCGCCTCTGAGTGTGCCTCTGCGGGTGCTGCTGCGTCTGCGCTGGGGGCTGGGGGCAAGTTATTAAACAGCAAGGGGCGAGTGGAGCCGCAGGGAGAAGTCAGGCAGAGGGAGCAGCCCGTGTGCCACGGCAGGGGCCTGGAGAGTGTGGCGCACTCAGAGGCTGGCAAGCTTAGTATGTGTGAGCACACGCATATGAGTGTGTGCTTGTGCGTGTACCTGTGCGCGTGTGCGTGCGTATGCGAGTGTGCCTGTTTGGGAGGGGTGTGCAAGCAGGTGAGGATAGAGAGGTAAACAGGGAGCAGACCTTGAAGGACTTTGGTGACCCTGGCGAGGAGGCCGAGTTGCCTCCTGCTGGGGGGCCAGTGCGTGAGGCACTGGGAGGGTGAGGCTGACTGCAGCGTGGCCTTGGGGAGGGTGCTGAGGAGGAGGGCACGCACCCTGGAGGCAGGGCCTGTGTTCGCCCTTCGGACAGGCAGGGCGCAGTGGGCAGGGGTGGCTGGGAGGTTGAGACTGACTGGCGGCTAACCTCTGTCCCTGGGCAGCTCAGGCCTCCCAGCTCTGAGGCCTGGGAGGGAATCAGTTCCTGCTGGTGGCTCTGGAAGTGGGGCAGGGCAGGGGTTCGAGGCGCAGTGAAGAGTGGACTGCCTTGGAGTGACCAGCGGGACCCGTACCCCTGGCTGTCCTTTGAAAACGGGCTCATGCGCTGACTGCGTGCAGATCACGTGTCTGTAGGGGACAGGGTGCCCGGCGGTGGCCCCGCAGGAAAGAGCAATCACAAAATAGCCACTGTGTGGGCTCCCGTTGTTTAGCGTTAGTGAGACCCTTTTCTTTGAGGAGGGTCCGTCCTTGAAAGTGCTGTGTGGAGTGCGTCAGCGCTCACCGAAATGCAAACGCCTTACCCCAGCACAGAGTGCGTTCAATAAGAGAGGAGACTTCCTGCTCAAGTAAGTAATTAGATTTTGATGAAAGAAATATAAATCTGGACCTAAATGACGATAACTATGTTAGCTTCTATCTCTAACACAATTTAAGTTTACTTTTTAAGATAATGTCAGTTTACTGGTTGGTTGCTATTTTTATCTTATTTTCCACGTTTGGGCATGCAGTGCGACTTCACCGCCACCGTCCGTCCACGGTGCTCGTTGAGCAGCGCGGGAGCAGCGAAGCTGTAGTGAGACTCGGGCTCAGCTTCCAGTCCTGCTGCCTGACCCCAGGCGAGCACTCTCAGCGCTGTCAGCCTCAGTTTCCCTGTTGGTAAAATGCTGGGGCTGCGCTGGATAAGCTCCAACGTGTGGCCCAGTCCCAACATTCAGAGATGAAACACACCACGTGGGAGAAGCACCCGATAAGCGGGAAGTGGGCCTGCCCGTGTGTTGCCATGGAATAGACAGCATAGAGCAGAACAGGGGTAGAGAAGTCATGGTAAAATCCTTTGATCTCAAAGGATTGCACCTCCTCAATTTCTATTTTTTTTAAAGAAAATTTGCTATCGAATACCAACATCATTCACTTCTTGATTTCCACTATTTCTGACTCCAGCAATATACTGTGCTTTGTATCGAAATCCCAGAAGCAGGAAATGGATCTGCTTTTGGAAAATTGGAAGGTGGGCCTATTTATCTACTGAGTATAAAAGTTAGATATTCTAACAGGAAAAAATTGGAAAATACAGAAAAGAATGAAGAAGAAACAAAAATCAGCTATAACATTACCACCCAGAGGACGGCATCATTAAGATTGTGTGTACGTTCTTCCAAACTTTTATATGGGATGTATAAATTAAATACAGAAATCTTAAAATTTCAGAAAACTTCAAATATAACAAGTACCCACATAGCCACCATCTAGAATTAACAACTGTTGATATAGCTTACATTTCTTGCAAGCCTTTTCTACTTTCTAAAGAATTAAAACGTGCATACAGCATACCACCCCCACCCCAGCCCACTCCAACACCCGTGGTGGTTTGATGTGTACCTTTCAGTCTATTTTTTGGCTTGTATGTTACATGCAGGTATCCATGAGTGACTTAGAATATTGCTTTTTGTGCTTCTAAGAATGTGTAATATATAAATGATATTGTACTAAAAGTTTTATTTTGCAGCCCTCTTTTTTGGTTAAACATTATTTTTTTGAGAAATATCAATGTTGATTCACAGAAATCTAGTTTTTATAGACGTGCTGAATAGTGTTTCATTGAATAAATATTCCACGCTTTATGCATCTGTCCCTGCGTAGTAGGCGTCGGAGCTGTCTCTAACATTTGCTGTTGTAACGAGCGTGTAAAGAACACGCCTGCGTGTGTCTCCCGGTGCAGCTGTGAGCTGCTCCCCAGAGGTGGAACGGAAATTTTGTGTAAAGTATTACACACAGGCTGTCTGCAAAAGGCCCTATCATGGTCAAATAATAAAATATCAAAGTGGTAGCCACAAATAACGTGGTCTTTGGGAGAAGGGAAGCCTCCTCACTCATCCTTAATACTATTAGTGCCCCATGCTCTAGGGAGGATGAGTAAATAACTCACCCTCCCAGAATTTAAACCCAATATTGGGAGCAGCTGAGAGGAAATCCTAGCGTCCAGCCCTTCACCATTATCATAAGGAACTTTAGCAACATGAAAAACAGTATTTTATTTCTGCCTGACTTGGTAAGCGCAATTCCCAAATTTAATGAAGATCAGATAACGCCACTAATAGCACCATCGATCTGTCTAATCAAGTCCAGGGGAATAGACGGATTTGGGAAGCACTTCAGCGTTTCTGCGCATGACTCCGTCGGCAGCTACAGCCCGTCCTCCCTGTGCGGAGGGCATTGCCCAGGCAGAGGCGCCGGCACCGGCTTTGTTTTTTAAGCTTTCCCTCCTAGTTGCTCCTTGGCCACAGGCTCCTACCAGAGCCCGTCTTGTGTGTGAGCCAATGAGACAGTGAGGACCGGCAGCGTCGTTGGGGGAACACTCTCCTCTCCACCCCGGGAACATCCGTGTTCCCCGGGAGCTCACGGGCCCCAGAATGCAAAGGACCGGCTTACTGCAGGGCCCTCTCCTTACGCAGCCGCAGCCAGGTGTCCCCAAAGGCCAAGCAAGGAGTTGTGGGGCTGGGGACTTCCGGAGGCTTACCAGGTCAGCCGCAAACCCCCTTGGTTTGGCAGGGTAGGGGAGCACCACCTGAGGCCACGTGCCCCTAACGCAAGCCCTGATGCCAGCCTGGTCTCAATGCCAAAGGCAGGAGGCACAGGGCGGCAGCCGGGGCACAGCTGCCTGGGTGGGGGCAGCCACCGGATGTGGGGCATGTGACAGTGGCCACTGAGGGCCTTCCAGGCGGCACCGCAGGCCACCGCGCTGCTTTCTTAGGGCAGTTCTCCGCTTCCGTGGGCACGTCTCCTGTGGCGCAGGGATGGGGTGCTGTTGGCTTTGGTACCAGACCACCCTGTCCCACCCTTAACTCCCACTATCTCGGCTTCATCTCCACCTGCTGTTAACTCCGCACAGCGACATTCAGCACGGAGGGCTTAATGCAGTTTGAGCTGACGTCTACTTGTCCTTCAGGACTTAGCTTGATGCCCTCCCCTGGGTTACCTTTGTGACCCACCGTGGCCAGGTGAGGCACGCTGGAGGCCGCGGCAGTGCACGCCCACCCTCTGTAAGGCATGGCCTGGCAGCCGTGTCAGCCCTTGTTGGCTCGTTTGAATGCCCCCAAACCAGGGCCTCTGTGAGGTCGGGGACCTGCTTCTAGCGGCATGACTGCGGGCGGGGCCTCCTGTTCTCCTCCTGTGCGTTTCTACCTGGACTGGGTTCTGTGGGAACCAGGCCAGCTGCTCACCCTTATGCTTGTCGAGGGACCTGTGGCAGGCCAGGCCAGCCTGCCCGGAGCCGCGCCTACCCAGGCGGGTCTCTCGGCCCCCTGCATGCAGAGGACTTTAGGACCCACGCCTGCTCAAGTACCCTGGGGAGGTGACTCTTGCATACAGAAGGGAGGGGGAGTTCAATTGCTGCCCTTGGCCTCCGGGACACCTTGGGTAGGGGAGGACAGGGAGGTGCTTGAGCTGAGTCTGGGCCAGAGGCTGTGCTGTGCCCCATTGCCAAGGAGCTGTCCGGGGTTGCCCAAGAGTGGCTCTACCTCGGCTCTGTCCCAGGGATGTTTTTGTCTGTCTTTGTGACAACCCCATGCTGTCTCACAAATACTCTAGTTTTATATTAAGTCTTGAAATCAGGGAATGTTGGTCCTCTGACTTTGTCCTTCTTTTCAAAGTTGTTTTGGATATTTTGGTCTTTTGCATTTGCACATACATTTTAGAATCATTTTGTCAATATGTGCAAAAAATTCTGCTTGATCGGGATGATGTTGAATCTGTAGATGAATCTGGAGAGAACTGACATCTTAACAATATTGAGTCTTCTGACACATGAACAGGATATATGTCTCCTTTAATTTCTCTCAACAGTGTTCTGTCGTTTCCAAATATTTTGTCAGATTTACCTCCAAGTGTTTCATATTTTATGATGCTACTTTTATGATATTTAAAAGATTTTAATTTGTGATCTTTTATTACTAGTATATAGAAATACATTTTTTTGGTATATCACTCTGTGATCTGCAAACTTACCACCCTCATGTTAGTTTGAGTCACATTAAAACAATTTCCACTGAATTTTCTAACATACATGGTCCTGGCATCTGTAAATAGAGATAGTTCAGCTGCTTTCTTTTCAATCTGGATGCCTTTCATTTCTTTTTCTTGCCTTGTACTCCCAGTCCAACGCCAAATAGAGTAGAAGTGACAAGGGGACATCCTTATCTTGTTCCTGATCTATGGGGATGTATTTGGTCTCTTCCCATTAAGTATGTTGTTTTCCTAGGTTTTTCTTTTTTTTTTTTTTTGTAGATACCCTTTATCAAGTTGAAGCAGCTCCCTTTTATTCATACTTTGCTGAGTGTTTTTGTGAAGAGTGAATGTTGGATTTTTTCAAATGCTTTTTCTGCATCTATTGAGATGAAAATAATGGTTTTTCTGTTTTAGTTTGTCGACATGGAGATTACATTGGTTGCTTTTGGAACGCTATACCCATCTTGCAGTCCTGGGATAAACCCCACTTGGCCATGATGTACTGTTCTTTTTATATATTGTTGGATTTGACTTACTAAAATTTTGTTAAGAATTTTTACATTTATGCTCACAAGGGATATTAATCTATAATTTCATTTTTTTGTAATGCCTTTTTCTGGTTGGGGTATCATTATAATGCTGGCCTTACATAACCAGTTGGGGAGTGTTCCTTCCTCTTTTGTTTTCTGGCAGAAGTCTTTTGTAGAACTGGCATTATTTCTTCCTTAAATGTTTGGTAGAATTAACAAATTTGTCTGGGCCTGGAATTTTCTCTATGGAAAAGTTTTAAATGCAATTCTTTCTGTATAGATACAGGGATAAATAGGTTACCTATTTTCTTTTTGCATGACCTTTGGTAGTTTGTTTCTTTTAATAAATTTGTCCATTTCATCAAAGTTTTCAAATTTACTGGCACGAATTTATTTATAATTGTATCACTTCCCTTGGGTTCCCATAGAAAATTACCATAAACTTGTGGCTTAAAGCAACAGAAATTTATTGTCTCCCATTTTTGGAGGCTGGAAGCCCCAAGCCAAGGTGTGAGCAGGGTCGCTTCCTCTGAGGCTCTGGAGGGGACCGTTTCATGCCTCCCTCCCTCCCAGCTCCTGGCGGTGGTCGGGAATCCCTGGCATCCCTTGGCTTTGAGCGCTTCACGCCGATCTCTGCCACACGATATTTTCCCTGAGTGTCTCTCTGTGTCCAGATTTTCCTCTCTGATCAGGACACCAGTCATTGGATTTAGGGTCTACTCCAATCCAATGTGACCTCATCTTAACTTGCTTCCACCTGTAAAGATCCTATTTCCAAATAATGTCGTATTCTCAGGTTCCGGGTGGACACGATTGCTTTTGGAATGCTGTTTAACCAGTACAATGATATTCACTTATTAATACACGCGGAATGCCACTGCTGTCATTCGTGATTTTGCCAGTTTGTGATCTCTCTCAGGCTGCAGGTTCAACAGCATTATTAATCTTTCTAAGGAACTGGTTTTTGGTTTCATTGATTTATTCATATTATTGTTTCAGTTTCTATATTTCTATTGTTTCCTTTCCTCTACTTTGGGTTTAATTTTCTCTTATTCTCTAATTTTTGAAGGTGGAAGCTGATGTTATTAAATTGAGAAGTTTTCTCTTTTCAAATGCAGGCGTTAGTGCTATAAATCTTCCCTTAGCACTCCCTCGGTGGCGTCCCACAAATTTTGATACACTGCGCCTGTGCTTTCATTTTCATCAGTTCAAAATAATTTCTAATTTATTTTCAAGTTATTCTTTGTTTCTCGTGTTATTTAGAAGTGTGTTGCTTAGTTTACAGATATTTAAATTTTTTCAGATATTTTTCTGTTATTGATTTCCTTTTTTTTTTTTTTTCGAGACAGGGTCTCACTCTGTCACCCAGGCTAGAGTGCAGTGGCATGATGGCATGATCATTGCTCACTGTGGCTTTGAGCTCCTGGGCTCAAGTGATCCTCCAGCCTCAGCCTCCCGAGTAGCTGAGACTACTGGTGTGTGCCATCATGCCTGGCTGATATTTCTTAAATTTTTGGTAGAGATGGAGTCTTGCTGTATTGTCTAGGCTGTTCTTGAACTCCTGGCCTTGAGCAATCCTCACTGCTTGGCCTCCCAATAAGCTGCGATTATAGGGGTGAGCCACTGTACCTGGCCTGTTACTGATTTCTAACATAATTAATTGCTTTGTGGTCTGAGGACAGACTTTGTATTCCTTGAATCTTCTTAAATTTATACAAATTTGTTTTCTGGTCTAGAACATGGTTTATCTCAGTAAATTTTTGAAGTATACTAGAAAAGAATATGTATTCTGCTTTTGTTGCATGAAGTGTTCTAGTAATATATTTTGGGTCGGGTTGGTTGATAGTATGGTTCAAAATAAGCTATATTTTTACTCATTTTCTGTCTACTTATTCCATTAATTATTGAAAAAGGGGTATTGAAATCTTGAACTATAATTGTAGATTTATTTATTGCTCCTTGCAGTTCTTTCAGGTTTTCATTAATGTAATGTGAAGCTTTGCTATGAGGGGCAAAAATGGGTAAGATTTTTATGTCCTTGTGATGTAATGACCACTGTTTTATTGTAAAATAAAAATAAACCTTCTGGCTCATGGTAAATTTTTTTTTCTTTGTCCTGAGAGCTACTTTATCTGGTATTAATATAGCCACTTCAGCTTTTCTTTTTCTTAGTGTCTTTAGCATGGCACATCTTTTTTCCGTCCTTTCACTTTTAACTTACTTATGTCTCTACTTAAAGTGTATTTCTTGCAAGCAGTATATAGTTGGATATTCATTTTTTTATCCAATCTGACAATATCTGCCATTTAATTGGAGGTATTTAGTCCATTTACATTTAATGTGATTATTGATATTATTAGCTTTAAATGGATCATCTTGCTATTTGTTTAATGTTAGTCCCATCCATTCTTTGCCCTTTTTTCTTCTTTCTCTGCCGTCTTTGGGATTAATTAAATATTTTAAAAAGTAATTTTGTTATCTACTTTTTGGCTTTGTTTTGTTATTTTTGTATTAATAGTTGCTTTAAGGTTTATAGTAGACAGTCATATGGCAATGATAAGAGTATGTTCTGAGAAATGCTTCATTAGGCAATTTCATCATTGTACCACCATTGTAGTGTGTACTTACACAAACCTGGATGGGATCGCCTACTATATACCAAGGTTATATGGTGGAGCCTATTGCTCCTAGATGACAAACTTGTACAGCATGTTACTGTACTGAATACTGTAGGCAACTGTAACATAATGGTATGTGTGCATCTAAACATAGAAAAGATGCAGTAAAAATACAATATCAAAGATAAAAAATGCTAAACCTGTATAGGGCACTTACCATGAATGGAGCTTTCAGGAGTGGATTATTCTGGGTGCGTTAGTGAATGGTGAGTGAATTTGAGGGCCTTGGACATTACTGTACACTACTGTAGGCTTTATAAACACTGTGTGTTTAGGCTACACTAAATTTACAAAAAAAATAATTTTCTTTCTTCAATAATGAATTAACCTGACCTCACTGTAACTTCTTTACTTTAGAAACTTTTAATTTTTTAAATTTTTCTCTCTTTCATAATAACAAAACACAAACACATTCTATGGCTATACAAAAATATTTTATTTCTTTATATACTTATTCTATAAGCTTTTTACTATTTTCAAAAATTATTATTTTTTTATTTTTAAACTTTTTTTTAAAAAACCAAGACACAAACACACACATTAGCCTAGTTCTGCACAGGGTCAGGATCATCAAGATATCCTAGGTGACAGGGACAGGAAGTTTTCAGCTCTGTTTTAATCTTATGGGATCACTGTCACCTATGCAGTCTGTTTTTTTTTTCTTTTTTTTTTCTTTCAGCACATTATGGGGGTACAGATGTTTAGGTTACGTATGTTGCCCTTGCCCCCCCTTCCCCCCCAAGTCCGAGTTTCAAGCGTGTCCATCCCTCAGTGGTGCGCTTCGCACTCTTTGTATATGTATATACCCGTCCCCTCCTCCTCCCTCCCCCTGCCGTCCGACATCCAATAGATGTTATTCTTATATGTGCACTTATGTGTTGATCAGTTAATACCAATTTGATGGTGAGTACATGTGGTGC
>NW_012148697.1:1670266-1788812 GCF_000956105.1 Propithecus coquereli | reverse complement strand
TGCTATGCGGGGTCTTCTCTGGTTCCATCTTCTACATCTGTGAAGAATGATGTTGGTATTTTAATAGGGATTGCATTGAATCTGTAGATCACTTTGGGTAGTATAGACATTTTAACACTGTTGATTCTGCTGACCCACGAGCATGGTAGGTTTTCCACCTGTTTATGTCCTCTGCTATTTCCTTCCTCAATGTTTCATAGTTCTCCCTGTAGAGATCTTTTATGCAGTCTGTTGTTGATGGAAACGTCTCATCCTGCTCATGGCTGCATATCCTTAACATATCCTGGTCTAACTGTTTGCACAAGCCCGAGAGGCTGTGCTCCTACAGTTTTGTGCCCTTGGGGCCTCTCGTGCCTCAGCCTAGTCCTGGCTCTGTTTATCCGTCCTTAGCGGCTAATTCTAACATCTGTGTCAGCTGTGGGCAGTTTTGCATGGCTGATTCATTTTCCATTGTCAGTTTCATTGTCTTGCTTCTTTGTACGCTGCTGATTTTTGATTGATGCTTGACACTGAATCTTACGCTGTTCTGTGCTGGGTATTTTTTGGGACACAGTTAAGTACTTGGAAATAGTTTGATCCTTTTGGGTCTTGCTTTTGAGATTTGTTAGAAGCATTTCTCATTTTTGTCTACTATTCACCATTACGAAGGCCCCACAAATCTTGTGGTTTTCAGTGTGGGAACCGGTACTATTCCCAGCCTGTTACCTCTGATTCCCTGGAGTAGATTTTTCCCTGCCTGGGTGGTTTCCTCAGAAGCGTGCACTGGGCAGTTCTCGGCTGAAGACTCGAGGCAGATCCCCGTGGTTATCAAGTTTTCTTTCTGAGCAGCTCTCCCCTGCTCAGCGCTCTGATCTGTGTACTCCAGAGGCCTGGGGCTTCCTGCACCCTCAGCTTCATCTCCTCAACTTGGGGGTCTGCCAGGCTCCTCCGGGATCACTCTCCCTGTGCTCTGGCCTGGCAACTCTGGCAGGGAAAACACTGGGGCAATTTTAGGGCTTACCTCATTACCCCATCTTTCAGGGATCATTATACTTTGTTGCCTTAAGTATAGTGTCTTGCAAATCTACATTTCATTTATTTTGTCAGTTTTTGCTGTTGCTTTGTTGCAGATGAAAGGGTAAATGCAATCCTTATTACCTCATCTTGACCAGACATAGTAGAAGTCCCTGTTCTGCCTGTTTTAAAGCCTGGTGTTAAGCACACACACCGCTTGCAGGAGCTGCCTGGAGAAGCTCACGCTCACATTCTTTCCAGTTTGTCCCATCAGAAATGTGCTCTCATCCTCGAAAACCCTTTAAACTCTTATCTTGTTACTTGCAAGTCAGAACATAATTCTTCCATTGAGATTTCAAATTTTATTTTACCTTTAGTGCAATTAACTTGTCAAAGAGTCGTTGCCAGATTCCAACTAGTGGTTTCATGACACATGAATAAAAATTATCACTTTTGTAAGTGTTTTGTTTACACACCGTAAATATACTTAACTACGTACTTCTAGTACGCACATGCACACACTCACACACGGTGTATCGTGTTTAGGGATGTTAAAGAATTGAATGGAAGTGCATTGAATTTTGAATAAGACAGACTCGGCTTTTGTGAATCCAGCCACATAAGCCAAGCTTCGCTTCCCTCTCAGTTCCTGTTTTGTGAGCACGAAGGTGCCACGAAGTCCTGGAACGCTTAGTACCTAGGTGTTGACAGCCCTCCGCCCCCGCTCCCTCCCCATCCGCTTTCCCCCATTTTGTATAATTTCTTCTGGCTGAAATAAGCCACAGACAATGGGAAGATCAGGGTGTTTGTCTTCTGAAATACACTGGAATTCCTTTGCGGGCTGAGTGCTGGGTGGATGAATAGCATCTTGCAGTCGGTTTCCCGGGCAGCACCCTGCCACGTGGCGCCGTCTGGCTTCGTGGAGTGCCCTCCCCGGTAGCAGAGCCGAATCCCCAGCACATGTACGGTGTCACAGCCCCTCGGGCAGCAAAGATCTTGAGGAGATCAAGAGACCAGCAGATCTAGCTCCGGAGGGAGGGCGAGCCGAGCCGGCAGAGCCCAGGGAGGGAGAGCCACTGGGCTGGGGCGGGGGCTGGCGGGGCAGGGCTGGCTTTCACTCGCCCGCGCTTGTTCTCATGCTGCGAAGGCTCCTGGCGCGGGCATGTGTTCCGCACGACTGACAGGGGGTTATTAGAACCATTTGGGGCTCATCGGATGGTGACTCAAGTGGTGGGGGACTCAGAGTGCTTCAGCACCATCTCAATTCCGTTGGCGGCAAAGAGGAAAAACAGAATCACCTGGTTGTGTCTGTTCTCTGCTCATGTGCAAGACCAAGGCTGCCAAGGTAAATCGGGCCTCCGTCCTGCTGCTGTGAATCCACAGCCCAGCACCCCCTTCTCCCCAAGGTGCTGTGCCCTGCATTAAAAAAAAAACCAAGAAAAACACAAAACCCCAGAAAAAACAATAAAACCACACCACATTTCTCTATTAATGAAAATTTGAAAGCCAGAGAACTAGAAAGAAAAAATTTTAAATTCCCATAGTTTCTCCTAACAAAGACAACCACTGTTAACATTTTGGGATACTTTTTTCCAATTTCCAACTAGGTACAGTTTTTTACTTCTTTTTTTTTTACAGATGAGTGACTACACTCTGTATACAATTTCATATTCTGCAGTTTCGTCCTACGTTGTAACAGACGTCTTCCCCCATATTTATTACAAATTCTTTATAAAAATAGTTTTTACTGATTGCAGAACACCCTATCCAGGCAACGTACTAGGTGACTTGACCAGCTGGACGTATAACTTTTCCTGCCACCGAATTTCAGAGCTGAAATGACTAGAAAAAGGCTCAGAATGTTTGATAACATACTGTATTCAACATGAAAATAATACATGAATATGGTAAAATGTGGACAAAGAAAAATAACCAAGAGTCCAAGAGAATAGAAAATAAAAAGCAAACTTCTCCACCAGCCACTCTTGGCACCCATCTCCCAGCCCTGTCACCCTCTTTGAAGCATGTATAATTTTTGTTTTTCTGGAAATAACCTCTTCTACTGAAAATAAGTGTCGTCCAACATTCTAAACCTTTCTCTGGTAATTTCAGTGTCCCCTGCGCCCATGTGCCTTTTCCCGTGTTTCCCTCTCAACTTCTTGAAATATACGTCTTCACATGGGCGAGGTTTACGACATTCGCCTTTGTGAGCCTTTCGGGAGGGCTGCTACCTGCCTGAGGTTGTTTCCGGAGCATCTGCGCCGGGACAGGGAGGACGGCTCCGTGCAACACACTCACAGGAAGGTGGGCAGAAGCAACCCAATACTGCTTCAATATCTCCAAGATCCAGTCCCACGAGCGGTTCTTGCCCAACGTAATGAGCCCAATGATGAGAGCGGACAAGTCATAGGGACACGTGCCACGTTTCTCTGCTGCCCGTCATTTGGACGTCTCACGCTGTCTTTGAGGGCACTAGGCTGAGGGAGACGTTTGCAGGAGCTGTCTGCCGCCCACCTGCCCTCTCCCCTGCCCCCTGCCTGTGCTGGAAAGCGTGGACTCCTCCTTCTCCTTCTGGGACAGGGGCTGCAGACGGGGGCTCTGGGTGGCTCCTGGGGAAGGGGACAGGCAGGGAGTTGGAGTCCATCCGCTGACGACCTGTGCAGTCCTGGGTGTCCCTGGGGGAGGGTCAGTGCAGTGACGTGGACCCTCAGTACTCTGGTCTGGAAGCTGGTGGAATAATGCCTCCCTCTCAGAGCTCACTCTAGGGGACCTGTTTGGGACATGCCCCTCTCGAAGCCTGGTTTTCTGGACTGCATGTATGTGTCCCGCTAAAATTCATATGCCAAAGCCCTCATCCTCAGTTTAAGGGCATTTGCAGGTGGAGTCTTGGGAAGGTGATTAGGTCATGAGGCAGAGACCTCATGAATGAGATTAGTGCCCTTATGAAAGAGACATGAGTGAGATTCTCTCTCTCCCTCCCTTCCATATGGGAACACACTGAGAAGACCTCTGTCTGCAAGCCAGGGAGAGAGCCCTCACCAGGAGCCGGATCTGCCCACACCTTGATCTTGGACTTCCAGCCTTCAGAGCTGTGAGAAACCAATGTCTGCTGTCTAAGCTGCCCCTCCTACGGTATTCTGCTATGGCACCTGAGCTGACTAGGACACCTGGCAAAGAGCTGGGGCAGAATGCAATGAGCCGAGCCCTCGCCTTCACCAGCCCTGGCCACCAGACCACCCGGCATCCACGCCTCCCCACGCCTCCTTACTGAGGCCTGTTTCTCCAAGCTGCCATCACTGTTCTAGGCCCTCGGGATGTGGCATTGAACAAATGGGACAAAAATCCCTACCCTCAGGGAGCTGAGCAAACAGTGTGCTCAGCCGTGTTGGGTGCTGGAAGGTGGTAATGCAATGGAGTCTCGCGCAGCAGGAGGGCTGGGAACGCAGGCTGGACCCTGCTGCTCCTCCTGGACCTGCCCCTGCCCGGCCTGGTGGGCAGGCTGGGCTTGGGCCTCCCCGGCTACCCGATGGTCCCTCCCTCCTGCATCTGACCTCCCGCTCAGATGCTGTCCTGGGGCAGGGCGAGCAGACAGTGGCAGTGACAGGGAAGGAGGAGCTTTGGGGGCCTCATCAGGCGCTGCTGGGCAGGAGCAGAGGGTCGGGGGGCAGAGGGGGCACTACTGGGCTTCCTTGTGTGAAGATGTCCTGGAGGTTGTCACACGCAGACCGTCAGCCTTCAGGAAGGATCCTCCCGCCTGGGTTCCCGCCGCGTGCACACGTGGAAGGAATCCTCTTTCTCAGAACAGCCACGCCCAGCCCCACCAGGGCACAGTCACGCCGTGTCCTCCCTGCCCCTCAGGGCTGCCGGCAGGGCTCAGAGGCTGGATCCCGTGCGTGTGCCCGGTGTGGGGGTGCCCGGGTCCTGGCTGCAGAGGTGTCGGTGGGCCAGGGCATGTGGGCTGGTAGGAGGAAAAGAAGAGAGTTCTTTCCAGGACAGCTGGGGATGTCTTTTCATTATTCTTTTGCTCAAAATAGAATTATCTTTTCCAAATTGCATTTGACAGGCAGCCCGGGCGCTTTGCCTGAGCTGTCTGGAGGAACTGGCTTCCTCGCCTACAGATACTTTTTTCCTTTCCAAAGGAAGAGGGAAGTAGCATTCTGCTGGTTTAAAAGAACGCAGGGGAGGGGAGAGGAGCAAGCCGCGCATTGGGAAAGGTGGGGCAGAGGAAGCTGGAATAAAAGCAAAGGGTGGCCTGAGCCAGCTCATTCCCAGTGAGAAAGACAGAGCCCCCACTGCTGGTGGGCTGGCCGGGACCCTGCGCCCACCACGGGCGAGGGAGGGGGGCAGGGCTTGTGGACCCTGGGCCCCGGATGCAGTCCCACCGCACGGGCTCCTGGCGGACGAGACAGTCTGGCCCGGGCTCCCGGTTCTCAGTGGGAACAGGCATCTGCTGTGAAGACAAGAAGGACTCGCCATGGAATCCCAGGGAAGAGGAAGGGGCGTGAGAGGACACACAGGGGCTTGGCGGGAACTCCGGGATAGCAGGAGAGCAGCCAGCACGCCAGAGAGCAGGGCCCAGGCCTGGCTCGGCCACCACGGTCCTCGGTTTCCCCACTTGGAAGAGTGGGCGGTCCCTGCGCTGCACGGTGCCCTCTGCTGCTCTACCTCAAGTTCGGCCGCCTACCCCTGACTGCGCTGTCCTGCTGAGCTGCTTCTCCTTGCATCTGGTGTCCCCGCGTCCCCTCAAATGAGGTGCAGCACACGCTGGGGTGTGCAGGAGTGGGACTGGACCCACACGACGGTCGAACACAGCCCGGGAAGCCTTTAGAAAAGGTAAGAAGGGGAGTCTCTTCAAACACAGACGACTGAACACGGGCATGTCCCATCTCCTGTCCAGATGTCATTTAAATGACAGCGAAGGAGTAAAAAGGGCATAAACTCACAAGGACAAAGAGAGCAGCGAAGAAACAACATTAGACAAGGGAACCCCGAGGAGGAGAAACCCACGCCGCAGGAGCCAGACGGCTGTCGTCAGGCCTGGCCACGTCCCTCCAGTTGGTGCGTGGCTTGGGGACACGCCGTCTGCAGTCACAGTGGCTGCCCCCCTTCCCTCCCCATCCCAGCCACCTGCCTTTGAGGTGTCCGTCGGCACCCTCGCCGCTGCTGGCTCCGGCTTGCGCTCCTCCCGGACTGCAGATGGCTTTACTGAGACGTGTGAGACACAGGCGGGACCATTCGCCTTTTACCTGGCACGCGGCTAATAGCCAGAGCATTTTCCCGCTCAGCCGTGGCTGCAAGCGCTAAGCTGATTATGGAAAGAAGCAGAACACGAATGCTCTAGGGGAATTTTCAGCAGAGATAAGCATTTGCTGACTCTGAGTGTGATGTGAACTCAGCACTCTCTCAGCCTTATCTGGGCTGACATCCGAAGACCCTGTCCCTGGGTGGGCCCTGCTCCTGGTTGGGCCCTGACCTCAGTGGCCCCTGTCAGGCAGGGCTTTGATCTGCATGTGCTCAATGCCACCCCAGCAGCTGTGGCTGGCACCCGCCTTCCCTAAACATCATCTCAGCTGAGACAGGCGGGAACGTGGGGCTGGCAGAAGCAGGAACACGTGGCACAGAATGGCTGCCCTGGGGTCCTTCGGCTCTCACCTGGCCACTGATTGTCCTGGAAGGCTCGAAGAGGTGGGACAGCTCCCCCACATGCCCCATCAGCACGCAGACCTGGTGTCAGTGACTCCAAGGCCCTGGGGGGCTCAGAAAACCGCACACTGCGGAGCAGCTGTCTTGGCCGAGTCCACAGGGAAGCTGCGGGGGGCTCCAGGCTCTCAACCGGCCCCTGGCCCTGGCTCCCGGTGGGCAGGGGGGCTCCCTGCACGCCCATGTGGACCCACGGGAGGCCTTAGCGCCTGACAGCACCTGCGTGTTTTCAGAGAGAGGAAATGGGATCTCTTGGGTGTTGGCAGCGGACCGCGGGCATCTCCTCCCATGAAGCCATGTCGTTTGTCCAGGAGCGCAGGTCCAAAGTCAGGTCCTCCCGGCCTCCCTCTTCTCTCACACCTGCCACCAACAAATACGTCTAGAATCTGGCCTCTCTCCCTCCTGCCTCCCCTGCCCACCCCTGGTCCAAGTGTCCAGCATCTCTCAGCTGGGTGACCCTAGGGCTTCCTACCTATTGGGTGACGTCACACCTGAGTCATGGCCAGTCCTCCGCTCAAACCCCCACTGGCTTCCACCATTTTCAGAGTGAAAATCAAAGTCCTTAAACATGAGCTTGTGGCTTCCTCTGCAGCTCCACCCCCACCCTCTTCCTGTGAGTGCCAGCTTACCCTGCCCCCACCTCTGTCCCAGTGTCCCTCTGCTGAGGACACCACGAGATTTGCTCCCTCCTCCCTGCAGGTCTCAGATGGCACCAAGGGCTTCCTCTGCCCTCCCCATTGGAGGACTCACCCCCACCCCCCAGCCTTGCTGTTGCCTTTCCCCTTTTGTTTTTCTCTATGCACCGTTTCGTAGCTGTCCGGCTTCTGTTCATTTGTTCATTCGCGTTTTGCATCTCCCCCTTTGGAAGGCGAAGGGCACTTCGTGTGTTTTGTCAAGGGCTATATCCTCAGTTCCTCCAGCGTCCCCAGCACGGAGCGGAGAGCTGCCAGGTGGCTGACTGCCCAGCCGAGCCCTCGCGCTGGGCCACAGTGTGCACCGGGCAGCTCCTGTGAGGCCACCTACAGCTGGCAGCTGGCGGTCCAGCCAGCGGGAGCTCCAGTAACGGCAGCCCCAGCTCCCCACCACCCGCCACGCGCCTTGCAGATTCAAGCGTGGGTTCAGGATCCTTGGCCAAGTTACCTAAACTTTCTTAGCCTCAATGTTCTCATCTATGAAATGGGGCTGATGACATACCTCGCTCAGTAACAGGGCTGGTGCTGGACAGATCTCCAAAGTGGATGGGGCAGCAGGACCAGCACACCCCTGTCCCCAGTGCCACTGCCCCTGGGCGTTCTCTTTGGGATTCTGGACTCGTGTTTCCCAGCACCCTGGAGCGCTGGACACTCTGGTTCGTAAGTGTCCTGATGCGTCCGTTCCTGAATGCAGCTGAGGCACAGTGGCACGTGCAGAGTTAATTTTCTGCAGGGCCATTGCTGACCTTATGTGGCCGTCCCCGCTCACGTCTGGCAGGGAACCGAGACTGCACATCTCCATTGCGTGCCCTGTGGGGCCAGCTAGCCTCTTCCCCTTCCCACCCCCAGAGGAACAGGGAAAAGCCGGTGCCGGGGGCCTCCTCCCTCACTCTTGGCCTGCCAGGGAGCTGGGGTCCGGCCCCACTGCTCTCCTGGGAGGTGGGCTGCCTTTTGCTCTTGGCTGGCAGAGCCACAGCTCCTCTCTTGGGGGGGCTGCCGTGGGGCATGTAGGGAACTGACCCTTCGAGCAGCTCTTTCCTTCCCATCCCTCAGCCGCGTCTCCAGTCTGCTGTGTCTCTGAGAGACGGAGATGAGCAGGGGGTTCCAAGGCCTGAGCTTCTGCTGGCTTCGCCTGGCGGGGTGGGTCTGCAGGGTTTGCAGAATCATCACCTCCCCAGTGCTGTGTCCTCTGTCAGCTTATGGGTGGGTCCACAAAGGGACCCCTCACGGGCTGGGCGCTGCGGGGGGTGGGATGCCCCGCACCCAGATGAAGTGCATGTGGCTGGGACGGCCTTCTTGAAGTGGGGCTGACGCCTCTTTAGCCTGCGTTGGAAGAGACCCCCTGTTTTGTTCGGGGGACAAATACGTCCCTGTTCTCTGAGCTCACAGGTCTGAGTCTCTTACAGGCTGCACTGGGATCATGCGGCTGTGACAAGAGGGGCCTCTTAGCTGCGTTGTCCAGAATGAGAGGTTCTGGATTGGAATCCTGCTGGGACCACAGGTCCACGGGTGACGCAGGCATGCAGACCCTTCCTGACTGTGCACTGGCAGCACCCCTGTGGTGTGGGCTCTGCTCCTAGATTGTCCTGGGAGTGGTGTTCCGAGGACTCGGAGCATCTGAGACAGCAGGCGATGAGGCTGCGGCGGAGATGCAGTGGCGGGCGCCCAGCCAGTCTCGGGGAGCTCCGGTGGAGGCTGGGCAGGGAGCCTCCCAGAAGTGCTGACAGCAACAGTGTGTCAGCAATCCCGGGTGACGAGGGAAGGCGGCGTGGAGTTGGGAGCGGACGTCACGCAGGGGCCTGGGTTCAGACTTTATCTTGCAGGGAAAGGGGGGCCACTGCAGGGCTTCAAGCTGGGGAGTGGTATGGTCAGGTTTGGGTCTGATGTCATGGAGGGACATTGGGTTGGAGGGACGTTTGGGTTGGAGGGAGGTTGACTGGAGGTGTGGAAGCCCAGGAGGAGGCAGAGCAAGGGGGCTCAGCCAGAGCGATGGCGGCCAGCGGTGGGCAGGGAATGGGGGGTGCAGAGCACCATCTGGGAGGCACGAAGGGCAGGGGTGAGGACAAGCCCAAGGGAGGCGTCCTTTCCTGCAGCTATAGGAATAGAGGACGCCAGGAGCCACCCAGCTGGGCCGTTCTGGGGGAGTCCTCCCCACATGAGGCCCAGGGTGGCTGAATGGGGTGGCCAGAGGCTCTGGGGCCTGCCAGCTTGGAGCTTCTCATGCCGCAAGCATAGAAGGCAAAGTGCTCAAATATTTATCACACACAGAAATTGATGTTGGAGAACTAAATTCTCAAAAAGGAAGTCGAAAGGAAAGGGAGGGTGAGACCTCTGGATTGCAATTTGTAGCACCGGCCTCTGAGCACTTCATTAACTGCTCGGAGCGCCTGGGCGGGGCTGTGCAGGGTGTGGGCAGGGCCTGCTGCTCACCCCCGTGCCCCGCCCTGCGGCAGCTCAGTATGCGGGGCCGGCAGGGAAGGTCAGGTCAGAGACGCTCGGAAAGGGAAGAATGAATGAATCTCGGGAGGACTGTGTCGAGCTGCTGAAGGAATCATAAGAATGGGAAGCAACTTGGGAATTGAAATGAAAATCAGGAAAAGGCAGCGGGGCTTTTAGAGAGGACTTGAGAATCAGACAAACTCTTACTGTTTTACCAGCTCTCAGAAATTGAGGAAATTTCTTAATGTCTCTGGATTCTACAAAGTACGGATAATAGGAATATAGTTGTCACCACCATCATCACCATCTTCCTCGCCATCGCCGTCATCACCCCGTCACTAACATCACCGTCACCCCATCGTCACCATGAATGTTACCACGTCACCACCATCATTATCATTTTCATCGTGTTGGCCACTCGCTGTGTGCCCGACACAAGAACCCATCTACTGCTCGAAACCTCTGCCTCATGACACACCTTTGTCGTGCCCGTTTCACAGGTGAGGCAAGCGAGGCGTGATAAATTAGGCCCAAGTTCGGCAAGAGCCAGTAAGTGGCAGCGCCGTTCTGCCCGACAGCGCAAGCGTCTCGCGGCTTGCCCATCACCGTGGGTGTTAAACGCAGGTACTTCCTGAGGGCGCACGCGGTGGTGTCTGGAAATCTCTGACTTGACGCGGGTCTCACTACACGTTCTTACTGCTCGTGCTTTTGGGACTGAAGAGCAGCTGCGGTCCAGTCTTTCCAAGGGAGTCGGGTTGAGCCCTGCGAAGCACGAACAAAGTCCAAAGACATTTCGGGGACCCTCCTATGAGCTGGGCAGTGCGCAGGCACATGCTGGGCCACGCGACCCTGGGGTCAAGCGCCAAGAAGCACGTCTCCCTGCCTCTGCGGCCAGGCCAGGTGGCGCTGGAGACTGCTGCCTGCGCCCAGAGACGAAGCGGCAGAGACGAGTGTAGCCGAGGACGAAGGCCTGGCGGCTTCTGCTCAGGCGCCCACATGGGTCGCGGTGCTGCACCCAGGCCCTGGGCTGGTCACCTTAATAGCTTTAATTGGGGGGTTGGTCACTGACAGCTTGAGAGCAACTGGCTAGTGGATTTGAATACATTTTGATTACTTTGATAAAGCACACCCAGCCACGCATTTTAAGGGTGGGAGGAAGGTGGAGGGGACTCGCAGTTGTCCCCACACTGCGTGATTTATCCCACACACTGCACACTCAACTCAGGTGTTTAGAAGTCATCTGCTGTGCTTTTGGCAAAGGGGAAAACAGACAGAAAAAGGAGACTTTTTTTCTTAGTGGGTTAAATGGTCATATCCATCTCATTAAAGGGTCCAAATTTATTTTCAAAAACCCAAGTCAAAGTCTCACCTCACAAAGATTAACCGTTTGTTAATATTTGATGAATGCTTCCTTCCAGTCTTTTCTTCTCTTAATATTTTTACTAAAAAAGGAAAGAGGACAAGTGGCAGCAATTAGGGTTAAGGAGGTCTGGGGGACGGAGGAAGCCTGGGGGGGTGGTGTGATGTCATGGAAAGTGGGCCGCTGTGTGTCACGTGAGTGCGGGTTAAAGCCCCACCTTGTCTGTAACCTTCACAGTCGCTGAGTTCCTGTGCCCCAGTCTCTGCATCGTCCACGCAGGGATCTTGGTTTCTGGCTCCAGGCTCTGTGCGCGGTTGGGGAAGGTGTGCTCAGGGAAGCACCTGCCAGCACAGGTCAGGTCTCTTCCCTTCCCCTTTCTGCCTCTGCACAGCCGCAAGAGGCCTGGGTGCTCAGTGTCACACAAAGGGACATACCACGTGCTCCATGGGGGTGCCTAGGATCAATTTATTACCGCAGCATGGAGGAACGTACCATACATGTGCACACATGCCTGCGAGGGCGCACACACGACCAAGCCTGTGAGGATGCACACGACCAAGCCTGTGAGGGTGCACATGACCAAGCCTGTGAGGGTGCACACACGACCAAGCCTGTGAGGATGCACACGACCAAGCCTGTGAGGGTGCACACGACCAAGGCACACACGACCAAGCCTGTGAGGATGCACACGACCAAGCCTGTGAGGGTGCACACATGACCAAGCCTGTGAGGGTGCACACGACCAAGCCTGTGAGGGTGCACACATGACCAAGCCTGTGAGGGTGCACACACGACCAAGCCTGTGAGGATGCACACGACCAAGCCTATGAGGGTGCACACACGACCAAGCCTGTGAGGATGCACACGACCAAGCCTGTGAGGGTGCACACACGAGCAAGCCTGTGAGGATGCACACGACCAAGCCTGTGAGGGTGCACACATGACCAAGCCTGTGAGGATGCACACGACCAAGCCTGTGAGGGTGCACACACGACCAAGCCTGTGAGGGTGCACACGACCAAGCCTGTGAGGGTGCACACACGACCAAGCCTGTGAGGATGCACACGACCAAGCCTGTGAGGGTGCACACACGACCAAGCCTGTGAGGGTGCACACATGAGCAAGCCTGTGAGGATGCACATGACTAAGCCTGTGAGGGTGCACACACGACCAAGCCTGTGAGGATGCACATGATCAAGCCTGTGAGGATGCACACATGACCAAGCCTGTGAGGATGCACACATGACCAAGCCTGTGAGGGTGCACACATGAGCAAGCCTGTGAGGATGCACACACGAGCAAGCCTGTGAGGGCGCACACACACACACACACACACACACACAGGGATAGAGGTTGTTGCTCTAGATGCAGCTAAGGAGGGCCAGAGAACCCTGCTAAGTACACCAGGAAATGTTTCAGAGCCAGTCCTGTGTGTGCAAGCCCTCGCTGCTGCGGGAGCCATGTTTGCCATGGAATCCAGACCCTCCATCTGGTCCACCTCCCTCTGGGGTGTTTTGGGGACGGGAAGCTCCACCACCATCTCAGATCCCTGCAGAGAGCAAAGGCAGTACTGCAGCCCAATGGGGAGACCCCTTGCCACACTGGGCATGTGGGCTGCGGCAGCTGCTCTCCTCTCGTCCAAGGCTTTCAATTTGGTGAGCACCACCAGCCGCAAAGGCCCTGCGGGGCTCAGAGACAGCCCTCGTGACCCTGGGGACTATGTGCATGGGACAGCTTGAGTGCCCGCACCCTGGGAGATGCTTAGAACGAAATGACGGCTGCACCTGAAGTGTCGACAGAAGAGTGTTCCGGCTCAGCGTCCCTGGCTCTGGGGGCCCTGGGTGCTGGGCTTCCAGACTCGGAGAGGAAACGTGAGGCCTGTGCATGCCCCAGACAGCGCTCGCCTGTCTGCAGGGCCAGTCTGAGCCGGCGGCAGGGCCCGCACTCCCTGTGTGCTGTGAGCGAGAGGCGCTCGCGTTCCTGGGCTCGTTCACTCGCTCCAAGCCTGTTGCTTGAAGACCACTCCCTGCAGGTGCTGGGGCTGCGGGATGTGGAAGGCGACGGGGCTCCGCTTCCCAGCGTGGCTTCCTCCAGGTTCCTCCCCTCGGAACCGGGCTGGCCTGGGCCGCTTTGGCCAGGAGACAGGGCCAGGGAGCTGGGCAGTGCAGAAGGCTTGGTGCGCCAGGGGAACGCAGGCTGGAGGCTGCCTGGCCTCGGAGCTCCATCCCACAGGGCGCTCTACCCGCCCTGCTGCGTCCCTGTGCATCCTGCAAGCCTCGACCCCCGCGCTTGGCTTTGAGCTCGGCATGTTTTGAAGTCCAAGGCCACCATCCCTTCACAGGCTGGAAACCGAGGCCCAGGGTAAGGGACTCATCTAGGGCCCATCCCAGAGCTGGTGTTGGGATAAAGCAATTCTCCCATCTTGGGCCACAAAAGCGAGGAAAATGTGAATTTAAAATGTAGAAAATAAAAAAAAAAATCAGGACAGGAGGATTAAACGTGACTGTGAGAGAGGGCGGCGTGCCCGTTTCAGGGGCCTCCCCACTGGCAGGGCTTGGGGGTCGCTGTGGAGGCAGACGGGTGGCCCACGGCTGCCAGCCTCTGCACAGGGGCTGTGGCCGCCCTGGCGCAGCGTCAGGGGTTCCGCAGTGCGTGTGCCGTGAGTGCGAGTTTGAGCACCGGGCCCGTCTCTCCTGTGTTCTCATTCAGCGCCCCACTTGGGACGGGCCTGGCGTGCTGAGCCACTCAGGGGCAGAAGGCAGGTCCCCTCGCAGACGGCTCACGGTCGTCAGGGAGACGAGGATGCAGGCAGTGCCTGCTCAGGGCATCTAACCCAGCCACAGCCTCGGGCCGTGCTGGCAGAGAGGGTGACTGGGACAGGTTCAGTCCGAGGGGACCTGCGGAGGCAGGAGCGGAGCCCCGCTGCACGCGCGGTGCGGGCCGGGGAGGCAGGCAGGGCCGACGGTGGGCCTGTGGGCTGCCGGGAGGCTGGGCCTTCTGTGGCCACACTGGGCTCCAGCAGGGCCTCCGTCGGGGCGAAGGGTCTGTCAGCAGTGGGGCGGGGGAGGCCGAGATGCCAGGAGCCAGAATCAGAGCGGCGGTGGGTGGAGAGGAGGAAAAAGACTAGGAAAATCGGGAGGTCTCGTCCTCAGGGACCGGTGACCGAGGAGTGGAGCTGTCGGGGGGCCTTTCTCCAGCCCAGAGCACCCCTCTCCCTGCACCTCTCAGGCTGAGACGGGCAGGAGTGAGCTCCGCAGGGCGCCGCTTGCGCCGCCGTCCACACCGCCGCACACACTCCTGTGTGCCGGGGGAGTTCAGCTGGCGCCCGCCTCGCCTCCAGGCCCTGCCTCCAGGCTCCAGGGGCCAAGGTGGAAGGTGGGGCTGGGTTCAAAGCTCAGCCCCGTGTGCGCAGCCTCCCACCGCACTGCCCCTGCCGCCACCGCGCTCTCGAGCTGCCCCCAGCACCGGCAGCACACGGGCGTTGCCCCTAGGCGCACGCGTCCCAGTTCATTTCAGGAACAGAGACAGTGGAGGGGAGAAAGCCCCAGCAATATTGTGCTTGTGACTTAATGCAGGCGGAATTGCAAGACTGCCGTTCACAGCGCACGACACAGACGGACATGTACTGGACACCTGCTCTGTGGCTGTCGCTGCCACGGCAAAGGAGGCTGAGGGCCGGTCTGCCCGGGACCTTGCCTCGGGCCGGTCCCCGCCAGCGTTCCAGGCACGCAGCAGCCGGACGCTGACCTGCCAGTGAGCTTCGGGAGTGGGAGGCTAAAGGCAGGTTTGAGTAACTGGAATCTGTGCATCCATTTTTGGAAGAAAGAGAACAACAGCCCATTATCCGCCCTTGTTATTCACCCAGGTGATCCTCAGGGGGATGAAGCAGGAGGCCTGAAGTCTGAGCCCCTCGCCCAGGACCTGCCGCGAACTCTGGAGGGCCCAGTGCAAAATGAAAACGTGGGCCCTTTGTTCCAAAACTATACGGATTTCACGATGGCGACAGCAGAGCGTGAAACCAGGCCCGGGCCCTCCTGAGCACACAGCCCTGCGTGCCTGCATGGGCCTCATGTCCACGACATCAGCCCTGACCTCAGCCCTGCCACGTCCTCCTGCCCGCAGCGTGTAGCCCACACACCCTGGACCAGGGACAGAGCCCTGCCGTTGGCGCACAGGGACCTGAGCGACAAAGTCCTGCCGGTGTTCAGGACCGTGGCTGCTCTGCACAACCTGCAGGTGAAGCCAGGCGCGAGCACGTCAGGAATGACCGCTCAGGAGGGCTGCGGAACAGCGTTATTCCGGGGGAAGGAGCAGAAGGCCGCGGGAAGGGACCCCAGCTGGGTGTACATGGCGACTCTCTCACCTGAGCCTCAGTGTCCCGCCTGGGCAGGGGCCACAGCCCCCTCTCTCAGGGTGGTTGGGACACATCCCAGCTTGTCCGGTGCCCAGCCCAGGGCTCGGTACGTGGCGCGGATGGCACACACGGATGAGGGCCACTTGGGGCGGATGCCACGGAGGCCAGGCAGACCCGGGGGAAGCAAGGACGGATGGGTTCTGCGTTCAGGAGGCAGCACGGGGGCAGCACCTCAGGTGGAGCGGGGCAGGGCCCCCGCGCCCTCTTTCTTCACTCTCCTTCCTGGGCCTGCTCAGGCTCCTTCTGCTCTGGTCTCCACAAAGGGACATGTGCAAGCAGCCCCTGACAGTCACCCCTCAGGACCAGACAGCCAGAGAAGCTGGCCCAGGTCCAAGGCCAAGCTCAGGGGAGGCGCCGTGGGCCCAGCTTCGGCCAGCTGCTGAGGCCGGGAGTCGTGCTGCCGTGAGGGATGGACAGTCCCAGGGAAGGTGCTGGGTGGTCTCCAAAGGGAGCCCTCCTCTGCCCCGCTCCATTAAGAGGCACCAAAAAACAGGCTTTGTTTTGCTCTGCATTCCTAACTTTTGTTTGAAGGCCATGTGGAAGCTCTGGAAGAGTGTGGAAGACCTATAACCCTCCAGCTCAGAGACACCCTATCCTGTCCTGGCGCGTTTCCTTCCTTTCTAGAGACTCACTCCTTTAGAGTAAGCACGGCTGGCCCCCGGTGTCTGTGGGGTCCACATCCATGGATTCAACCAACAGAGGATCAAAAATACTAGGGAAAATACAACAATACAACAATAAAAATACTACAAATAAGAAATACAGGGTAACAACTATTTACAGAGCGTTTATATTGTATTAGGTGCTGTAAGAAACCTAGCAATGGCTTAAAGCACACAGGGGACTGTGCGTGGGTTTCATGCAAACACTATGCCATCGTGTATCGGTGACCTGAGCATCCGTGGATTTCAGCGTTTCCAGGGGTCCTGAAACCAGTCCCCTGGGGACACCAAGGGACGACTGTGCTGCCATTTCCCCAGCTGCAGGGAGAAGGATGGCTGTGTGCTGAGGGAAGGTGCCCATCCTCGCACGTCCTGAGCAGGGCTGTGCTGCTCTCTGCCCACCACCAGGGGCTGGCCGGTGCAGGCGTCAGGGCATCTGCCAGTGTGGACCCCGCTCTGCCACCAGCTGCGAGCAGTTGGACAGCTTACCTAACCTCTCCGTACCTCAGTTTCCTCTTCTGAAATGTCGGTATTAACAGTTCTCACTCCACAGGGCCATCTTTCGGACCAGGGAAGTTACTACCCGTACGTTCATTGCTGTGGAGCTGGGCCTGGATTACAGGGCACCCTTGGTGAACGCTGGTGATTGTACAACTGTGCCAGGCGCTGGGGTCCTCCCCTGGCTGCTGCTGTGTGTGTACAGCCACCTCTTCCCCAGGATCTGCTGGAGCTGGCACTGCCACACCTGGGAGCATATACCTATGGCTGCCTGCCCAAAGGAACAGCTTCCCACCCGGAGACCAGCCCTTCAGAGCAGTCTGTGTGCTGAGCCTGGAGCCTCCACCACCCCAGCAGGTGGAGACGACCTTACCTGAGTCACACCTGGCTGAGCTCTTTCCCCACCTGCGCTGCTTCTGTCTGTCTCACAGTGCTTCCTGCATAGCTCGCGCTCGATATACCCAGGCCTCCAGATCTTAGTACCCGGGCTCTGCTTCTACGGAACCCAACCTAAGACAGCTGCATTAGTTTCCCACCTCTGCCGTGACAAATTGCCACCAACTTGAAACAGCACAGGTCACTCTCGGACAGTCCTGGGGGCCAGAGGCTGAAAGCAGCAGTCTCCCTGGGTGCTGAGGTGTCAGAGGGGTCCAGGAGGACCCATTCCCTTGGCTTTCCCAGCTTCTCAAGGCCACCCTGTCTCTGAGTACCCCTCGCCCCGCCCCGGCCTTCAGAGTGGGCCTCCGGCCTCTGCTTCCACCTCCAGCTGCTCCAGCCCCTCTGGGTCCCTGTGGGAAGGGCCCTATGGTTCTACCGGGCTGCTCCCATAGCCAGTAACCTCCCCATCCCAGGATCCTTGACCTTATCACCTCTGCAGAGTCCCTTCTGCCATGGATGGTGACATTCTCAGGTTCTGAGGTCTGATCTCAGATCAGGACATGGACATTTTGGGGACCACTATGCAGCCTCCCACAACAGCCGTTCTCAAAATTCTCCCTCCCCAGGCTGGGATGGTCAGATCCCTCTTCCCGAGCATGTGGACGGTGCGGGAGCCCAGGCAGGGTAGGGGTGGCCAGGCCGCAGTGCAGGAGTCCAGGTGGGGGGCTGGGGCTGCACTCACCCCTTCCTCCTCACAGCAAACGCCAAGCCAGGCCCCTCCCTCCTCTGCCCTGGCCCTCCAGTGGCTCCCACCCCTCTCAGAAGCCCCCGGTCCCCACTGGCTCCTGCTTTGGCCCACTGGCCCCGGCTGTTCCTGAGCACACTGCTGCCCAGGGCCTTTGCACTCGCCAGTCCCTGTGCTGAGACAGCCTCCCAGACGTCCAGGTGGGCTCAGTCCCTCATGGTCCAGGTCTTCCCTGCTGGCCTCAGAGCAAGCCCTCCCCACCCAGCCACGCACCCCTGCACTGTTTTATTCTTCTTCTCGACAGTTCAGTGCAACGGACATACACTTATTTGGTTGTTTGCTTTGCTTCTGTGTCACCCCTGGGATTCCTGCCTCGCGTCACTGTGCTGCCCCCTCCCGCGTGCAAGCACACAGCCCCTGGGTGCGGCAGGCGGCTGTTGCTGCTTCTCGAACAGGAGTGGGTTTTTTTAAACACTGGGTGGCATCAGCACCTCCATCGCGCTGCTCCATCCTCCGGTGTCGTATGCTTGCTAATGACGTTGGGGCCCGGAGGAAAAAAGACACTCTGTAAATAAGCTGTCTCAGACTTAAAATTAAATTCTACATTTTCCCGAGCTCATGGGAATTGACACTGTCATCAGTCTGTAATGTGTGTCTCAAAATTCTTCTATTTTGAGAAATTAAGCAGGAGGAGCAGAGGGTGGAAAACGAAGGGGCGGGAGAAGGACTAGGAGGAAATGAGGACACCCCAAAGCAGACAGAGGGGGGCGGCGAGACCCAGCGAGGCCTGGCTGTCTGTCCTCTCTCCTCCCGGCTGCAGGCGCTGCTCCTCAGCCCAAATAGCTCTGCCAGCCGTGCCGCGGCCCAGATAAAGCCCGGCTTTTCCCAGCCAGGCGCGGCTCCGCTCGGGTGGGACCCCGCAGTCCGCACTGACCTAACTGAAGTCGGCACAGCGCAGGGCTCCCCGCCCGCTCTGCTGCAGCAGAACCCGAGCTCCGGTTCTCGGCGCGGGTCTGTGTTAGGATGACTTCCCACGTGCCCCAGGCTCTTCCAGGGAAAGGCGGCGGCGGCCTCAGGTGAGTGGAGTCAGGCTTTCCCCACGGTACTGTATGGCACCCCCAGGTGCGAGAAGCTGCTGGCTCTTGACAGCTCCCATATTCTGCCCTGGAAACGGAGCCACTGATTCTAGTTAACCGTAGACTTGTTTCCACAGAAGGAATCACCAGGGCAGTGTAGCGGGTGGCTGTCCTTGCAGTAGACCTGAGAACTGATTGCTGGAGGAGGTAGGGAATGAGCCCCGAGCAGAATGTCTGGGCTCAGTGCTGGCAGGGGAGAGCAGCCAGTGCAAAGGCCCTGAGGCAGATGCTCCCGGCTTGTCCGAGGAGCTGCAAGGAAGCCAGAGTAGAGTGAAGTCCCAGGGAAGGAGCAGGACATGTGCTCAGGGGGCCATGGGTGGCCTTTTAGGCAGGCTGGAGACCTTGGCTTTCCTCTGAGATGGCGGGCCCCAGGCACAGAGCGAGCAGGAGGCTGTGGTGCTGCGCTGGGGCAAGGGTGGGAGCGAGCGAACACGCTGGGAGGCGCGACCAGCTGGCGGCAGGGCAGGGTGGAAGAAGGGCTGGATCTGGGTACACTGTGTTGGAAGGGCAGAGCCACCGGATCTGCTGATGGAGTGGATGGGGATGAGGAGGGACAGGCATGGACCACAGAGCTGGGAGGGGGGAGGCGGGAGGCGGCAGGGTATGAAGGCTACTGTCGGGGCATTGGGAAGTGGTGGCACTACAAGTCCTGCCTGATCCATGGCCAGGAGCGGGGGGAGGGGAGAGACGAGGGACCACGCTGAGCTGCCCTGCTTCCATTCCTGTGTCTAGGTGACAGAGCCACCCGCGAGCTCAGCACCCCGCCGACTGAGGAGGAAGGAGCTCGAGGAGGAAGGAGCTCGCAGCTCCCAGACCTGCTCTCCAGGGAGTCTCGTCCTGTTGTCGGTTCCTCCCTCTGGCCCGGAGACTCCCTGGCCATTCTTCTGCTGTAGGCAGGTCGCTCACGCGGAACTCAGGGATGCTGAGGACACTGGCTCTCCCCTGCCTCGCCAGCCCGGCCCGTCTGCACCAGGGCTGGAGCTCCTGGGACTTTTGTCCAGAGGCTGATCCGCCAGCTGGGAAGAAACTCCGCCGCTGCTCTGCTGGGACGGTTCTCCTTTCTCCATGGCCTGGGCGGGACCCTCCATAGCTCCACGGGGGGCTCAGCGTGGGGGCAGGTGGACACCCCTCCTTCCCTCTCTGGGGACTCCTGTCATGTCACGTTTGACTCTGATCCTGCCTGGACCTGCCTTTCTTCTTTTTTTGCTTATAGTTTCTGGTTGCTTTTCATCGTTGTTGCTGTGCTGTCCTCGCTTGGGCTTTGCATTCTGTGCACTTGTTACAGCCCCTACATTTCCAAGATTCCTATAGGTTTCCCAGCAATTGTCTAAAAGCCACCTCATTTCCTGGAAGTTCTTTATGTCCTCTAAAAACTCTGCCTCTGTCGCCTGTCCCTTCCTGGGGGACCACAGCTGTGCTCCTGGGACCGCTTCCACCTGTCTTGGGTCGCAGCCGCTGTTGCCGGAGCCTGTGTCTTCCCGGGTCCTGGTTTCCACGCTCGCTCTGCTGGATCTATTAGCAACGCCTTCCCAAGAAGGTGAGCGCTAGAGTAGTGTTTCTGTCTTTGCGTCTCCAAGAAGCATCTGTGTGCCCTCACGTTCCCCATGGCCCGCCCGGCAGGGCAGCGTGAACGTCCTGCTCCCATCTCACGGTGTCCTCTGTCGCCGTCTGGGGTCCCATGCTGCCCACGTCAGTCAGCGACGCTGCGTCTTTATGAGCGAGCAGCCCTTTTGTCCTGAAGAGCCGTTTCTTCCTTTCCCTGAAGCAAGTTTCCGTGTGTTACTTGTTTGGACAATTTTTCCTGCCTCCACTTTGTTCACCCTTTTTGGAACCTTTATTGGTCGGTTGTTGGAGTTTCTGGATCGATCCCTTACACAGTTTATCACCATTTTGCTAATGTTTGCTTCTCCATGCTGAGAAATTTTGTTTTAATTTTCTCATCTCCCTGTTAAACTGATTACTTTGGCACTGGGTGTTTATGATAGTATTCAAGAGTATTTTCTTGCTTTCTGGTTTTTTATGGCAACCTGTTTTTTTGGATGCTTTCGTTCTCTTCTTACACCTCCCCAGAAGACCAGCTGGATGTCTCTTTCTCCTTAGAGCCACTTGGAGAGCTCTGATTACTAAATCGTAGCTGTTTCTTTGAGAGGATCGTCCCCGCTTTCGCTCCTGGTCTTTCCTCGCGGTGGTTTTCCCGGGGACCTGCCCGTGTTGGGGCTGAGACTCAAGGCTGCCTGGAAGCTCAGGGTTGGGGAAAGGCCAGTCAGTAATCCCTCTGTGAGGCCACTGCGCTGGGTCCCCTGGGAGCCAGCCTGGCCTGTGCTTCCTGTTTGTCACTCACGTCCGCAGGGGAGATCCTGGGGCTCCCGCCTGGACCTGGGCCCTCCTGTGCGCAGGCTGCTTTGGGAGTGGGGACAAGACGACCGTCCAGAGCACTAGTCTGAGCTCCTCTCCCTGGTGGGGACGTCCGCACTCCCTCTGCTGGGGCCGGGATCCCCGCCGTGGCTGAGCCCATCTGCCCCTTGCCCCCGCCTGCCTTGCCCAGCCTGCCCTCTCTTGCTCCAGTGGTGCTGACCGTGCGGGCCTTCCACACGCAGAGGGACTGCCTCTAGCTTCAAAACAAAACACAAGCGAGCAAACGAAACACCCCCTTTGACCCTCAGTGCCTCTGCAGGACTCTCCCTGTCATTGCCCCTTCCTGTGGTGGAGCTCCGAGGACCAGCTGTCTACACCTGGCCGCATCCTGTCCCTGTCCTCCCAGCCTCCGCTGGGCCTCTTTCCTCAGGCTCAGTCCCCGCTCACCACGGAGACCTCTCTCTCCAAGTGCCCGATGGCAGAACCTTGCTGGACCCCAGCAGCATGGGGCATGGGGGTCACTCCCTGGCCATTCTTTGCCCGGCTCTCTGCCCACCTCTGTCGCCACCCTCAGCTGTGTCCCTGCCTGGTCTCGTGTCTTCCAGACCTGGGAGTGCTGGGTCCTGGTTTTCTTCCCTTCTCCATCTCCAGGGTCTCATCCAAGCCTGTGGCTTTGAGAAACAAGGACATGCTGAAGTCTGGCAGCCTGGAGTGGCCCTGAGCCCCGGGTGTGGCACCTGGCCCACCTGTGTAGTCTGCGCTCTGACTCCACCTGCCGGTCCGATCCCTCCCCATCTGGGGAAGGGCAACCCCCTTGTCCTGGGGATTGCTCTGGTCACCTCTCTGTCTCTTCCTCTCTCTCATACTCCGCATCCAGCCCATTGGCAAATCCCAGCTTGGCCTTGTGTCCAGAGTTCCACCTTCACTTCTGCCGCCCAGTCCAAGCCGCCACTGCCGCTCGCCTGGACTGCAGTGACATCCTAACTAGTTCCTGCAGAGGCCTCCTTCCTCACTGGTGACTTCTAACGTGTCCATGTGACAGTTCACGGCATCTCCATTAGCACACCTGCCACACGCCCCAGGCCGCTAGGAGGCAGGGTCCATGTCCTGCTCACTGTGACCAGGGTGCAGGTGACATTTAGTCCCTGAGTGGCTGTCGCATCCGCACCTCCAGATGGGCAGAGGAGCCGCTGCCCCTGCCCCCCACTCCCCGCTTCCTTGCTGGAACATCCTCTGCTCAGGTACCAGCCTCGGCAGGGTGCTCAGGGAAGGCTGCCCAGGCTGAAGGGGCTTCAGGAGGGGCTCGAATCAGCCATGTCAATCCCATTTCTCTCTGCTGGGACTGGTTAGTACAGGAGCGTAACTCAGTTCTGCCTGATGAGGCCGGAGGGAAAGTCGGCTGGGGCTTCTGGGAGAAGGTTCTCTGCCCTCGCACAGCAAGAGGCTCGCCGCAGGAGGCTCCTTCCACGCTGCCTGCCTCTCTTCCCGCTTCCTCCTGCGGGAGCTGCTCTGGCTCTGAAGGACAATGGCAAGTGGCCCAGAGCCTTGATTTGAGAGCCCGGAGCCACTCACTTCCAGATTTCTTGACAAACACACAACAGATGTTTTGAGTTGTAGCTGTCACCTTTCTGTCACTTGCACCCACATGCACCCTGAGTGTGCTACCGCTCTTGCTCACCCTGAGGCTGAGCTGGGAGTTGGAGGGTCTCATGGTTTCATCTAAAAGTTTCTAGGGAGCCCTTGCCAGCGGGTGTTGGAGGGCTGTGGCCAGTGCTTGCCATGCGAAAGGGGCTCCCTGCTGGGTGCCGGCGGTGGGTGGGGTTGCTTTGCCACAGCAAATGGGGGTTGTTTTGGCTTTTCCTCCTGAGGGGCTGGGAAGGGACGAGGCCAGAGAGGAGGCTCCCATGTGCTGGCGGCTGGGAGGCTTTGCAACCCAGGGGTGGGCACTGCGCCAAGGCGGGGTTTGCAGGGCAGCCAGGGGGCCCCGCTTGCCCCCCCAGACCTGGAGCGAAGCCTACTGCAGGAAAGGCCGGCGCGTCTTGTGCTGCGAGCCCGTCTGTGTGCCTGGAGGTCAGGGACAGGGCTGAGCTTGCTATTTCAGTCATTGCCAGGTGATGGAGACGGGACAGCCGCAAAACCCAGAGACGGAAGAAAGAGTTCAGTGGGAGGAGGTAGGAGGGGCCGGGACTCCGAAAGCCCTCTGGAGTTTCCCGAAATATCGAGACGGCGTTCATCGTCAACCGAGCTGGCACGGGTCAGGCCAATCTCTAGACCCAAGCATCAGGGCGGCCTGAGCTGATGTGGCGTCTGCCCCGGGCACCCCCTCTGTCCCACCAGGCAGAATAATGCCTCCAAAGACACCCCCGCCCTGATTCTGGAGCCTGTGGTTGTGCTGCTTTGCGTGGTGAGAGGCTCAGGGGGCCGTGGGGAGGACTCCGCTTGCCACTCCCGGTCAAAGGTGGAGGGAGGAGCCGAGAGCCCAGGGGTGAGGGCAGTCTCTGGAAGCTGACAGCCACCAAGAAGGTGGGACCTCAGTCCCACAGCCACAGGGAAGCTGGTTTTCCCTGCAGAGCTGGGGTTCGAACCAGTGAGGACTCAGACCTGCCAGCACCCTGACTTTCGTCCAGTGGAACCAGACCTGCTGACTTCGGGCATCCGGAACCATAAGATAGTGACTTTGTGCTGTCTTAAGCCACTAACCCTGCGGGGATTTGAGGTGTGCACCGAGGCCATGGTGACTTGTCCCAGCGGTGTGCACTGAGGCTGAGGGGACTCGTCACGGCAGTGTGCCCGAGGCCGTGGGGAACTGTCACAGCGGGGTGCCAGGACAGAGTGCTCATAGGGGCCTCCCTGCTGAGGTCCGGGGATACGGGGAGTGGGAGGAAGTGATGGGCAGCCCCGCTGCACGGTGCCAGTGCTGGGTCCTGCCACATCCCGCCCCGCACCCAAAGCTGCTCTGCGCCGACTCGGAGAGGGAGAAAGCACACCCTGGCATCAGAGGGAGCGGGGGACGGGGGCTGCCGCCTGAGCTGACCACCCTCCCTGCCTCACCCAGCCCACATCTGCTCACCAGGACCTCCTGCTTCCAGCGTGGCCACACTGGACTGATCCCCCGCAGATGCCGGCTTGGGAGGTGCTCTCGGAGGGTGGGAGGCGAGCTTGCCCAAGTGTGTCATGTGCGTGAGCGATGATGGGGCACGGATTAAGGAGGGGAGGAAGGGACCATGTCAGGTGGGCGGAGGGGCTGGCGGCCATTCCTTCCTGTCCTGCTCCTCCTTCCTGCGTTCTGCCACTTTACGCACTTTGGAGAGGGAGGTGGGACCATGCTCGTGGCTTCTTGGAGACCCCACCTCCCAGAGCCCGCACGCAGACACTGCAGGAGCCCTGCTTGCCAGGAGCGGGGCTGTTGGGGCAGCTGTCCAGATGGAGGGAGGGACATTCTCTGAGTGTCCATTGTGTGCCGGGTGCTGTGCTGGGGACCTCGCTTGGGTGGTCTCAATTTAATTCTCACAGTATCACTTGATGTAGTTACCACCGTCTTAATAGTCAGGGGAACTGAGGCCCAAAGAGGTCGGGGAGTTGCTCTACTACAGAGAGCAGGAGGCAGAGCTGGGGTTCGAACCAGGGCCCAACGCTTCACTTGCACTGGTGGCACTGCCACGGGAAGCAGCTTTCCTCGAATGTCAACAGCATCCCAGCGGCCACAGTGGGCAGAAGCTGCAAGCAGCCCCCACGGGACATCTGAGCATTGCCTGTCCCTGCAGTGCAGACCGACCCCAATGGCCAGGGCCCGCTGGCTGCGTCCTCCCCAGACAGCACGTTGGCTTGGCACAGTTCAATCACTTGCAGTTTTGACGTGGAGCTGAAGCTCCTATCTCTGTGTCTGCCATGGTGTGCAGGTTTGACCCTCTAAACCTCGCGTTGAAATTGGATCCCAATGCTGGGGTGGGGCCTAGCGGGAGGTGTTTGGGTGCTGGGGGTTGGGGGGTGAGGGGTGGATCCCTCACCAATAGATTGCTGCCCTCTCTCGCGGGTACCTGAGTTCTAGCTCTTCTGGTTTCAGCAAGAGCTGGCTGTTAAACGGCGCCCGGCATGTCCTCCTGCACTTCCTCGCTTGCCACGCGGTCCCTGCACGCAGCTCCCCTTCGCCCTCAGCAGATGCAGGTGCCACCAGAACAGACAGCCAAATAAATCCTTTTTCTTTATAAGTTACCCAGGCTCAGGCACTCCTTTGTAGCAACACCAAGCAGACTAAGACAGCGTCCCGCCAAGTGCACCCCAGCACTGCAGCCGCCAACCCTCAGAATGTTTCGGGCGCACAGGAAGACGGCTGTGCCGTGAAACCCACCCCCTGGGCCAAGTTCCCTGTGTTACTGGCGCCACTGCTATTTGGGAGCCTGCGTCCTGGCATCCTTGGTTCTGCTTTCGGCCTGTGCGGACCCCACCCCCACTTGTGCTGACCGAGGACTCATTGTCCCACACCATGGTCCTCCCTGGAGTCCACTCCCTAGCTGGGCTCTTGAGGGCAGTGGGTTCGGCAGCTGTGGCCAGCCTGCTCCCTTCAACTCCTCCCTGAGGACCCTAACGCTGCTGGGGGAGGCACGGGTCCCCCCCGCGTCATTGTGCCCCAGGTACATAAGGCAGTCAGCACGGCACATGCAGACACACACACACACACACACACACACACACACACACATGCACAAATGCCCAGATACGTGCACACTATATACAAGCACACACATATGTGCGCACACATACACAAGTGTACATGTGTGTACACACACATACACACAATATATGTACACACCCCAATTTTGTGTTTTTCTCAGGGCACACATTCATCATTCTCTCTCTCTTTCAGTCCCTTCAAGTAGGGGTGAATTCCAGACCCCACCCTCTGCTCTGCACGCACCCCAGCTTGTTACCACCAGCCTTGCAGCGGGGTGCCAGGTGAGCCCTGGTCCGTGGGCTCTGGGCTGTGTGGGATGGCAGTGGTGGGGAGTGTGGGCAGGTCCCAGCAGGAGAGGTCAGGGACAGAGAAGGGAAACTGATGCTCCAAGGAACACAGGCTGGCAGCTGTCTTTGGAGACGGAGGGATGGCCTGTGCCACACTGTTCTCAGGGTCCCCCGCTCATCTGAAATCCCATTGCAGCCAGGTGGCCTGCCTGGAGGAGGCAAGGCCGACCCCAGGTCTAGGCAGAACCGCCCCCCGCCCTGCCCTGGTGCTCTACTTCTATCCCTAACTGTGCTTCTCAGGAGGGGAGGGAGCAGGTGCGCTCTGGCGCCGTCAGGCCTGTGCCATGCCTTGACAGAAACACCTTCCCCAACTTAGCAAGGAGCTGCCACTGCCCCTCAGCAAGGGCACTGAGGCCCAGCGAGGGCAGGGCTGCACAGCCACGGTGTGAGCTGAGGTTGCCAACCCAAAATGCCCTCCCAAGTTGTCCCAGAGCCATGCCTGTCTCAGAGCACCCTGCTGGGTCCTGGGAGCCCGGAACTGAGCTGCTGCAGGGCTGGCGTCTTCCCAGGGAAAGAGCTGCCTGTCCGGGGGAGTTGGAGGCTGGGAGCTGGGGGCCTGCCCCCTCCCTCCCCAGTGGGCCCCCCTGGGCTTGTTTGGTCTGAGCAGCCCCTCCTTTCAGGGCGGGGCCACAGCGCCAGGTCCACTGGGGCCTGGGCGCAGAGCCTTCTCTCCACCCCGGAGCTGCAGGGCACTGACTTCGTGGGCGCTCGGGGCTTGGGTCCCAGAGAGCACAGGCAGGGTGCTGTTGGCTGCACGTTTGTGTGTCCCCAGATGCAGATGGTGCAGTCTAATCACAATGTGATGGTGTTTGGAGGTGAGGCCTCGGGAGTTGACTGGGTAATGAGGGTGGAGCCCTCGTGAATGGGAGTAGTGCCCTGAGGCCCCAGAGGGAACCCTCGCCCCCTCTCCACGTGAGGACACAGTGAGAAGACGGCAGTCTCTGAACCAGGAAGCAGGCCCCCACCAGATGCAGAATCTGCCAGCGCCTGGGTCTTGAGCTTCCAGCCTCTAGAACAGCGAGAAATAAATCTCCACTGTTTCCGAGCCACACAGTCTGTGGTGTGCTGCAGCCCAGATGAACCGAATGCGACCCAGCACCTGGCCCAGCCCTGCGCCCTCCTGGGACAGCCCTTCTCGTCCACTGGGCCACCATCCCTAGACACTTGGCCGTGTGGTTGCAGGCAGGAAGCCCCGTGTGCTGCCCTCCCAGGCCCGTCTGGCCCATCCCTGTTCTTTCTCAGTCGCTGTCCTTGCAGAAGGCCCCTGGCCATTCCCAGATGAGTGGCACCTGTCTCACCTCTGACCCTGGGCCTGTTACCCGTGCTGCTTGAACTGAGAGGCTTAGGACCCCTGACCACAGCCCTTACCCACTATTAGACCTAGGCCTGTTCGTTTCTTTGAGGTTTTATTATCTACCTATAATCTGGACTGGATCCTGAATTCTTCTAATTTCTTTTAATATCTGACTTCGACTCTCCAAACTAATATTTTCAGTTTTCTCCCATCCCTCTGGCTTGGACACCTGCAAGCTGAACCTGAGTGATGTGGCACAAATTTCAGAGAAGCCACCGCAACAGCTCATGTGTCGGCAACCTTTGTGGCATCCCAGCTGCATGGCAGGAAGAGGTGTCATTTCCACTGCCCACCTCACTCCGGCTGCGGGTCCCCAGGCCCAGCATCTAGGGTCTTCCGGACTGGCTGCCCTCTGGGCTCAGAAACAGAGTTTATAGCTTGTTCCAAGCACTAATCTTCGTTTTTCTTTTGTTTTCATAGAAACTAAACGAAACTCCTCATGACAGGCTCGCACTGTCCAGGAGTCCTCTGCGGCCAGTCTCAGCTGACAGCACAGCCGCTCCTCCGTGAACAAAGGCGCCTGATGGGGAGGGGACGATGTCACTCAGCGGGAAGAAGGATGTCGCCCTCTTCCGTGAACAAGAAGGGGGCCAGCAAGGATTCTCTGCTCGGTCAAACTTTACTCAGGCTCCTGAGCCTCCTCCCAGGTGCGTCTGTGGACTCACTGTAAAATCCAGTTTTAGCGAGAACCCCGCTAAGTCAGGTTAGCCAGAAGCGCCCCCCTCTACATCTGACCCTCACCTCCCCCACCACCGCGGGGGTGTCTGAGCCCTGGCCTGCCTGCGGCAAGGCCCCGTTGGGTCGGGGTGGCCAGAGTCCCCGCACCCTGGTGTTTCCTCTTAGTCGTGTTGCATCCACGGACGGCACTTTGCTCCTCGGCTGTCGGTTCCGTGCCGGGCTGTGCTGGGAGTCTAGCCGATCTCCCCGCTGCTGCGGAACCCCACTGCGGTGGTCCCCGCAGCTAGCGTCACGGTCCTCAATAAAGTCTTTCTTGTCGTGCTGTAACAAGCATCATTGAATAGTTTTTTCTTCAACACCCCGGTCAGTTATGGTCCAGAATGTGGGTCAGGACCCTAGATGGGACTCAAGGGGACTGCCTGTGACGTCCGGGGTCTCACTGGGAGGACACGAAGGCTGAGGCTGAAACCATCTGAAGGCTGGTTGCTCCGGTGCCTGGTTTGATGCCGGCGGCCAGCTGGGCCCTCAGCAGCTGCTGGCCCTGGTGACCCCAGCATGTGACGTCTCCAAGGCGGCCTGGGCTTCCTCACAGCATGGCGCTGGCTCCGAGACAACCAGGTGGAAGTGCTGGTGCCTTTTAGGGCCTAGCCTTGAAAGTCACACAGTGTCACTTCCCTGCAGGCACAGACCTTCCCAGGTTCACGGTGAGGGAACACAGACCCCACCTCCTCGATGGAGAAGTGCCGGTCACACTGGGAGGAGAGGTGCGGGGTGGGAGGCCGGGGTGCAATCTGTCACACACCCGGGGACGTGGGCTCTCTCAGCCGCACACATCGTCCAAGCTCCTGTGTCTGCCACATCCCCGCTGGCCACTGGGGACACAGAAACAAACCCCACAGACATGGTTCTCGCCGCCCTGGAGCCAAAGGGGCGGCTGAGAAAACAGCAGAGAGCACGCCAGCCCTGTGGGGACCGGCCACTTCTCCTCCCCGCCCCCACCAGCAAAGACCCCCAGCTCTACAAGGCTCACTGTCGGAATGCTTCGGATCTCGAACGGCGCCCGCCCTCCCCCCTCTGCCGGCGTCCCAGCGAGCACCTGTGCAGGCCACCGGCCCGGGCAGCCTGAGAAGGTGCCGGACGCTGGTTTCTTCTCTGTCTCTCCCTGTCTCTCCCTCCCCCTCATTCTCTCACTCTGTCTCTCTCTCTCTCACTCTCACACTCTGCCTCCCTCTCTCTTTCTCTCTCACGCACACACACACTCTGCCCCACTCACTCACCCACTCTTTCCGCACGCGTGCACCGGGCATGTTCTTGCTTGGTGCCAGACAGTGTCGGGCCCAGAAACCACAGAGCGGCTAGACAGGTCTTGCCCTGCCTGCGGGCTCAGAGCTGCCAGCCGGCCCCCAGCCCACACGCTTCTCCTCTGTGCGGACCTGGCCCGCGTGTGTTCTTGGGGGTGGCAGAGTGGGCCTGTGCTGGGGGGCAGCCGGGTGCCCCGGAGGGGGAGGGGGAGCCAGCGAGTGGGGTGCACCTGGGAGCTGCGGGGCCAGGGCCCTGGGGCTGGGGAGAGCAGCGGCCGAGCGTCCTCTCGGCACCGCTGGGGCGTGCGCAGCCCCTGCTCGCTCACATCTCGCTTGAAACACACGTGCGACGATTGCATGGGGCTTCCCAGCCACCTCCTGTGCCACGTGCCCTGTGGCAGTTCGGGGAAGCCTATGGACCCCTTCCCAAAACAATGGTTTTAAATGCATCAAAAGTCCCAGGAGTATAAAAGAAGACAATTATGTTGAAATGCAATTTTTGGAAGGTTTAAAATGCACATTTGGGTTTCAGTAGTTTACGAGTTTCTTCATTAACAGGTTATAGGACAAGCTCTAGCAGGGTTTAATCTCTACCCAAATTCCAAAGCAGGGCGCCATGCAGGAGACTGAGCTGTCCTGAGCCCTGTGGTGTGAGAGGAACGTACCTGTGATTTCCTCAGGTGACAGCCGCAGGTCCCACCCCCCTGCTGTGGCTTGTCTTGGAAGCGCCCAAGCCACGGGCTGCCCTGGGCCCCTGGGCGGGAATCCCAGTTCCGCGAGCTCCTCCTGTCAGTCCAGGCCCGGGCAGGCAGGACGGCCTGAGTCACCCCGGAGGCTGGTTTTCCTTCTGCTCTGAGCACACGCTCCTCAGATTACACTGACATTCGGGGCTTGGGTTTCAGCTGCATTTTCAAATTTTTCTCTTCATTTGCACAGAAACCTGAGCAGCCCCTGTGGTCTGATTGCATCATTAATCATTGTGTGACTCTGCTTGCTGCCCAAGTGGGAATTCTCGTCTTTGTTTCTTTTTTCTCTCTGGAGTTTTGCTCTCTGCCTCTGAATGAGGGTTAGACAGGCCCCTGCTCTGCTGGCCCCTGTGCAGCTCTCCCCAGACCCCAGCCCCTGCCTCCCACCCCCACGTCCTTCTTCCCTGTCCCTGTCCTGTCCCCACTCTCCTAAGTGGAGCCTACACTGCCTTAGTCAATTTGTGTCCCTGCTGTGGCCCCAGGGGGGGAGGTGACTCTCAAATATACACACACACATACACACATACCTATATACACATACCATATACACAGACATACACACATATACAAATGCCATACACACATACCTGCATACACACACATTCATACACATATACACACACCATTCACACATGCATAAACACACACAAACACACATGTACAAACACCAAACACACATACACACACTATACACACACATACATACACATATAAACACCATACACATATACACACATACCTGCATACACACATTCACACACACCACACTCAAACACCGTTCACACATGCATAAACATGTGCAAACATGCATGTAAAACACCATGCACACATATGCACACACTATACACCCTATACTCACATAAACACATACACACACATACACACACCATACACCCACACAGGTTTTTTATTCCTTCCTAAGAACTGGTCGGCTCATTGCAAAGGTGCTGATTAGTCGGGGCAAGAGTCCGTCAGCAGGGAAGGTCACACAGTGGAGGTCAGTGGTTTTGCGGAGGAAGACGTCAGGACGGCAGCGCGTAGACCCCCTTTCCTTCTCCATGCACACGGGGAGGAGCGGGCCGGGGCCTGGCCTTCCCGGGCTTTCGTGGCTTGACTCCCAGGGACTGCTAACTTGACACCCCACTTCTTGGCCACCAGGGCTGTCCCATCCTGGCAGCAGGTGTCCACTGCCCGGGGGCTGGCCAAGGTGGACGGCCAGCCTCGTTTCTTGTCCGTGGCTGGGTCGATGTCTTCTCCTCGCCCTCTAGCGGAGACCTGGCTTCCCCGCCGCAGGGCAGGACCCGCTCGCGTGCCTGGGGACCACTGCACACTGCGGTCCAGGGAACGGACCCTTCTGGGGAGGGCCCAGCTCTTCCCTTGGACCCAGGTTCCAGATGCTCCCTCTGCCCCAGGCCCAGCACCTTCTCGAGCTCAGGACAGTCAGTGGGTTGGTGGAAACCCCGCCCCCAACACACATGGCCTCGTCCCAGGACCCCAAGGCGGTGTCACATCTGTCCAGAACCTGGTCCCCTTGTCTGGGTCTTCACCGCACCTTGGAAAGAACATGTCACAGGTCCTCTCTCTCTCTCTCACACACACACACACGCACACACACACACACACACACACACACTTCTCTCTCACACGCAGAACTCCATCTCCTCACACACACCTCCCTTTCTCTATGAGACAAACCTCCCTCTCTCAAACACACAGACGCTTCCCAATCTCACACGCACCTCCCCCTGAAACACACACCTCCCTCTCACACACACGCACTTTCCTCTCTCACACGCAACTTCCTGTACTCACACTCACCCCTCCCTGTCTCTCACACTCCTCTTGCTCCCTTGCACATGCCGTTTTCTTTCCACACACACTCATACACTTACATGCCCACACTCACACACACACACTCATTCACTTACACTTGCATAGTTTCTGACACACTCAGTCACACTCACACACTCTCTCACTCTCGTCACACTGACTCGCACACTTACATTCACTCACACACATGCTCACACACACACACTCACACTCACACTCCTATACTCATACTCAAACTCACCCCAACACACTCACAGTCACAGACAGACATGCACTAATACCCACTCACACCCACTCGCGCACACCCCTCTCTCTGCCGCAGACCCAGGCGGCCCCTCCCTGCAGTCCCGCCTTCCCACAGCAGCACTCCGCTCTGCCCTCATCCCCAGGGGGTCAGGGGCTCCCTCACCCAGCAGGCTGGCCCGAGCTCTGCGGGAACCAAGAGGGCTGAGTGAAGGCCTCCTTCGGGCGCAGGTGCAGGCGGTGGGTAGGGCGCCCCCTTCCTCTCAGGCCGCTGCCCCTCGAGTCTGGCCGCTGCCCCATCACTGCTGCAGAGAGCCCAGCCTCCTGCTGCCTCCTCCCGGGACACTGCCTCCCACAGCCAGCCCTGCAGCGGTGGCGCCTGCGCATGTTTCGCAGCCACTCCCGCACCTTCGGTTCTTTCATCTCCCCAACGAAACCCCATTTCTCACACCCAGCGCTCGGGGGACCGTCTGGAGCGGGTCTGGCGTGTCTGAGGAGCTCGCGGCGACTGCTCCTGGCGCGGGGTTCGGGTCCTTCCCATGCTGAGGCCACTCCAGAGTGTGGACTGACCACATCTGAGTCGCGCTCTCTCTCCTGCAGCGCTCCGTGCGGGCGGTGGAGATAGGAGTGCCACGGGACGGCCCCGCTTCCACTGTACCTTCGGGTTCTGACAGGTGCCCTGGGAGAGAGCCCGTGAGCGCGTGTGCACAGCCGTGTGTGCCCCAGCTGTGCGTGCAGTGGCGCCCACAGTGCGCGAGCGCCTCGGCCCCCGAGCGCCCTGGGCGGGCCATTTCACAGTCCGCGAGGGCCTGGCCCTGAGGTCCCCTGAGCTCCTGCAGGAGGGGAGAAGGGCCGTGGGCCTCCTCACTCCTGGGGCGAGTGACTTCTTCCTGCTCTCTTCTTCCCAGGCCGGCCTAACATACCTTCTGACTGGTTTCTCGGAGAAACAGGGACGCAGGCAGGGGACACATCGTGTGACGTTTTCCCCATGAGGGGGCTGAGGACCGCACCCCGTCCTAATGCCCCAGGGAATGCACCCGAGCAATCAGGCTGCTGGGCCCGGCCGCTCCTGGCTGTGGCGTCCTGAACGTGCGGGTGGTAGCCGCTGCCGCCTGGCGTGTGGGGAAACTGCAGCGGGACCGAGGAAGCGAGTCCGGCCGCGTGGGAGGCAGCGGCTGAGGAGCGCCCCTCCCTTCTGCTCTCTGGCCTGGGCGCAGCCGCCTTTCGCCGAGATCTTGCTCACCCTCTGCTTTTGCAGTGAGCACATTCGCAACTTTAACGTGTCCTGAGATCTGCCTGGTTCATTAAACAAAGAGATTCACAGTGGTGGGGACTGTTTGCTGCTCTGCCCCCCTGGGACAGGCAGCTGGGTGGGTGCCGTCCGGGCCCTGCAAAGACGTGAGGAGGGCGCCCCCTCCTCTCCCAGTTCACAGCCATCGGGACCCTCGCTCCCCGCCCCAGATGATGGTGCTATGGTGGAGACGCTGATGGTATAATTCCAACCAATGCATTCACCTTTAGAGCCTTGACTTAGTGACGCCCACGCGGATGTGACAAATGGCTGGTGTGTAATTTTGGTTAGCAGAATATATGTCCCCAGAATCCAATATATTTCTTAACCTCATACGATTTAACAGAGACCAGTGTGAATTTGCTTGAGACCTCACACACCGTGACTCAGCCTGTGTTTTACAGCTAAACTCTGGGAATGAGCTAATGTCACCCCAGAGCTACAGATTTCCCAGCATCATCTGTGTTAAGCAGTTAGAAATCAAAGAGCCTGCTCTTTGGGGTGTGGGGAGATTATCCTGAGGTACCCGTTAGACCTCGTTGGGTACTGTTAGTCTTTGAATGTATGAAGGAGGACACGACAGCTGAACGACGGGGCCAGAATCGTGGAGCTCCTGGAGCTCCTCCCGCAGCAAGGACTTTTGTGTCTTAAACTCCTGTGTCTGTTTGCTTATAGAGCAGCCATAAACTCTCTCGAGGGCAGACTGAAAGCTTCTCCATAAGCCACGAGGTTCTTGTGAGCAGGGATGGTTTGTTTTCACTTTTGTTTTCAAACCGCGGCCCCTAGCAAGGGCTGGGCCAAATAGGAATGGGCTGTGGACCCTGGACGTGGACGGAAGCTTTGCCGCGTGCTGGGTCCTGGCAGCTGCGGCGTGGAAACATCAGCCTGGGAGTTGCCTGATGACAGGAAACACAAAAAAGGTCTGGTTTGCATGGCCATGACATGGTGTGGCCAAGAAGGAAGTAGCCACCATGCGACCAACCACCCGACACAGGTCTCTGTGTCTCTGGGAAGAGGACAGGGGCTCCCTGGTGATGTGAGGCTGGATTCTGCCCACAGGGGTCTCCTTTCGTCACCCAAAATACTTCCTCAGCACAGCCCCTTCGCCTGCTTGTCTTGTCCTGCCCAACTAGGTAAGAAGACTTTTCTAGAAACATTGGGTCTAATTCTATGATTTGGATTGTGACAACGGCTAGCAAAGGCTGGCAATTCCTAAATGTTTAATAAATAATAATAATTACCCTAGTGACAGGCCTTCTGCTTGCTGACAGCTCCTGCCCTCCTCCCTCCCACGCACTGCCAGCTCCTTCCAAGGGCTCCCTCCGCCCCCTGCGCCTTCTTCCTTCACAGCTCAGTGGCCACGATCCCATCTGAGTCAGACCTTGCTCGACCTCGCTGACACACTTCCCTCCCGGGATCTCTTTACAACCACCATGGACAGAAACAAGTCCCTTTCTTCTAGAATTCATGCTTTCTCTATTGTGGTACTTGTGGGTGACCAGTCTGTAGGATGACCTAGAGGAAGAGTTGGGCTTGTTTACCACCGAGACTGAACGAGAGTGTTTTCTGGTATGCGCAGTGCAAGTGCCATCCCTGGGTGCCAAGCAGGCACCAGCCTATGGAGACGAATAGGGCCCATCCCTGTCCCCAGGGGGTCACTGGAAGGGCAGGGAAAGCTGACAATTATCCTCAGTCCTGCTGCCTTGATTTGAAGAAGATTGTATGGATAGTTTGTAATTAGCAAGGTCTTTGTTGATGCTCCCAAGGGGTTTGGAAACTTATTATTTCTCTCCTGAGGAAAAGCTCTCTTCCTGTATTAAGCAATGGGAGGTCAGTGTCCAGGGTTTGTTGAGCTACTGCTTGATTTCTATATTTTTTGGAATGTGAACAGATGAAATTTTAATGGAAATAAGTGTAATACTTCTAAAAATTTGACTATTATTTGAGAAATGATGCAACTCTTGCAAATTATGTAAACTTTTTCCAAATGAGCAATTCTTCATGCATTCATTTAAAAAGCTTGTGAGAGGTTATGTGTGATGGTTCATTTCATATGTCAGCTTGACTCGCCCATGGGGTGCCCACATATTCGGCCAAACACTATCCCGGGTGTTTCTGTGGGGGTGCTTTTGGACGAGATGAACATTTGAATGGGTCTGCTGGGTAAAGCGGATTGCCCTCCCAATGTGGGTGGGCCTCCTGCAACAGGTCCAAGGCCTGAATAGAGCAAAAGGCGGACAGTCCCCTGAGACAGAGGGAATTCTCCTGCCTGCTGGCTTTCAAACTGGGACATCAGCTTTTTTTCCTGCCTCATGGCCTCTGAACGGAAACTTAGGCTTTTCCTGTTTTCACAGCAGTTTCCAACCTTCAGACTTGAACTGAGACATCAGCTTTGCAGATTTTGGACTTACCAGTCTCCATAATTGTGCAAGCCAATTCCTTATAAGTCTGTTTATCCATCCATCCATCCATCCATCCATCTATTCATCCATCATCTAGCCTATTGGTTCTGTTTCCCTGGGGAACCCTAATATACAGTGCAATATTATGGAAAGAGTTTTGGACTTCAGACCCTTGGACAAGTCATTAAAACTCTCTGAGCTTTCGTTTTTACCTGGAAAATGTGGGACATATCTTATAGGGTCATTGTAGGGATTGGTGCACAGATAGATATTAGTGGAATGCGTTAATGATCGCATGTGCCTGGCACAGAGCAGGCGTGAAGGAGAGTATATGGCATTCTCATCACTGAATATGTTGTTTTCAAGACCCCTGTTAAGTGTTAGAAATACAGGGATTAATTAAACCTAGATCTGCCCCTCTGAGGGGCACAGATCTTCCCCTCCATCCCTGCCTCACTACCCCCAGCAGCGGCAGCTGCTCACTGGAGCCCGCTGTGTGCAGGGGCCTCTCTTTGGTGCCCTCTGCAACCCCTGCTGGGAGACATTCTTGGCCATCCAGGGCCCTTGTTATCCATTAGCCACGCCCTCTCCTCCTCACATGTCACCTGTCTTGGGGTCCTGGGCTGCAGCCCTCTGCGACTGTTCTGTACTCTCCAGTGAACAACTGGCTGGTACACTGGCATGCTCCTGCTTCCAGAGACACCCGCGAGGCTGGCACCTCTCCCAGGGCCTGGCTGCTGGTGGGCAGGTCTGGAACAGGCATGGGGCAGGCCCCTCTGTCCACTGCCCTGCAAGTCCCAGCACCTCACTCCTGCACTGAAAACCATCTGTGTTCTCCCGCTCCCAGGGACAAAACCAGAATCCTCAGGAGGCTGGTGAGGTCCGGTCTGACCCAGACCCGGGCTGGGGCTGCCCCTCTCCCTGCGGGACTGCTTGTGGCTGTGCGCGCTGCTCCTCCGCTTTACTGAAGTCCAGACTTCATTTTTCAAAAAACTGGCATTCTGTAAGGCTTTATACCTATGAAAGGGTATATGCTGTGTTGCTGTGGATTCTGAGTCATAATCATGAAATACTCCTGAAACTGCCACCAGCCGCGGCTCGGGAGCCAGAGCGTGGCCAGCCCCAGCTGCGCGCCGGCCGCTGCCGCCCGGCTCCTCGACGGACGGTCACCGTCAGTCCCTCCTGCCGCCCCCACCTCTCTGGCCCCTGTCTCTGGCAACCCCCAGCCTCACAGTCTGGGCTCTGACCCCCGTGAGAACACGGCTGAGAAAACCCACAGCTGCCCTGGCGCCTGCTGGGAACTGCGTGGCGGGCTGCCCGCCCTGCAGGCGCCCCTTCCCTGTGCGCTCGCTCTGCCCCCACGCGGGTCCGCTCCTCCGACCACCCTCCCGAGTGGAGCCGCCCAGCAGCCCGCGCCTGCACCCTGGGCTGCTCCTTTCCCACTCTGTCCGCAGACCCCACCCCTCCATCCCGGCCATCTCCTCTGGCACTTGTCCCCTCCCTCCTACACCCCCACGTTCTGCTCCTTGCATTTATTTTATTTTATTTTTTTAAATGATTTTTTTATTGAAATACACAAATAATAAAGTGAACACATCCATGTAACCACCACACAGATCAGGAAATAGAACATTACCAGCACCTCAGAAGCCCCTCATACCCTCTTTCAATTCTATCCGTTATCCACCCTAAAGGGAGCTGCTCTTTGCACTGCTGTTATCAGAGATTACTTTTTTGCCTATTGTTGAACTTCATTTTAATGAAATTGTAGGTATATACTCTGCAGAGTCTGGCTGCTTTTGTTTATATAACAAGATTCATTTATGTTATTGTGTGTAGCAGTGGTTCATTAATTATTAATATCAGTGCTATATAACATTTATTGTAGGACTATACACAATTTATCGATTCTACTCTTGATGGGTACTGGGTTGATTCTGGTACTTAGCAATTATGAATAATGCCGCCATGAACATTTTTGCATGTCTTTTGGAGCGCAAGTGTATGATTTATAATGGATATAAACCTAGGAGTGAAATTGCTAGGTAATACATTATATTTAAGTACAAATTTAATATAGATTGGCAAATAATTTTCCAAAGTGGTAGAACAAATATATACTCCCACCAGCCATGTCTGTGTATTAAGTTATTTCCCGTGTTGGGCAGCATTCGGCACCGTCAGTCTTTTCCGTTTTGGCCGTTCTGTTGGGTACATAGTGGTATCTCATGGCGTATCGCTCGCAGGTCTGCCACCGGCACCACGGAGATCACCTGGCAAAGGTATGTTCTCAGTACGTGCTAATTGGGTGAGTTGTTGGTAGTAGTGGGTAAAGGAAGAATGGGATCAGGATGAAATCAGTTTTTTTGGTTGATTTTTTAACAATTTTAATCTGATAATATAGTACAGATTGGACTGTAGGGGAAATAGGCTAGAAGCTGGAAGCCCAAAAAAGAAGCAAACACAAACCAGTCCCGTAAGCGTCCTTCCCAGGCCAGTTTTCCTCCACATCTGTGCTGCTGTTCGCAGCCGTGCTGGCCCGTGCTGCCGCGGCCATTCTTTCTTACGGCTGCTCCGACCCGCTCCCCCAGACGCTGGGATGACGGTCGCCGGTGGCCACTGGGGGCCACACTGAAGGCCGACCCCTGGGGCTGCAGTAGCTTCTTTGTCCTGCACGACATCTTCATCCTTACCCTTGGCAGTCAGTGCCCTCTTCCTACCCAGCCCCTGGGAACCACTGATCTCAAGTTTTTCCTTGTGTTTCGCCATATCCAGAATGTCTCATAAATGGAAACTTATAGTGTTATTTTGCATTTGAGCCCTTTCATTCACGGTGATGTTTGTGAGATTCGTCCATGTCCTTGCACGCATCTTTAGCTCATTCCTATATGATATTCCACTGTTTGCCTAGATCACAGTTATTTATGGTTTCATCAGTTGATGATATTTGAGTTGTTGTTACTTTCTGGATACTGTGAGTGAAGTTGGCATTCACGTGGACAAATGCTTTCCCTTCTTTGAGTAAATTCACAGGAGTAGAAATTGCTGAGTTGTATGGTATGTGTTTAACTTTATAAGTAGCTGCTAAGCTCTTTTCTAAAGTGGCTGCTGTCCCGTTTTGCAGTTCTAGCCGCGGCGTGTTCCAGTTCCAGCTGCTCCACACTCTTGCCAGTACGGCCATTCTTTGTAGTGCTCGCCATGCTGCTGGGTGTGTGGTCAGATGTCACTGTAGTCTTAATTTTATTCCCTAATGACTAACAATGTCATGCATTTGTGTGCTGGTTTGCCATTTGTGTATCATTTTTGTTGATGTGTCTATTCAAAATCTTTTGCCTATTTTAAAATTTGAGTTGTTTGTGTTCTTATTATGGAGTTACATTCTTTCATCATTCTTGAAAAGTTCTTTGTGAGATATATGTTTTAAAGATGTTTTCTCCCAATCTGTGACTTGACTGTTCATTTTTTAAAAGTGTCTTTCACAAAACAGAAGCTTTTAATTTTGAGGAAGATTAATTTATCAATTGTTTTCATTTATAGTCTATATTTTTTGTGTCTTATTTAAAATATTTTTGCCCAATTCGAGGACACAGAGGTTTTTCTCCTATGTTTTCTTTTGTGAGTTTTAGGTTTTGATTTTATATTTAGGTGTATGCTCCATTCCAGTTAGGGTTATTTTTTCTGTTTGTATATGGTACAAGTTAAGGTTTACAGTACATTTTAAGAATAAGGATTTCCAATTGTTTCAGAATCTTTGTTCAAAAGAGTATCCTTTCCCTGATGAATTGCTTGGCATGTTGTTGAAAATCAATTGATCATATGTATGTGGATCCATCTCTGAACTCTCGATTCTATCCTATTCTATTGATCTCTGTCTGTCCTTACTCTAACATCACACTGTCCTGATTACTGCAGCTTTATAGCAGGAATTCAAGTCAGGTATGAGATTCCTCTAACTTTCTTCTTCGTCTTTTTTCCTTTCAAATGGTTTGGGGTATTCTAACATCTTTTGCTTTTCATTATAGATTTTAGAATCCACTTGATAATCCCTATTCAAAAGTCTACAGAAGTTCTGGGTGGGTTTGCCTTGACTCCGTAGATCAATTTGAGGAGAACTGGCATGTTACCAATGTCGAGCCTTCCAATCCACGCAGTATTCCCCCATATATTCATGCCGTCTTTAATTTCTCTCAACGTATGGGAATTTTCAGCATACAAATTATGCGTATTGTGTTAGATCTATCCCTAAGTGTTTGATATTTTTTGATGCCACGGTAAATGGCATTTTAAAAAATATATATTTTAATTTTCAATTGTTTGCTAGCTTGTGGATGTACAGGTGAATTGTCCCTGGACTCCCCTTGTCTTCCCCCTCCTCCCCCTCCCAAGGCAGACTCTCCCTGGTCCTTTGCAGTGGTGGACAGGAATCCAGTTCTCGTTCTTTGGGGTCGGATGTGGGGAGGTGATTACAACACTCTTCTGGTGTCAGTTCAGATTTTTCTTCTTTCAGTATTCTCTTTTAGAAGGCTTTGATGCGGCCACGTCTGCACTGGTGAGTTGAGAAGGAATGCAGAGCTGCACGGCATCTCCCTGCCCTTGCCCAGCCCCTGGGTCAGGCCTGAGTGTGGACAGCTTTCTACAGGTTCTGTACAGAAGGAAGACACTGGCTTGTTAACCAAGATCTCAGTCAAGTTCTTTTACCTGGTTTAGGCAAAAGGAAATCCTGTTTTGAGATTGATTTTAAGTGGGTTTATTACAAAGATGAAGGTTTTATAGTGTTCTGTATTTTCATAGGTTTGCATTATAATTCAGCACCTACAGCAATAGTCACTAATCAGACCACTCACACCAATGGTGGCCCTAGAAGAGGGCTCCTCAGTGGAAGAGCAGATCTCCTTCCCAAGCCTCGTGTCCATCTTTTCCTTTGCCTGCTCTCTCGGGTCACTCAAGGCGCAGGTCTCGGAGACACATGGAGCTCATCCCCAGGCCGTTTCTCTCACTGGGCACGTGCGCCTGCTGCCCTGCTCCCTTGGGTCCTCCCGGCTCCACTCAAGCCTCTCTCCTCTCCCTCCTTGGTGGCAGGGGGCCCCTCTGCGTCTCCCCGGATCCCTGTGGCAGCACTCCATGGGAGTAGGCTGTCTGCACACCTTGTCCCTCTCGGAGGAAGGACCGGCTTTGGCATCTCTGGGCTCCTGGTGCCTCCACAGTGCTGGGCACAAACCACACCTGCTGGGTGGAATGGGACATCAAGGGGCCAAGAGTACCGGAGACTTGGTTGGACAGGATTTTCAGACTCTGAACACCTCCTAGCAGCATCAAATGTTGGCAGTTTCCGGGGACAGCCAGCTGGGAGAGGCCAGAGGAAAGATGGCGCTGAGAGAGAGTCCGTGCGGGCGGAGCAGGGCGCCGCGTGCCAGAGGCCGGGAGGACGCTTCCTCTTCCCGGGGCCATCACGCGCCCCAGGTGCCCTTGCGGCTGGTCTGTCTGATCCTCATGCAGCCTTAAGGAGTGGCTGGCAGCCCCATTCATAGAAAAATCTACACATCTACAAATAAGTTCACTAGGAATAAAACCCAGGCTTCTGCCTCCCGGTCCAGTTCCCTCTCCAGCCGCAGCAGGGGCTAAAGATGGGCGATGCGGCAGGGAACAGACAGGCTCCGCGGGCGGGCGGATCTAGATGCGGCCCGCTCCCTCCCGTCTCGGTCTCCCGTCTACAGGAGGGATGACAGCGCCAACCTCATAGGCTCACGTGGACATTACCTGACACTTTCGGGCTCCATGTGGGCCCACGGCAGGAGCTCAGTGACATCTGTAATATTGTGTTTCCTCTGGCTGCCACGGCTAAGAAGAGACGTTGCTGGTGGGAGTCGTGCCACTGAGGGATGCCTGGAGTGGAAAGGGGGCCACAGAGAGGGGAGGGGGCGACACACAGGCGCAGCTCTTCAAACGTGCCCAGCGCTGACACTGGGACGAGGATGCTCTGTGCCGATGTGCTTTGTGTCCTGTTGCAAGAGGCAGGCTTGGGTCTGGGACTGCCCAGAGAGCTGTAGCGATGCTTAGGAAGGGAGAATGCTGTCATGGATGTGTCCAGATGAGGGTTGTTAGGCACCCACCGGGAAGGCTGGGAAGGAGTTTTGGGTTTCTAGGTTGACTGAAACTGTCCCTGAAAGCCTTCTCAGACAAACATTCTTCTTCATTTCCATGGAACACTAAATAATGGCCCCAAAGATGTCCACATCCTAATTTCAGGAACCTGTGAAAGTGTTAGATTATGTGACAAGGGGGAGTTAAGGTGGCAGAAGGAATTAAGGCAGCTAATCCGCCGACCTCAAGAGAGGGAGATTACCTTGGATCGTTAGGGTGGGCCCAGTGGATTGACAAGGGTCCCTGCAAGAGGGAGAGGCAGAGGGAGGCAGGAGGGCAGAGCCAGAGTGACGTGACGCAGGCTGAGGACAACTCCACCAGCCATTGCTGCCTCTGAAGATGCAGGGGCCGTGGGCTGAGAAGTGAGGGTGGCTTCTGGAAGCTGAAAGGGCAGGAAACAGGTTCCCCCTAGAGCCTGCTGAAAGGAATGCGCCCTGCTGATGTCCTGCCCAGTGAGGACCGTTCTGGGCTTCTCACCTCCAGGACTGTAAGATAATACTTTGAGGTTGTTTTTGGTAATTTGTTACAGATGCCATAGGAAACGCATACAGTTTCATTTCCCCTTTAGTTAGAATTTTGGTTTTAATGGGAAAGTAGCAACTCCTTCAAAACCCACAGCTGGGCCAGGCATTTCCAGGGGTTGGGCAGGTGTGGATGGGTGGTGATCATCTGACCAGAAGTGAAGGACGTGGCCAGCAGTGGCAGCTGAGGAAGGCAGCCTTGCCCTGCTGGGCTTGAGCCAATTCCAAGCACCCTGTCACCAAGCTTTACAAACAATTTAGTGAATAATAAGATAAACAAAATCCATGTATTGGTTGTTGCATATAGGATGATGAATAATTCATGAGCCAGCCTGGTAGCTAACAGCAGGGACCCTGAAACGTGGCTGGAATGTGATTGGGAATTGGGACAATAGGGTCTGGGGCAGGATGTTCCTTTGTGCTTTGGTTCCACATCTCAGCCCTTGCGTGACCTTTCCAGCGCGAAAACTGATTATACGAAATGAAGTCATTTTTGTCATAGTCAACTAAAATAGAGTCGGGGGGGCATAGGGAAAAATGCCCAGGTTACAAACGCTTCCTCCAGGAACTGTCTTGCCAGCCCAATCGGAAATGCAACAGCTGGCTACAGCTGTCAGTTTCCAAGTTTTACCTGGTAACGACCACTCGCCACGCAGGACTCACCAGCGCCTGCAAGAACCACCCGCACCACCAGAAAATTTTTTCTTCAAGCTACTTAGGTGATCTTCCTCTTTCCCCCAACCTTTCTTTTGTTCTTCGGACACACCTAGGGGCTACCCTGGTTTGTGTGTTCTGAATTGCAATTCTTGTGTATTATTCCCAAGTAAACCCTTTGGTCTTTATATGTTTATTTCGTGTTGACAGGGACAGACGCTTGAACACCAGCTCTGCAGGCCCCAGTGAGGGAACTCGAGCAGCTCACGGAGACTCAAAGAGCTTCATTTTCCCCCTGGAAAAGCAGAGGGGATGACGAGAGCCTCTTCCTCCTGTGGCGCCTGTGGGCGGCGGTCAGCGCTGGGTCACCCAGCAAGGGCTGCAGAAGGGTGGGCTCCAACTCAGTGTCCCCCAGATCCTGTGGGAGAACTGTTAGGATGGCGCTCCAGAGTCGGCCCCGGGGCTGGGCAATGGCTTGCGCTCGCCCTGCGCACACCTCCTCGCACATCTGCACAGGACGCCAGGCAGCGGCGGGAGAGTTTGGCATCTGAGCCTATCCGTTTCTCTGTGACCCAGCGACCCTGGTGGAGGGACGTTTGCCATCATGGCCATGTCTTCCCCCTGCCCTGAGCAGGCAAGGCAGCCCCTCCTCCCCCGCTGAGTGGGCAGGTCACCTGCATAGCCAGCCGGGGGCTCTAGGCATCTTCTGCAGACCAGGGAGCGAGACCATGCACGGAGAAGAGCTTCCCTGAGACCCTGGTGTCCAAAGCAGACCCAGGACCAGCCTGGGCTTCTGGGCCTCCAGACCAGGGCTCTGTGCCCAGTGGTGGACGGACTGACCAGGTTGCCTGCGCTCTGGAAGTTGGTCCAGCTGTGTCCGATGCCAAGGACGTTTCTTCCATTTTCCTGGTGAGTAAATGTAGCAGTGTCATTACACAGAGTCCCCCGCTGCCCAGGATCCAACTGCCTGTGGTGGCGGAGACTCGCAGCTGCTCCACCCCTTGCCACATGTGTCCAGCAGCATGGACAGCTCTGCCGGGCATGTGGTACGGTGACTTCACCCCAATACCTGGCTGTCCAAGACATTCTGGAGAGGGAAAGTCTTCTCTCTCTTTCTCTCTCTCTTTTGCTCTCTCCTGCTCCCTCCCTCTCTGTTTTGTGGGTTTTGGTCAGGAAGACTTTTGTTTATAAAGGCTTAAACTGAGTCGCCAACGCATCAGAAAACTCCCAGGTGGATGGAATGGCTGGAGCATGGAGCCAGGAGAAATGAGGCTCTCCCTGCCTGAGTGGCCACCTCAGCAGGTGGCCCTGGGCCAGGCAATTGTCCTTCTGTGCCACCTGCAGTGGGGCCAGCACTGCCTGACCTGTCTCAAGTGTAGAGTCGTCAAGGGTCATGCGCCACTTTGGGGAAATGCCGGATAAAGACAGACTCAGAAAGGGAAGGGAGGAGAGACGGGGAGGGATTGGGCTTGTAGGGGCAGAGACGTAGCTAGTGAAAATCTTCCATTCATGGAAGGCCCACCGAGTGCCTGGGGCTTTGCATAGCCGCCATCTTTAAATCTTTCTGCCTCCCCATGCATCAGAGCACATTGTCTCCATTTCTCAGGTGATGCTCAGAGACAGGCAGAGGTTTGCCAAGGACACACAGCAAGTGAATGGCAAAGTTGGGACTTCAAGGTCCGGCTTATCTCAGGCCCAGATTCATGCTCACAGCCTCCACCCAACTGCTAAGGACTGGACTGTGTCCACCCCAAATGCATACGTTAAAGCCCTGACCTCCGATGTGACTGTACTTGGAGATGGGGCCTTCAAGGAGGTAATTAAGGTTAACCAGGTCAAAAGGTGGAGTCCTAATCCAATCTGACTGGTGTCCTTATAGGAAGAGAAAGAGACACCGAGGAAGAGGCCATGTGAGCACACGGAGAGCAGGTGGCTGTCTACAGCCAGGGAGAGAGGCCTCACTGGAAACCAAGCCCTCTAGGTCCTTGATCTTGAACTTTCAGCCTCCGGAATTAGCGAAAGTAAAAATTAATGCCGTCTAAGTCGCTAGTGTGTGGTGTTCTGCCGTGCAGCGGGGCAGACGAAGACGCCAGCATTCTGGCTGAGAGGCTGGACGATGAGGCTGCGGGGTCAGGTCGAGGCTGGACCTGAGGCCTGGGCTTTCTAGAGTGGGCGGAGGGTCAGAATTCCCCAGGAAGTTTCCAAATGACAGATTGGCGGGTTCCCTCCAAGGCCTGCTGATCAGAATCTCCGGAGCGAGCCACGGGAGGCTGGGGCAGGTGTCGCACAGGGGTGTCTGCATCCGTGCTCGCTTGGGAGTGCCGGGCTGGGTCTGCTTCCAGAAGGACCGTGGGCGCAGAGCGCGCGTGTGGCTGGGGCAGGAGAACACTCAGGGCCCAGGCGAGGCCAGCACTGGGGAGGCACAGTGGCGCTTGGTGAGGGGATGTTCCCTGAGGCAAAATCAATAAGCTTAGAGTCACATTTGGGCTCCAATTTTACCTCTGACACTTAATGAGCTTATGTAACCTAAAGTTCAATGTCCTCCTTGTAAAATGAGGTTACAAGTGTCTCTTTAATGGGACTGTCAGGATTAAACAAGTAAAGTGTATGCAGGGGTGCAGCCTGGTGCCTGGCATGAGGAACTGTTCAGCAGAGGGAGGCTCGTATTTGTACTCCCATTCAGCACGCTTATTGGTACCGTTCGGGCTTTACCAGACGTTTTTCATCTTGGAGGAGTGGTCCCTGCGCTGGGGTGGAAATGGCAGATACGCGTGCACAGGCTGCGACTCTCCGCTCTCACCTCCCCGGCAGCGCGACGCTCCCAGCACCGCCTCTGCTGGACAGACCCTTCTCAGCGCGGTGTCCTGGAAAGCCACTGCCGGTCACTCAGAAAAGACCTGAGATCCAGAACTGGGACATTTGCCAAGCCAATACGGGACCTTCCCCTAGCCCAGTGTGCCAGCTTCTGGTCTGGCTCCCGCATCCCGCTGTGTCACAGGGGGCTGGCAGCCCGGACTGACTTCTCAGGGCAGTCTCGCCAGTGGGAGGCCCCGCCGGGCGCTGCCAGGCAGAGGGCGAGAGGAGGCATTGATTTAACGCCTGCATCTCTGCAACGTCTTTGGAAGCTCCTGGGCTCCTCCCCGCCTGGCTGGGTCCAGCAGCGTATCACACTGGTTTCTTCCCCTCCTCCGTAGGCACTGTTCTCATCCGCAGGATCAAGGCTGGGTCCTGATTCCTTCCACACTCAGGGCTGTGGACAGAGGACCGAGATCAAGGGAGAGGCAAGTTCCCACTGTGCAGGGTCTGGTCTGCAAGTGACCACTTGCGCTCCCGCCAGCCCCTGCCGGGCTGCAGGAGCAGCTGGGGTATGAGGTGTAGCTCTACAGCCACGTGCCGGGCCGCAGTCCTTTTAAAGAGGAAGGGAAGAATGGATCTGGGCAGACCCGCTGCCGTATCTGCCCCGTGAGCTTTGTGAATGCGTGCAGCTCACTTATATCAATGCCTTTCTTGGAGGGTTGCGGCAAGGACTAAATGAGAATATGCTTGAAGTTCTTATCGCAGTAGTGGTACCAAGGAACCCGCAACCAAGGTCAGTGCACACTTTCTGCCCAGACTTGGTCCCCAGTGGGCCCCAGTGACTGTCAGAGAACGTGGGCTCCTGGGGAACACCCAGATGTGCCTGCGTCTGCTGCCTCCTGCTGGCAGCCACAAGTTCAACATCTGCTGTGAGCAAAGAGGTGGTGCTGCCTTTTGTCTACTCCTAAGCCTCCATCAGCAGCCTTTTGCTTTATAGTTGCAGGCGGCTTTCAAGTTGGCATCCCGGACAGGGAAATCACAGCCGTGACAGAGCAGACGGTGGGTGAGGACGGAGGCTGTCCCCAGCCCATGCTGTGGCTGTGCCGGACCCTAGAAGGTATCATCTGCCATTCCTTTTAAAAGGCCCTGTTCCTGTGTGGCCTGGAATGGGGGTCCTGGCCCCTGGAGCAACTTGCAGTCAGTCCCGTCCCAGGATGGCCGAGCAGCGGTTGCCATGGCAGTGGATTGTGTCCCTGTCTTGCTTTCAAAGGAAGTTGGGGCTGCCTGAGAAAGAGGGTGCCTCCTTCCTGGGAGGTGAGGCCTTTGTTCCCTGCCATCCCTACAGAGAGCAGCAGGACCTCATTATGCTGCTGTCTTTCTCAGGATGATTTGGATGACAAAAGGGTGGCTCAGGACAGATGGGAGCCATGTCATTTCTCAGCATCCTGGCTGGAGCACGAACTTGCTTCTCAGGTTGTGATTAGTTTGCTGAAGATTAAGCTAACAAAGTCAAGTTCGATTCTTCTCCTGTGGGTCAAAGGGCTCTGTCTGATTGCTCTCATTTTAACAACCAACTACCTGACTAGCTAATTAACTAACCAGCTAAGTTTCTCCCTCCTCCTTCCTTCTCTCTTCCCCTCCTTCTCCCCTCCTGCCTTCATTCTCACACCCTCCCCTCCCCTTCTGCTCCTCCTCCCTCCTCCCCTCCCTCTCCCTCCCCTTCCCCTCTCCCTTCTCCTTCTCTCTTCGCCTCCCTCCTATCTTGTTCCCTTCCATAAACGTCTGCTACGCACCCCTGTGCTGGGCTCTGCCCTGGCTGAGGTTAGGAGATATATAAACAAGATATGAGCCTGAATCACAACATGCAGCGCGACGCAGATAGGCAAAGACGCACTTGCCCTGAGAATGACAAGTGCTGTGCTGGGGGTGGTGCTCCCTGCTGCTGCGGCCCCAAGTGGGAGGGCTGCAGTGGCGCAGAAGGGGTTGAGCTGAGGCTGGGGTGTGAGAGGGCAGAGGGCCCGAGTGTGGGGTCAGGGTGCAGGAGGCTTGGGTCAAGGAGGGTGTGGGATGAGGCCCCAGCTCCCAGAGGGCCCAGGGGTCAGCGTACAGCACGGGGCCTGCCTCATGGAGCAGAGGAGGAGAGCAGGGGTCAGATTGGTGGCTTCATGGAAAAGGGACTTGGAAGGGCCTAGCCTGGGAGTCCAGGGGCCAGTGGGACAGTCTGAAGGTCCAGGGAGGAGAAGACAAGGGGGTTGGGGGGGCTGGGGGCGGGGCGAAGTGTGTTCTCCCTCCCTCTCCTCATTCCTCCCAGGAGATGAGAAGCACCAGCTCCCATACTCAGCAGTCTCACCACTTAGCCCTGCAAAGCCTGAGAGGAGGCCAGCGCTGTTAGCCCACGTCTAACACCAGGAAACCGGGCCTTGCGGAGATCGGGAAGAAACCACCACAGAAGCAGTGAACGGCGGAACAGCAATGACGATTCAGGTGGGATTTTCCTCCCCAAAGCCCACGGTGCTGTGTCTGTTCTCGGCGAGCATTGGATGGGGAGTCGGCTGCGTGGACGAGGCGTCCTCTGCTGCCAGACCCTGCGGCGCTGGCTCCCTGTGCCCGGCCTGCTGAGCTGGGCCCCGGCCTTGCGTGCGCGGCCTCGATGGGCCTGTTCTGCCTCTCCTTGGTCTCCGTGGAGGCCGGACACCCCATTCTGGGGGCCTCGGATTTCAGCAGTGTCTGCGGGGGGTTATGGGCTAGCTCATCCATGTAGGGATGTCCGGCTCATTTCCTTCTCCTCCCAACGGACATCAGTGCTGGGAATTAAAACGCCTCTGGCTCCAGAGGGCCCTTAGGATGAGGCTACCAGGGGGCTCTCAGGACTTGCGAGGAAGCTGGGCGGGGCCTCTGCCTCACTGCTCTGCTTCCCTGCTTTGCGGTGCGCTGCTGACACGGTTAATGCCATGCTGAATCCTGCTGCGTCCAGAAAGGCAGGTGTGGGGTCCCATCGAGCAGATGTGGAGATCGAGGCAAAGGGGGTGAAGTGTGCACCCAGCGTCACCAGGAATTAAGCGATGGTGCAGGATTCTGTCTGACCACAAGGCTCCAGTGCCCGCTCTGAGGGTGACCCGCCTGCCCCGCACCTGTGCTCTGCGGATTCCCACCAGGTTGTGTTCCCGGAGCACCTGCAGGCAAGGGTCAGTCCCAGCACGTGGTCCTGCTGCAGGCGGACAGCTTTACACGGTTCTCTCTGTCACATGTGGCGTTCCACCCCTCCCCTCACATGCCAGCCCCTGCGAGGGAGGCCGGGTGCGCTTCCTCCCGGGTGTCTCCTTCAGGGCCAGCGAAGTCCGAGCGCAACAGCAGGTGGTGCTGACGGTGGCACCATGTGCAGCCGGAGCTGCCCGCAGGAGCCAGAGAGGACAGGCCCGGGAGAGTCCGTCTCTTGTGTGCTCTGGCTGAATGACAATGCGCAGTGGTGGCCCAGGACTTCCCCATCAGCCAGCCCAGTGGGTGGGAACTGACCCCGAGACCCTCCCAGCCTGCTAACCCGCGCTCCTGGGGCTGGTTCTGATTGGCCACCCAAGGTGAGCTCATCGCCCCCGCCCCGCCCCCCGTCCAGGAGCAACTGTGCCTGTGCCTGCTTCCTCTAGGGGAGCAGAATTTGCAGCTTCTGATTTCCAGAGAAGCTCAATGCAAAGGCAGCCCTGGCGTTTAAGCAAGCTGAGAGCTGCACTTTACGGAAGCGAGGCGTCGTTTCTTTCCCGCTCTCAATCTCCTTTCAGTAATGAATCCGCGTGGGAAGACTGCCATTCCTGTCCAAAACGACTCGTGCCTGTCTCGGTGTCTGGGGCTGTAGTCTCATCTCCCAGTGGTTTAGGAACCAGACCGTGGAGGTTTCCTGGTGGACACGGTCCACTGAACCTACTCCACATCCCAGGACAAAAGCCCATCTCTCTTATCATTTTCAATGAGAATTTATGGAAACACTTGCATGCTTGAATCAAACCTCTCTTATTCTACTTCTGTAGACACATCTTGGAGGCCCCGCTGACCAGAGGCAAGTTCTGGTTCTGTTGAGGGCAGCCCTTGTCTGTCCCGTGCCCACCGTGATGCCGACAGGGACAGCTGCTAGGTTGAGGCAGAGATGCTTCCCTTTCAAGACCCCAGCCCTGTCCTTAACCCTGACCACGCCTCGCCTGTTCTCCCTGTCTGTAATCTTGTCATTTCCACAATGCTCTGTGAGTGGACTCATGCAGTACGTAATGTCTTAAGGTCGGGGCTTTTCACTCAGCATAGATCTTTGCAGATCCCCCAGTGGTTTGTTCCTTTTCATTGCTAAGTAGCGTTCACGGTATGGAAGTACCAATTTGCTCAACAATCTGTCCACCGAAGGACATCTGGATTGTTTCCAGTTTTTTCCTGTTACGAACAAAGCTGATAAAACACTTGTGGACAGGTTTTTGTGTGAACATAAGTATTCATTTTTCTAAGAAATGTGTGCAATGGCTGGTCTATATGGTAGTTGTATGTTCAGTTTTTAAGAAATTTTATACTGTTTTCTAGAGTTGCTGTTCCATCTACCTATCACCCCAGCAACGCATGTGTGATTCAGTCTCTGCATTCCCGCCAGCATCCGCTCTTGCCACTGTTTTTTATTTTTGGTGTTCTGATAGGTGTGCAGTGATATCTCACTGTGGTCTTAGTTTGCATTTCCCAGTGGTTAGTGGCGCTGAGTGCCCTCACGTGCTTGTTTGCCATCTCTGGATCTTTTCTGGTGAAAGTCCTTGTCCATATTCTAAATGGATTGTTCGACTTGTTACTGTTGAGTTTTGAGAGTTCTTTATATATGCCAGATATTAGTCCTTGTCAGATGTGTGGGCTACAGAATTTTTTGTCAGTATACAGCTTGTCTTTTCATCCCAATAACAAGGTCTTTCTCAGAGCAAACATTTTCAATTTTAATGAAGTTCAATTTATCAATTTTTTTCTTTTGTGGGTTATACTCTGTGGTGTCGAGCCTAAGAACTTTTTGACCAGCAAAAACAGCAATAAAACTGTTATTTTTTAACAGTTCATAGTTTTATATTTTACATGAAAAAGTCCCTGAGTTAATTTTTGTGTAAAGTTTCAGGTTTAGGCTGGGATTTTTTTGTTTTTATTTTTTGTATTTTTTGCTTATGAATGTCCAATTTTTTATTGAAAAAGCTTCCCTGGTTGAATTGCTTTTGCATCTTTGTGAAAAATCAGTTGGGCATATTTGTGGAGGTCTGTTTTGGCTTCTATCTATTCTGTGCGGTTGATCTAGGTGTCTTTCCCTCCATAATGTCTCACAGCCTTGATTACCGGGGTACATGGTGAGTCTGGAAATCAGAGAGAAGGGTTCCTCTCACTTTATTCTTCTTTCGCAAAAATGTTTAATGCTTCTTGCTCCTTTTCGTTTCCATATAAATTTGTCTACAAAAATATGTAAAGATATTGCTGGGTTTTTGATAGGAATTGTATCGTACCTGCATATCAGTTTTGGGAGAATTGACATCTTTACTATATTGGTATGTTCAGCACATGAAAATGGTGTATCTCTCCATTCATTTAAATTTTCTTTGATTTCTTTTATCAACAATTTCCGTTTTTCAGTACACAATGCCTGTACATGTTTTGTTAGATTCGCATCTAAATATTTCATTTTTGGATGATTTAAAATATTGTTATGTTTTTAATTTTGGAGTCCAAGTGCTGCTAGAATGTAGAAATACACAGTAATGTGCTGTCTAATGACGTTTTGATCAACGATGGGCTGCACAGAAGTGTGGTCCCATAAGATTATAAGGGAGATGTGAACTCCTGTCACCTAGTGACGTAGCTGTCGTGACACTGTAGCACAAGGCGTTGCTCACATGTTTGCAGTGGTGATGGTGTAGGACCTGCTGTGCTGCCGGCCATATAGAAGTACAGCACGCGCAACTTCACATAGTATTTAATACTTGATAACAATAAACTATTCTTATAACAATAAACTATTATGTCACTGGGTTGTGTATTTATTAAACTGTATTTTTATTGTTATTTTAGCATGTACTCATTCTACGTATTAAAATAAATTTAACTGCAAAACAGCCTCAGGCCAGTCTTTCAGAAGGTTCCAGAAGAAGGCATCGTCATCACAGGAGATGACAGCTCCATGCACGTTGCTGTCCCGGAAGACCTTCCAGGGGATAAGATGTGTAGGTGGAAGGCAGTGATGTTGATGATCCTGACCCTGTGTAGGCCCAGGCTCATGTGAGTGTGTCCTATCTTTTAACAAACAAGTTTAAAAAGTAAAAAAAAAAATTTGAAAATAGGGAAAAGCTTAGAGAATAAGGATATAAAGAAAGAAATATTTTTCTTTCAGCTATATGTGTTTTAAGTGTTATCACAAAGTGTCAAAAAGTTCAAAAAATTAAAAGTTTATAAAGTAATTACAGTAAGCTAAGGTTAACTTATTATTGAAGAAAGAAAAATTTTTCAAAATGATCTTAGTGCTGCCTAAATCTGCAGCAGTGCACAGCGATGTCCTGGGCCTTCGCATTCACTCACGACTCACTCACCGACGCACCCAGAGCGACTTCCAGTCCTGCAAGCTCCATTCATGGCAAGTGCCCTGTACAGGTGTACGACTTTTTATCTTTTATATTGTATTATTACTGTATCTTTTCTATGTTTAGATGCACAAATACTTACCACTGTGTTACAGCTGCCTGCAGCATTCGGCACGGTAACATGCTGTGCAGCGGGTAGCCAGGAGCTACAGGCTCTACCACACAGCCTAGGTGTGTAGTAGGCTGCACCATCTAGGTTTGTGTAAGTCCACTCTGTGATCACACAATGACAAAATCACCTAACAACACATTTCTCAGAATGTATCCCCGTTGTTAAGCAATGTGTGACTGCAATTTCTTTTCTGTAAGTTGATCGTGTTTCCTGAGCTCTTGGCTAAACTCACTTATTGGTTCTAGGATATTGTTTTTGTAGATTCCTTGAGATTTTCTACATAGATCAGAATGTCATCTGCATATGGTGACAGTTTTGCTTCTCTCTTTTTGATTTACATGCTTTTCCCCCTTATTGCTGTGGCTAGAACTTCTAGTATTAATGCTTTGTTGAGTAAGTATAAGAGTGGCGAGAGTGGCTATACTCGCATTGTTCCCAATCTCAGGGGAAGCATTTGGTCTTTCACCATTAAGCATAGTGATAGTTGTAGGGTTTTGTTGTTATTGTGCGTTTTTTGGGAGATATTCTTTATCAAATTGAGGAAGCTCTCCATTTTAATCTGCTGATGTGGATCATATTGATGGATTTTAGTATTGAACCAGTCTTGCATCCTGGAATATACCCTACTTGTGTCTTGTTATATTTTTATATATTACTAATTCTATTTGCTGATATTTTGTTAAACATTTTTGTGCCTATATTTATGAAGCATAATGGCCTGCAGTTTTATTTTTTTGCACTATCTTTTTCTGGCTTTAGTATCAAGGTAATACTAACTTCATAAATTAATCAGGGAGTGTTCCCTCCTCTTATTTTACAGAAAATATTATTAATATGTAGAATGGGTATGATTTAAATGTTGGGTAGAATTCTCCAGTGAAACTATCTGGGCCTGGAGATTTTAGGGGTAGTTTTTAATTATGAATTCAACTCCCTAAACAAAGACGTCTTTAATTACCTATTTCGAGTTGTGTGAATTATGGTAGTGTGCACTTTTTGAGGAATTGGCCCGTTTCATCTAAGTTGTCAAATTTACATGTATTGAGTTATTTGCAACATTCTCTTACCTTTTGATGTTTGCCAGGTCTTTAGTGATATCTCCTGTTTTATTCCCAATTTAGGTAATTTGTGTCTTCTCTCTTTGTTCGTACTAGAGGTTGGTCAATTTTATTGAACTTTTCATAGACCCAGCTTTTTCTTTCTCTATTGTTTTCTGTTGTCATTTTCATTGATTCCTGTGCCTATCTTTGCTATTTATTATTATTGTTGTTTTGATTCTATTGTCATCAGAAAACACACGGTGTAGGATTTCAATGTTTAAAATTTGTTGAGGTTTGTCTATGACCCAGGATATGATCTATCTTGGCTTATGTTTTATGGATGCTTGAAAAGAATGTGTATGCTGCTTTGTTCAATGGAAATTTCTGTAAATCTAGATTAGATGCTTTCGATTTATGGTTTTGTTGAGTTTTAGTCTTTGCTGATTTTCTGTCTAATTTTTCTACTGATTATTGAGAGATGGGTGTTGAAGTCTTCAAATGTAATTAAGGATTTTAAAGCCAGAAAAAGATAGTAGTACAAAAGATAAAACTTTTTCAGTTCTATTAATTTTTGCCTCACATGTCTTGCAGCTCTGTTGTTTGATGTAGACACATATAGGATTCCTATTTCTTCTTGGTGGCTTGACCCTTTTATCATTATGAATGTCTGTCTCTGTCTCTAGTAGTTTTCTTTGCTGCAAAGTTTACTTGATCTGATTAACATAGTCACTGATGTTTTCTTTTGTTTAGTGTTTGCATGGTGTAACTTTTTCTAGCTTTTTAATATCAACCTCCCTGTATCATTATAATTGAAGTGAATCAAATATAGTTGGGTTTTTCTTTTATTCCCTCTGTCAATCTCTGTCTTTTAATTATTGAATTTAGAATATGTACATTTGATGTAATGATATATTAGGGTTAAAGTCTGCCATTTTAACTTTTGTTTTTTGTTCTGTTTTTCATTTCTCTATTTTCTTTTTGTTTCCTTTTTTCCTTGTGGGTTGCTTGCATGTTTTATAGAATTCCAATTTGATTAACCATAGTATTTTTGAGTGTATGCCTTTAGATAATTTGAGTGTATGTCTTTGGATAATTTTTTAGTGGTTTCTCTGGATATTATATATATATGTATATATATATATACATATACATATATATTTGTCACTGCTTACTATTGTCCAAATTTTGCCAGCTTGAATGAAGTATACTTCTGAATAAAGTAACTTCTCCCATTAGATCCTTTTATTAAATACCTTCTCAAGTTTATGGTATAATTGTCTTACATATTTCCTTGACAGATGCTTAGAATCGTGTAAGACAGTGTTATAATTTTTGCTTCAACTATCAAACAATTTAAAATATGCAAAAAGGAAAGGAAAATGTGCTGTACTTCCATGTTTCAATTCTTTCCTTTGTTCTTTCTTCCCACCCAATGTTCCAAGCATCCTTCTTTTTAACATTTCCATTCTGTTTAGATAACTCTCTTTAGCTATTCCTTTAAGGTAGGACTATTGGTGACAAAACTTTTTTCCCTCATCCGAGAGTGTCTTCATTTCCCCTTCATTGTTGAAGGATATTTCTCTGGATGTTGAATTCTGGGATTTTGTTTTTTTTTTCCTTTCCACACTTGAAAAATGTTGTGCTATTTTCTCTGTAGTTTCTTTTTTTTAATTTTTAAATTTTTTTTTTATTTCAGCATATTATGGGGGTACAAATGTTTAGGTTACGTATATTGCCTTTGGCCCACCTGAGTCAGAGCTTCAAGCATGTCCATCTCCCCAACAGTGCGCGCTACACACATTAGGTGTGAATATACCCATCCCCTCCTTCCCCCTCCCACCTGCTCGACACCTGATGAATGTTATTACTTTATGTTCACTTAAGTGTTGATCAGTTAATATCAATTTGATGGTGAGTACATGTGGTGTTTGTTTTTCCATTCTTGGGATACTTCACTTAGTAGAATGGGCTCCAGCTCCATCCAGGATAATACAAGAGGTGCTAGATCACCATTGTTTTTGTGGCTGAGTAGAACTCCATGGTATACATATACCACATTTTATTAATCCACTCATGTATTGATGGGCACTTGGGTTGTTTCCACATCTTTGAAATTGTAAATTGTGCTGCTACAAACATTCTAGTCCAGGTGTCTTTTTATAGAATGTCATTTGTTCTTTTGGGTAGATGCCCAGCAATGGGATTGCTGGATCAAATGGTAGTTCTACTTGTATCTCTTTGAGGTATCTCCATATTGTTTTCCACAGAGGTTGTACTAGTTTGCAGTCCCACCAGCAGTGTATGAGTCTTCCTTTCTCTCCGCATCCATGTCAACACTTATCGTTTGGGGACTTTTTGAATCAGCAAGAAAAAATCAAACGACCCTACCAAAAAGTGGGCAAAGAACATGAACAGAAACGTCTCAAAAGAAGATAGACTAATGGCCAAGAAACATATGAAAAAATGCTCAACATCTCTAATCATCAGGGAAATGCAAATCAAAATCACAATGAGATATCACTTATCTCCAGTGAGACTGGCCTTTATCAAAAAGTCTCTGTAGTTTCTGTTGAAGAATCTGTCATTTGACTTTTTTTTTCCCTTTCAGGTGAGGTATTATTAATATTACTGTCTTACTCTTTCAAGATCTTTTTCTTTGTCTTTACTTTTTAGAAATTTCACTCTGATGTGTTTTGGAGTAGATTACTTGTATTTATCCTGTTTGGAGTTCTCTAAGCTTCTTGAATTTTGTCTTTTGCCTAATTTGGGAAATTTTTAGCCATTATTTCTCTAAATACTTTTTCAGTCTCACCTTTTTCTTCTTTTAGGGCTCCAGTAACATGAGTATTAGACCCTATGTCTCTGAGGGTCTGTTCATTTTATTCCCAGCCTGTTTTGTCTCTGTTGGTCTGACCAGGCAATTTCTACTGTTCTGTCAATAGTTTACTGATTCTTTTCTCTGTCCTCTAAATTTTTCTGTGGAGCACGTCCATTGAGCTGTTTAGTCGGGGCATTGTATCTTTCAGTTGTATAATTTCTTTTTAGTTCTTTAAATCTTCCATTTTTCTGTGACACTATTTTCTTTCATTTGTTTCAAGTATGTTAATAATTATTTATTGAGGTATTTTTATGATGAGTGCTTTAGAAACTTTTTTCGGATAAATTAAACATCTCTGTCATCTCAGTGCTGGTGTCTGTTGCTTGTCTCTTTTCAACCAAGTTGAAATTTTACGGGTTCTTTTTATGACAAGTAATTTTCAATTGAAACCTGGAAAATTTTGATGTTATGCGTTGAGGCTCTGGATCTTATTTGAACCTTCTGTTTTTGTTGGCTTCTTGAGACGCTACTGCGGCAGGAGACAGAGGAGTGGTGTCATCTTATTGCTCCCAAAGGAAGGTAAAAGTTCAGGTTTTCCGCTAGCTTTAACACTCTGGAGGGGAAGGGACTCCTCGTTACCGATGTGTGGGGTGGCACTTTGGCTCTTCACTAGGCCTCTGAGATGCCACCTGGCTGGAGGGGGCAGGAGGCCCTGTTACCGCTGCTCGCATGGCCTCCACGGAAGCTCTGGCCTCATTGCTAGGCAGTGGTGAAGCGATGACTCTCCGCTAGGCCGTGTCTGACGATACCCCAGGGGTGGAGAAGGACACCTCATTTCTGTCAGGAGAAGATGGAGGTCCAGGTTCCCACGTGGTCTCCACTGGCATGGTGGCGGGACTTTTCAGGGTGGAGAGAGCCCCAGTTTCAGACTTGGCCTTCCCTGACCCCACTCTGACAGGGGATCGGGCGTCTTGTTGTGGCTTGGGGTAAAGGCGAGGTTCTCCACTGGACCTTGCTAGTGCCGGTGGGGGTGGGGCTGCATTTTTTCTGTGTTGCTGGCAGCCCCTTTCCTGGTCCTTTGGCTAGAGAAAGCAGGCATTTGTTGAGGCTTTCAAAAATTTGTGCTCTTTTGTGTTTCTGGTTGCCAGCTATTTCTGCTACGAGTCTAGGATATATGAGGAAAAAGGAAAACCTAAAGAATACACCACTATGTCTTTTCTGATTTTTGTATTTTTAGAGGGTTCTAAAAAATACAAAACAAAACATGGCAACCAACCATGACAACAACAAAACAAAGAACACCTGACAGAGACCATCTGTGGTTCAAAAACCGTAAAATATTTACTATCTGCTCCTTTATGGAAATGTTTTGTTTGATCCTTGGTTTAGACATAAATGAACTTTAAGAGCAATAGAAAAATTATAAATTTTATAATATTTTATTGATGACACTTCCAGCATTTTTCATTTCATTGTATTGAACTGGAAATCTTTGTTGTATTTCTTCTATTTGAAGATCTTTCTTTTATAACTCTTTTAGGGCAAATGTGCTAGCAATGGATTTTCTTTTGTTTGACAAAAATGTTTTTATTTCTCTTTTACTTTTGAAAGATGTCTTACTGGATATAGAATTCTGGGTTGACATTGTTTTTCTTTCAGATATTTAAATATGTCATTCTATTGTCTTGGACTTGTATAGTTTTTGATAAAAAGTTTTATGCAATTCTTATCTTTGTTTCTCTATATGTAGTATGTTTTTCCCCTCTGTGGCTGCCTTCAAGATTTTCTGTTTATGTTTGGTTTTCCACATTTTAAATATTAATTTTGGGGGGTAGTTGAAATATATTTATTCTATTTCATGTTTTTAGAGAATCTAGATCTTCAGTTTGTTGTCTGTTGTTATCTTGGCAAAATACTTGGCCATTGTATCTTCATGCCCTGTTTCTCTCCCTTCTTCTCCTTCTTGTATTCCAAATACATGTACGTTAGACCAGCAGTTCCCAACCTTTTTGGCACCAAGTGCCAGTTTCATGGAAGACAATTTTTCCATGGAATGGTGGGCAGGGGATAGTTTCGGGATGATTCAAGCACATTACATTTATTGTGCAGTTAAATATCTCTGCTAACGATAATCTGTATTTGCAGCCGTTCCCCAGTGCTCGCATCCCCGCCCCAGCTCCACCTCAGATCATCAGGCATTAGATTCTCATAAGGAGCTTGCAACCCAGATCCCTCACATGCGCAGTTTACAGTAGGGTTCACGCTTCTATTAGATCTAATGCTGCGGCTGATCTCACAGGAGGCGGAGCTCAGGCAGTGATGTGAGTGATGGGGAGCGGCTGGGAATACAGATGAAGTTTCCCTTGCTTGCCCACTGCTCACCTCCTACCGTGAGGCTCAGTTCCTAGCAGGACAAACTGATACTGCTCCACAGCCCGAAGGTTGGGGACCGCAGTGTTAGATTGTTGGATATTATCCTACAGCTTTTGGATACTCTGCTATTTATTCCCACTATTTTTTTTTTTTGTGCTTTAGTTTGCATAATTTATATTGACCTATCTTTGAGTTATTGATTCTGTCCTCAGCTGTATTTATTCTATTATTGAATCCACTGAATCATTTTTCAACTTTGTTATCATGTTTTTCACTTTTATCATTACCATTTGTTTCTTTTTTATACTTTCCATGTCTCTGTTGAAGTTCCACATCTGGTCATGCATATTGTCTACCTTTACACTTGGGTTTTTAACATATTAATTATAGTTATTTTAAATATCCTGTCTGATAGCTTCAGTATCTGTGTCATATTGAAATAGTCTCTTGTTGATACTGTTTTCCCCCTTGTTTCTTGGTGTGTCTTGTACTTTTTGTTTGAAAGCCAGACATCTTTAATGAGATAGAGGAAACTTAGTGTTAATGCATGGAAATAGATATTCCTCTTTGGTTTTTTTTTTTTTTTTATTTTATTTTGGCTAAGGCTTCAGTGTGAGAATTTGAGTCATTCTAGTCATAAGTTGAGCTGTGTTTGGGTTTTCTTTTTTTATTGCTGTGATAACCATCAGTGCAATACAAGCTTTAGATTCTTTTAGTGTTATTGTGTTTTTAGGGTAGGGCTCTCACATTAGTGAACACTCAACCTTTAGCAATTCATTAAACTTTTTAAATAAATTCTTCTTTTACAGTGTCCATTGTCTGCTGAAGTAATCAAGTGCTTGTGCCCCATCTCTCCTTAGAGGTGCCTGTTTTTCCTTAGAGCTTGGGTTAGTTGTTTATCTGTAACTTCAGCTCTCTGATTTATTCAAGAGAAGTTGTGATTTTGCAAATTATCCAAAATTTTTTGGTTGGAAGGTGAAAGCAATGCCCTTCCCCATTTTTTAAAAAAATATCCTAATCAGAGGATTGAACTTCCATGAAGCTTCTTTTAAGTCTATAACCTCTCACTCACAGTCTGCCCAATCTCATGCAAATTATATAACCTCTCTCAGCCAGTTTTCTGATCTATTAAAGGCAAATAGAAATGCTTATCTCATAGAGTTGTTATTTTGGATTAAAGAAAAAAAATACGTGTAGCCACAGTGCCTGCCATGAAAGAGCACATTTTAATTTTCTTTTGCTTTCTGACATCTAATGAAGTACACAAAACAAAGATGTTTTTACAAACGGGATTTCTTTTAAATGTCAATCCATCAGTAAAAACAATGCAACTTCCTTTGTCTATCATCATCAAGGAATGGACATCACCCTCATATATTTGGAGATAATTGTTCAGAAAGCTAAAATCTGTCATTAGAGTTGGAAGTAAGATGGTCACTCCTCTGGGCTATCCCCATCTCCTGAAGGTGTGTCCTTTGCTGGAGGACGTACTGCTCACTGAGACAGCTCTTTCCTTTCGAGCAGCTCTGAGGGGGATTAGGGGTTTCTCTCTTTGGGCCGAGGGCTGTCTGCTCTGGTCCTGATGTCTGTTCTTGGCATGGGACCTGCTTATCTGAATCTTTATGGCCATGCCTCCCTTCATTTATGTGAGGACAGCTCTTATGACCCTGAGTCCTCTTGTCTACAGGTGAAACCTGGTTTGTTATTTTTCTTCATGTGGCGGGATGTCCTGGTTCACCGTCACATGCCCCCTGGTCTCCCCTGCTCAAGTCCGCTACAGGTGGGACTTCAGGACCTGAGTGCAGTGCTCCAGGTGAGGCCTAATTGGTACTGAGTCTGCCAAGACCATACTCTGCTGTGCCAGATACTAACCTTCCAGAATGTAGCCAAGGTGTGCTAACCTTTTAGGAGTGACTATTTCTGCTGTGTCCTTGAATAAAAACCCTAAGCGTGAAACTTGCCGCTGCTAAACTGTATCTTCCTGATCTTTCGCTCATGCCGTTGGGCGTTAGCCCCCCAGCCGCTGCCGATGTTCGTTTTTATCCGGTGCTACCCTGACTGGCTTAGGCCTGTTTCCCCTGCACCACAGTCATCTGGGGTCTTGCTTCCTCCAGCACATGCTCACATCTGTGGATCAGATCAGCTCCGCTGACTCAAGGTCATATCTGGAGGGACCAGGTGGGGCAGCTCAGGGTTCCCCCAGCAACTCGCTGTGCACCCATCTTGAGGCTTCCGTGTCCGAGGGGGCCTGCCCCGCCCCCAGCTCTTCGCTTGCCCACCGGGCTCAGGACACATTTTTGATCTGAGCTCCTGCCATTTCACTCACCTGTGTTGCTCATTGACGCTCCTGGGGGTTTGAGGTTTTCCCACCAATGTCAGCTTCTCCCGAAGCTTCCCTGGGTTTCTCCTCCAGCCCTCAGTTCTGTGGAGGTGGAAGGACTTTGTCAAAGGGGACTTGCTGCTGAGACTTTCTCCAAGTGGTCTTCATGGCTGCCCAGCTGACCTCTAGACTTGGAGCTCAGCCATGCTCTCGGGTTCCCAGGTCCAGTCTTCAAAGTCCTCCTTCTCACCCGCGGCCATACCTCACCCCTTAGTCCTCACACACCACGAAGCCTGGCCCCAGCCCAGATCCAGCGCCATCCCCACGTGGTGCTCGAGACCAGGTCCCGCGTGACTCCAGGCAAGTCACGGATAATGCGAGGCTAAGAGGACGGGGTGTCGCGGCCTGGATTGCAGAACGAGGGATGGACACAGAAAGAAACACACAGACACACACAAGGACATACAAGACTGAAGTAGACAATTCTACCAGTCGCTTTATTCTTATACTTTTCTCTGTCCGGACTACCTTGGGCGCCCTGAGGAAAATACATTTTCGTTCCTTCCTGACGATTGCTTAAGGGAAGCAGACATTTGCATCTTAACTTCTTGCATCTTAACTTCTTTATCTCATTACCGTATGCAGGACAATGAGACGCCTTGGCTTGTTTGCAAGACCCCAGGCGCTTGGTTATCTGTCATAAAGCTATCTGTCATGAGGAATAGTTCTGTTTGGTCAACAGACCTGCCCGGGCCTATTGACCTCTGGCGCCAAGGAGAGCACACCCAGTTTCGCTGACTCTGGGCTTAAGCCAATTTTGCCCAGGGACGGTCCCTACACAGGGCACGCGGCCCTGGGGTGCTCAGCCCTGCAGGCTGCCTTCGTGTCCTCCTCTCCACCTGGACACGCAGAGCACGGCGCAGCCTCGGGGTCCCCTGACTCCCTCCAGGCTGCCTTTCACCCCTTAACTCCTGGAAATCATTTTCCTGAATGATAAGATCGAAGTAGGATTTGGGGAATTCTACCTTCTTCGTTTGGCCCGTCAGTTTTCCGTTTTGCCTTTCCTGACCTCCTTGCCGTGAACGTTACTCCCCCAATACCTGCCCCTGTGGCTTAGACATTTGGGCTTGTTTAATGCCTGCCTGGCTTGGAATTCTTTTGTTCCCTTTTTCTGGTCTCAGAATGATTCTTTGTATCTGAGAAAGAGAGAACAAAATTAGAAGCGGTATAAATTAAGGTAATAATTTTCTAAAGGAGGGAGAGAACAAAAATCAGTTTCTTACAGAAAAGGCTAAAGAATATTAATTTATTTTACAACCAGGGAAAGAAGTAGGAGTTCTGAGGTAGCTGGGAGTCAGCGAGGGTGGGGCAAGGCAGGCTTAGGAAAAGGCTGAAACTTCTTGCTCTGACCTTCGATGCTCCCAGCTGAGGTTGCTTCTTCCTGGCTCCCACAGAGCTCCTTCCCCTTAAATCGTGCGTGTTTCTGAAATCAGAGCATCCTTTTTCCGGCTCATTTAGGAGACATATGCAGGTGGGAGCTACAGCAGTAGCTTTAAAGCAGCTCTAAAATTATTGAGCACCAACTATGTACCAGGCACTTGCAAGGTTATGGAGGTTGAGGAAATAGTAACACAGTTCCTGCTTCAAGAAGCTCAGAGCTTGTGCAGAAATGGATCAGTAAACACCTGGCAATGACACCGTGCGCAAGTGCCTCGATCAGGTGTGGGCACAGTGCAGGGGGAGGGTCGGCCGGGCAGCGGCAGGGAGGCAAGTCTGAGGTTGCGTCATCTTGCCAGACGCAAGCAGGAAGGTTCCAGCGGCATCCTTGTGCGGACCCACAGAGGGTTCTGCATACAGAGAGCGTATGTCTCCCCTGGAGCCACTTCTCCGGCTGCTGTCTCCCCACCCCTCACGCCTGCGTGCACGTCCCCATCCTCTGTATTTAATCTCTCTCAACAGAAGCCTTTCAGTTGGCCATGCAGCAATCTCACACGCCCCACTGGCAGTCTGCAACACCACGCGCAGAAGGGGCCCGGGCAGAGGGACTTCCCCGTACCGCCCGGGGGAGTGGATGTCGCACGGCATCTGCTGAGTGCCCGTAAAGGTGGAGATGCTCCCGGCCCCACCATCCCCCCCCAGGTCTCTGCGCTGGAGAAACGGCGCACGGCAGTGGGCGGCAGGCCCAGGACCGCCCTCCGCAACAGCCTGCTCGGGCGGAACCCCGTGCATCCGCATCCGCAGGAGGTAGAGGGATAACTGAGGAGGACAGACACTCAGGAGAGGGCTGCAGAGCAATGACAGTAGAGTCACAGTCATCAACCTCGAGAGAGCTTCTACGTCACAGGGGAAGAAAAGCAGCACGTTCCAGGAAGATACAGACAGGATCATGTAATTTACGCAAAGATAAAAACCCCACAAAATGAGACTTTAGAATGTTTCTGGATGAGTCGATATGCGGTAAAATATAAAACATGCACAGCAATGACAAACAGTGAGTTCCCAGAGCAGTCAGGAGCGAGGAAGAAGACGGGCTGAGGAGGCAGACCGGAGACTTCGGCTGCGCCGGCGCCGTCCGGTTCCGGGGTGAGGAGAAGGCCTCCCTCGGCTCCGCACACCCCACGAGCTGCTGACCTGCCCCCGCCGTTCTGGCCCAGTTTCTCCAAAGCGGCCTGTCTAGACGCGCCTCCCGGTTCTTCAGCCCTCGTGCTTCGTGCCCCTGCTCCCCCCGGTGTCCGTCCCCGTCAAGACATGGAAGCAGCTGTCACCAGGGCCCCTGACGATCCGCAGGTCACTTAACCCCCCCGGCAGCAAAGAGGTGGCAAGGTGGCGTGCGTGCTCCATGTCACCTAGCGTCAGCAGATCTTAGCGTGGTTCCTGATTTGCGTAGATTTCACTTCCAATCCTCCCCTGTCCCCTCCCTGAGCTCCTGCGCTCTGCCACTTCCCTCTCCGCCACCGCCACCCCGTCCTGGCCCCCCCATATACCAACCCTGAGACCTGGACAGGTTCTTAGCCGCCTGTGCCTCAGTTTCCTCACTGCGGGGTCAGGGGGGTGAGCGGCCCACCACCTGTGCAACTCTTGGACCGCGCAGGCCGCAGAGGTGAGCTCTCCCCGGCTCCTGTGCGCGCCCCCTCCTCCCGCACCTCCCACGCTGGGGCGAAGGCAGCTCTGACCACGGGACACCAGTGAGCGCACTGTGGGCTCCTCTCCACGTTTCCAGAGCGAAGCGCCAGTGGCCTGGCCCCGCCTGCCACCCACACCGACCCCCACTCACCGCTGCGCTTCAACAACACTGCCCTCCTCACGGGGCCTTGGGACACCCTGCTCTGTCCTCCTGGCCTGAGAATCTTTCTTCGCTGCCCCTACCTTGCTAACACGTACCTGTCCCTCAGGTCTATGCCCTCTGGGAGCCCCCGGTGAGGGTCTGTTTGTGTTATGGGCTCCCAGCACGTTATGCGTCTTTTCTCACAGTGTGTGTAATGGGACGTTGCTGATTTATTCGATAGTCATTTCTTGAACACCTACTATGTGCCAGGAACCGTGCTTGATGCTGGGACAGAGCAGGGAACATAAAGACCTCGTCCCTGTGTCCCAGTAGCCTCCAGCCCCGAGGCGGCAGCGCTGAGCGCACCCCGAGGAGAGCTCCGTGCCAGGGGTGCGCACAGGCGTGGGACCCGGCAGGCCGCTGCTTGAAGACTTCTCCAAGAATCCCCTGGGCAAAAAAAACAAACAAAACAAAAAAGGGAAAGAGAAGTCCAGGCAGAGAAAGCAGCACAGTCAAAGGCTCTAAAGCAGACACTTTCGAAGAATTAACAATTTAAAGGACAAATCGGAGGGGAGAGACTGGGAGAATGAAAGGCGCAGTCAGGATGCTGGGAGGGACAGAAGAGGAGACCTGAGCACTCCCAGTGGAGGGGGGTCTGGAGAAGCGTGCTGGTGACCCCTGCACCGGACGTCACGTTTCGGGAAAGCCCGCGAGAGTGGCTGGCCTAGGTCGCGCTCACTGACTGCAGGCTCCTCGCCTTGGCGGGGTGGAAGGCTCGGCCATGTCGCAAGGGGGCAGGCTCTCGCCTTCCTGTTGACGCCTGTGCGTGTGGCCTCTGATCGCAGGCCTGTTGCCTCATGTTCTCAAGGTGGCTGCTGCACGCTGAGCCACACCTCTTAGTTCCAGGAAGGGCAGGGAGGAGAAGAAGTAAAAGGCTTTCTCCTGGGGAGGTTTGCTGTTGTCGTGCTGCTGTCTGATTGAGGAAGGCTGCCTGCCCCGGGGGTTTGCCTACTTCTCACTCGCCAACTCATGCAGCACTGTCCCTAGGGCTGCCACACTATTTTTGTTTGGGCACATCAATACCCGACTTTTGTTTTAGAAGGGAAATGTCTGCCCCAGAGGATGTGAGCTGAGAGCAGGTGGGGGCCTCATAGTTAAAGTTCCAGGTGGCCTTTGAGAGAGGGTTTCAGTGCCTGTCCTCTCGACTGGGCCAGTTGACAAAGCAGATTCTGTCATCTGTCACATGCATTCTAGCTGACGGGAAAATCCCCAAGATCCCCCGTCCTCCCTTGTTTTGCTGCCCAGGAATTCTGGGGCCAGTCATGCACGTGAGAGGTTCAAGTTAAAGCTTTGTTACTGGAAAAAAAAAAACCACCCTTCATTTACTTTTTCAAAATCATCAAACCAACCCTACCAAATTACGTCAGGCAAAAAGTGGGTCACCACTGTTGGCAGGTAGGCCACTCATCTCCAGCAAGGACAGCCTGCCTACCCCTGCCCCACCGGAGCCACCTGCTCTTCAGAAGGGCTGGGCTGGAGGAAGCTTTGTGCAAGGTCACAAGGTCACCAGGTCACAAGGTTGCAGCTATTGTTGGCTGGGGCTGGCCCAGGCCTGGGCAGAAGAAGGCGGGGAGTGAGCGGGGTGAGGCTGCTCCCCCGGGGCCCTCTCCTCTATTCTTATCCACCCACGGGAGGAAAATAACAGGACAGCTTGAAGGGAAACCCAGCCTGGCTTCAACTGAAGGACATGGCACAGGCACAGGGGTGCCCTGGACTGCCCTCTCTGTCCCCTAACGCATCCCCAGCTCCTGGTGCCTCTGTCAGGAAGGCCTCCTGGCATGGTCTGGTCCATGCTGTCCTTTTTCCCTCCAGCCATGTCCTGGGCCTCTCAGGCCCTGCCCTTCTCACTGCCCACTCCTGCGGGAGGATGCCTTTGCTTTAACAGAAAGGACAGGAAATGCTAAAGCAGCCCCGTCCCTCCTGTCCTCAGGCCAGGCTGCTGGGTGGGCACCAGCAGGCCTAAGCCCAGCCTGCCCTGCCGCAGGGCCCGGCTGCAGTCTCGGGGCGGGGGACCACCTTCTTTCTTCCTCTGAGCCCGTGCAGAGGGTGGTGCTAGGGTGCTGGCAGTGGGGAGCAGGCCCCGATTCCACCAGCCCCACAAGTCCCTTCCCTCCTTAGTGGACACGTGTGTGGGTGGCGGAGGCTGCGGCCTGTGGGGCAGGTGCCGAGGGGGAGGGGTGTCAGGAGCCTGAGCCCTGCACTGGCCCCCAGCCTGTCCCCACCCTGCCTGGTCAGGGTCATGAAGCTGGGCTGACGGTCAGGACCCCTGGGAGCCTGGCAAATGTGCTGAGGGACCGACAGACCCCATCCCTAGAGCTTTGGGAGCAGCTGGTCAGGGTGGGCCCCTGACATTGGTGTTCTATTGTTATTGACACACAGTGATGATACGTATTTTTAGGGTACCAGCTGATGTTTTCGTACATGCGTAAACTGTGTAATGATCAAATCAGGGCAGTTAGCGTACCTGCCGCCTCAGACTGATCATTCTTTGGCATTCTTCATGAGCACCTGGGAGGGTACAGCATCCAGCCAGCATGGAGGGCCGCCCCTGCAGGCTTCGTTCTGTTGTCATCCAGACTGCCTTTGTTCGCGTCATTCATGTCTGGTTTGGATTGCTGCCTCGTCCTCACGACCCGGGTTGTGGGGTGACAGCAATGATGGCAGTTCCTCCCCCTGCCCCTCCGTCCTCTTCCACATATCTATGGTGCAAATTATTAAGAGCTGATGCGCGGCAGACACTGATCAGGACCCCGGGGTGACGCTGTGACCCGTGGGGATTCTGTGGGAGCAGGAGCCTGGCGGCGTGTGACAGGAACAAACACCATGAAGGACGCCAGCTTGGGGTGCCGCAGGGGTGTGCGGCGCGGAGATGGTGCGGTGTTGGGTGGGCTGGGCAGGAGAAGCCCTTCTGATCGCAGGCGTTGAACAGGGGCGTGGAGAAGCGCAGGGGGCCGTGTGGTGGGAGGGGCGCAGCGCGTGCAAGGTCCCGTGGGAGCATGCCGGCAGTGGTGACTGTTATTTCTTTTTCCCTCTGCTTCTTTTTCCATGGTTTCTCCTGTTCTTTCTTCTCCTTCAACTTTCCTCCCGTCCCCTTCATCCTCTGCTGCCATCATCACCCCCATCGTCTTCACCAAGACCTTTTCCTGAGCCCACCTGGCCCCGAGTCTGTGTCCGATGAAGTGGGTGTCTTGTGAGCTTCCTCCTGAGGTCAGCACTGCCTGCCTGGTGCTGCTTCATGCCTGTGTGCCTCCTTCTGGATCTTCCCTATGTCCTAGAAGCTCTTCCTACCGTCGGTCCAGGAAAACTCCTATTCATTCTTCAAAATCTTGCTTAAGTGTGCATTATGGGAAGCCATGGGTAGATTTCGCATCAAAGAGGCCACAGGGCCGGAGACTGCAGCAGCTTATTAGTGGCTGACACCGGTGAGCATCTAGAGTGTCAGGTGCTAGGTGTGCATGTCCATACATCTGTTAGCTCATTTAGTCCTCATGAAACCCCACGAGCTGGGTTATGTTGGTATTCCCAGTTTACATCTGTGGGCTATGAGGGGCAGTGAGGCCAAGGAACTTGCCCAAGGTCATGTAGGATTTGAACCTGGGCAGCTGGCTCCATGGCCAAGGCCTTGTGCCTGCTCTGTGCTGCCCACGGTGGTCTGCGGGGTTCCGCGTTGCTGGGCAAGAGCCTGGACTTCCCCGGAGGGTCTGTGGAACTGCTGGGCAGGGCACGAGCAAGGGCAGTGCGCAGTTTTGCTCTGTCATCCCGCTGCAGTGTGGAGAAAGGATTCCAGGGGCTGTAAGGTGATCCCTGGAGAAGCTCCTAGGGTGGCAGCAGGGACATGCTAACTTGGGAGATGCACATTTAGGCGGCAGAAGAAACAGGGAAGCTGCAGGATTCTGAGCAGGCTTGCTGAGGGGCTGGTGGCACCATGCGCAGAGAGCAGGGCTCACGCACCGCTTTTGGGCTGCCCGTGGGATGCCTGGGTGGGCAGTCAGGGAGGCGGGGCAGGTCTGTGCTGGAGCAGCAGGTGCAGGAGTCCAGGAGTCGTTCTGAAGGGAACCGAGGGTGTGGGGAGGGTGGGGATGTGGCTAGGAATGAACACAGTGGGCAAGGCTCAGGGAGAGACCTGCCTTATGGCCCAAAGGGTGTTATTGAGGAAAACCTTTCAATAAATGAATTAATCCAACAACTAATCCATCTATCCTGAGTTAATTAATCCATCCAGCAATGAATCCATCCATCCATCCATCCATCCATCCATCCATTACACCTTCTCTAAGTTAAGTGTTAGGAATTGCTTGTCTATCCTGAAGAGCTACTTCCTTCCCGTAACTGGTGCTTGTTTCGCTTTTCCCTTTGGCCAGTAGAAAGCTCAGAATCAACATAAATTTTATAACAAATTATGTGTGGCTGAATTTCAAGTCTACCAATTCTAATTTCCCTGGCTTTGACTATATATATGTATGTGTGTATATATATGCACATACATATTTCTATATATGTGTATGTATGTATTTTTTCTTAATACTAATTTTTAAATCTAAATGTGCCAGTTCAGAGCATGAATTTTCTATGAGGGTTCTTTAATGTTGCATAATAATTATGTGTATAATAAAGAAGGCTTTGCAGTCAAGAACTTATACATTTTAGAGAGCCTCTATTTAGAATGGTCAGGACTTGGACCAGGTATTAAGTAACATGCTAATTTTTAGGAAGAAAACTTCAGGGTTTAATGATGAATTCAGGGGTGGGAGGAGGAAACAGAAGAAAAATATTGATGGACATAGTAGATGGAGGCCAAAGCAGGAGGCTGACGGACTTCACAGTGTGGTTGGTGTGAGTCTCACATATGCATGAATATATTACTATTAGCAGTAATCACAGTTATAATCAGAATATTAATGACAATATTTGCAATATTGTAGAATGCATCTTAGATTCATGTAACCTTCCTAAGTTAACAAAGTGGCTTCACACTTATTTTCTTATTTCTTCTGTCCACTCAGTGTGTCTGTATCTCTTTCTTACACTAATTCAAAATCACTATCGACAGGGAGGGGGATTCCTGCAGACATACGGGATCAGGAAGCAGCATTGGATGGATGCGTGACTGCGGCCACATGACTCACTGCTCTGCTCTGTGTCTTCACTGGGCAGAACTCGCTGTGCCAGTGCAAGGTTTGGACTCAGGTAAGCAGCGGGAGCAGGGCATGGCTCGTTAGTTGATTCAACAACTGTTTTCTGGGCACCTTCGCCATGTCCCACCCTGTGCTGGGCTCCGGGAGGCTCACCAGCGCTCAGTGAATCCCATTTCACCTGTGAAATGTAGACAGGTGACCTCTTAGATCTGGGTTTTGAGAGTCTCCTGGGGAAGCTGGTTAAAAAACAAAGCTAGAGAAGAAGAACCTCTCTGTGGTCGCAGGAGTTCACACGGAAATGGGCTCTCACGGGGGTCTCACCTGCACTGGGGCTAGGGCCACTGTTCTAGGTGCTGTGCTTCTCCACAATCAGCCACGAGGAAGGCTGCAGCCAGGGATCGTTTCCTGCCTTTCACATCCTCCAACTGGTGAGAGGATGGAGGACAGGGCCCTGACAAAGAGGTGTGGTGAGCAGACAAGCTGTGCCCCTGTGCTGTTAACCCACCCCTGGGCCCTGAGGAATTTAAGATGAAAAAGTTACCGACATTGTCCTTCAGGAACTCACAGGCCACGGGAGGGGCTGACAAGGGGCAGCCGGCCCAGGTGGGCGAGTGGCGCTCGCTCCTCCCCTGGGAAGGAGCCCGTGGTGGGAGGCAGCTCAGCTGGGCGAATGCTACCTCAGGGTGTGTCATCCATGGGAGGCGCTTTTCAAGGCAAAGTCTGTGACGTTTCCGGTTCGGGGACAATGGATGCATTTCTCCCTGTCCCCCCTGCTGAGCACAGCGGAAAAGTACCAGGCATTACTATAAAATAAACAGAAGCAGAAAGGTGGAGAGAAGAGGCAGACTGGCTGGGGAACTGGAGGAACAACATGGTAGTGAGTTCCTGATTTTTTTTTCACATTTCTTAGATCGGGTGCTGGAGAAGAGAGCAACCCAGAGATGCCAATGGGCACCGAGAAAATAAAGCTACAAGAACAGCCTGCTCTTTCTATCTAAAGGACCAGAAAGGAACAGCCTAGCATGACAGAAAACTTTTAGACACAGAGAAAATTGCACCCCTACCTCCCAGCAAAGGCCATGTGGGGAGCCTCAACCACTCTTAGGAGATGCTCCTGTCCTGTCCAGCATCCCTGGCATGTCAGTGGGGCGATGGGGATCTGGACTGCAACCTCCACCTGGTGGCAGGGAGGTAGCATTCGCCCACTGGTGTTTAGCAAGTTCCAAAGCCTTGCAGAAAAATGCCCAAATGTCCAGGATACAAGTAAAGAAACACTGTTCTAATTACGAATCGGAAACGTTTCAATTTGAATGAGAAAAGACAGTCAGCAGATGCCCACACTGAGACGGCAGAGATGTTGGGATTATTGGACAATGGTTTTAAAGCAGCCACCATAAAATGCTTTCACAAGCAGTCACAAATGTGGTTGAAACACATGAAAAAATAGAAAGTCTCAGCAAAGATAGATAAAAAGAACCAAATGGAAATTTTAGAACTGAAATATGTAATAACTGAAATAGAAAAATTTCAGTGGATGGGCTCAGCAGCGGAATGGCCTCTGCAGAGCAGAGTCAATGGACTTAAAGGCAGAAAGCAGAAAAGTCCTAAGCTGAAAAGCAGAAAAACAGACTGAGAAAGAAAATGACAGACAGCCAGGAACGTGACAGACTTTGACGAGGGATCTGGCATTTGTGTCATCAGAGATACAGAGGAAAAGAGAAAGACTATAGCTCTGAAAGAGTGTTCCAAGAAATAATGGCTGAAAAGTTCCCAAATTTGGCAAAATACATAGACCTAGAGATTCAAGAAGTTAAGCAAACCTTGCAAACAGGAAAAACCCAAACAAATTTATTCCAAGACACATTATAATCAAACTCCTAGAAACTAAAGACAGAGAAAAGAATCTTTAAAGCAGCAAGGGAAAAATGACACCTTATTTATTCGGGAAAAGCAATTAGAATGTCCATGAATTTCTCATCAGAATCCATGGAGGCCAGAAGGAATTGGCACATCTTTTAAACACTGTCAGCTAAAATTCTATATCCTGTGAAAATGACTTCAGAAATGAAGGGAAATCAAGACTTTGTACAAAGAAGGAAAACTAAGAAAATTTGTCATCAACAAACCTACCCTAAGAATGGCTAAAGGGAGTTACCTAAATAGAAATAAAATGACACAAGAAGGAATCTAGAACATCAGGAGGGAAGAAAGAATACAAAGAATAAAAATACAGATAAATACAATAGACTTTTCACTTTTCAGCCTCTAAATTATGTTCGATGGTTGAAACAAAATCATAATACTATCTGATGTAATTCTAAAAGTATGTAGAGGAAACATTTAAGACAATTATATTACAAAGGGGGGAAGTTAAAGGGATTTAAATGAAGGTAAAGTTTCTATACTTCACTCAAATTGGTAAAATATTGACACTAGTACACTGTGACAGTTTTTTTTTTTTTTTTGAGACAAAGTCTCACTCTCTTGCTTGGGCTAGAGTGCCGTGGTGTCATCCTAGCTCACAGCAACCTCAAACTCCTGGGCTCAAGCGATCCTCCTTCCTCAGCCTCCCGAGTAGCTGGGACTACAGGCATGTACCACCATGCCCGACTGATTTTTTTTAGTTGTCCGATTCATTTCTTTCTATTTTTAGTAGAGACGGGGTCTCACTCTTGCTCAGGCTGGTTTCGAACTCTCGAACTCAAACAATCCGTCCACCTTGGCCTACCAGCGTGCTAGGATTACAGGCGTGAGCCACTGCACCCTGCCAACTGTGACAGTTTTGTATGCATAATTTAATACCTAGGACAACCACTAAAATAACTATTTAAATATACACATTCAAAACATTAACTATATCAAGATAGAATTCTAAAAAGAGTACAAGTAGCCCATAGGAAAGCAGGATAAATGAAATAGAAAAATGAAGTAAAAAATAAAAAAAGAGATGAGAAAAACTAAAATGCCAGATTTGAGCCCTAATGTATAACAACTACATTAAATGTAAATGGCCTAAATATATAGATTAAGAGACAGAGATTGGCAGATTGGATTTATAAATGATCCAAATATATACTGTCTAAAAGAAACTCACTTCAAATATAATGATATAGGTAGAATGAAAGTGAGAGAATAGAAAAAGATAAAACATTCCAGCATTAATCAAAAGAAAGCATGGATGGCTATATTAATATCAAAATCAACTTCAGAGTAAAGAGAATTACCATAGAGAGAAACACTGCATAATGATAAAAGGGTCAATCCATTCAGAAGACATAGCAATTCTAAATATGTTTGCATACATTAAAGAACAGAGCTAAAGCATGTGAAGAAAAAAATGATAGAACCAGGGAGAGAAATAGACAAATTCTCAATTATAGTTGAAGACTTCAACACCCCTCTCTCAACAATTGATAAGAGTCTCTAGACAGAAAATTAGTAAGAAGATTTCAGCAACCAACAGGATCTAATAGTTATAAAACACTTCATCCAATAACATCACAATCCACATTCTCTTCAAGTTCTCAATTTGACATTTACATGGTGGACCATAACCTGGAACATAAAACAAACCTTAACAAATTTCAGAGAATTATAATCATACGGAGTATGTTATTTGACCACATTGGAATCAAGCTAGACATGAATAACAGAAAGATAACAAGAAAAATTTCTAAACACTTGGAAATTAAACAACGCACTTCTAAACTGACCATGGATCAAAGGTAAATAAAACTACACTTAATTGAATGAAAATAAAAATACAATGCATAAAAATTCATGAGATAGAGCTAAAAAGTGCTGAGGGAAATGTATAGCATTAAATATTTACATTAGAAAAGAGAAAATGTCTCATATAAATATTCTGTATTTTCACTTCAAGAAACTAGAAAAGTAAGAGCAAAATAAATCCAAATCAAGCATAAAGAAGAGAATAATAAAAATAAGAGAAAAAAGTCAATAAAATTGAAAATAGAAAAAAATTAGGAAAAATCAAAGGGACAAAAAGCTGATTCTTTGAAAAGTTTAATAAAATTGACAAACATCTAGCCAGATTGACAATGAAAAAAGAAAGATGACACGACCTATCTGTATCATGAAAGAAACAGGAAATTTCTAAAGATCATGGAGATATCATGATCGAAATGATAAGGGAATACTATAAACAGTTCTCCAGGCATGAATTTAGGTGAACTTAAATGACATGAATTAATTCTTCAAAGTACAGACTCTAACAGCTCATCTAATATAAAAAGAATAATTTCACTAGCTCTATAACTATTAAAGAAGTCAATTTTTAATTAAAAATATTCTCCCAGAAAACTTCCAGGTCTGGATGATTTCACTGGAGAATTCTACCAAACATTTCAGAAAGAATTAACACCAATTCTACACAATCTCTTCTAGAAAATAAAAGAGGAGGAAACACGTCCCAATGCACAGTATTAGGCTTAGTTTATTCTGATGCTAAAACTGGATAAAGACAGTAAACAAAGAAAAGTAAAATCAAATAAATATCCCTCTTGAATGTAAATGAAAAAATTTTTAACAAGACATTAGAAAATAAAATTCAGCAATAGATACGAAGAATTATATATCATTACCAAGTAGGCAATATCCCAGGGATGCAATGCTGATTCAGTATTGGGAACGAAATCCATCATATTAGCAGACTAAAGAAGAAAAATCACAGAAACATATTAATTGATGCATAATAAACAGTTGATAAAATTCAAGTCGAATTAATGGTCAAAGCTCTCAGAAAACTAGGAATAGAGTAGGACTTGCTCAGCCTGATAAAGAATGTCTGCAAAACCCTACAGCTCACATCGTAGCTAACAGGGAAAGACCGAGTGCTTCCTCCTCAGACTGGGATCCAGGAAAGGTGCTCCCTCTCATCCTCTTATTCAACATAATATGGCAATGGGACGAGAAAGAAATAAAAGGCACACATGTCAGAAAAGAAGAAATAAAACTCTTACCATATGCAGATGACATGACGGTTTACGTAGAAAAATCCCCAAGGAGTTTACCAAAAACCTCCTGAAACTATTAATAATAAGTGAATGTGGCAAGGTTCCAGGATATGAATCCAACATACACAAATCAATGCATTTGTATATTCTAGCAATGTATGTGTGGAAAATAAAACTAAAAATGTAATATCATTTACAATTACTCAAGAAAAATGAAATATTCAGGTACAGCCAAACACAGGCAGGACTGTATGCTGAAAACTGTAAAGCTGAAGAAAGAAATCAGAGCAGATGTAAGTACACGGAGAGAGGTACCATTTCCATGGAGTAGAAAATTCAACATTGCTAAGATGGCAATTCCATCCGAAATGACGTGTAAGTTTAACAGAATACATATCGAAATTCCTGGGAGATTTTTTGTAAACATAGATAAAATCATTCTAAAATTTATACCGAAAGGGAAAGGAACTAGAATAGGTAAGACAATTTCGAAAAGGACAAATAAAATGGGAGGAATCGGTCTCCCTGATTTCAGGACTTACCATGCAACAGGAATCAAGAGAATGTTTTGGTGGAGGAATAAACACATCAATGGAACAAAACAGAGAACCCAGAAATTGCTCCATGCAAGTATAACCAATTGATTTTTTGCAGGGGGATGGTCCACTTTGTTTAGGTATGATTTACATACAATACAATTAATCAATTCTAAGTGTTCAATTCAATGAGTTTTGTATTATGTATATAGTTTTGTGTAACCACCGCCACACTAAGTATACTGAACATTTAATCACCCCAGGAAATGCACTCAAGCCCTTTTGCAGTCAACCCCCTCTCCCCACTCCTGGTGCCTGGCAACCAGTAGTCTGCTTTCTAGTACCAAATTTGTTGTTTCTAGAATTTTATATATATGTAACCATGAAGTGTCATAATATTTACATCCAGTTTTTTTATTTAGCATAATGTTTTTGAAATTCACCCATGTTATTACTATTAATATTATGCTATTCAGTGGAGTAAGGATAGTCTTTTCAATAAATGGTGTGGAGAAATTGGGCAGCCATAAACAAAAAAATGACCTTATATCAAAATGAGGTCCAAATGGATCACAGAATTAAATAAAATGTAAAACTATAAAACCTGTAGAAGAAGTAACATAGAAAATCTTCACCACTTTAAGCTTGGTGAAGAGCTGTTAAACATGACACCAAAAGCATGATTCATAAAAGAAAGAAATTGATAATCAGACCGCACCAAAATTAAAAATGTTTGCTTTGTGGCAAGTCTTGTTAAGGATGGAATGACAGACTGAGAAAAGTTTATTGCAAATCACATGTCTGACAAAGGACTCATATCCAGAATACTTAAAGAATTTTCAAACCCCAACATTAAAAAAAGATAAACAATTTAACTAGAAAATAGTGAAGAATATGAGAAGCCATCTCACCAAAGAGGATATATAGATGGCCAGTGAGCAATGGAAAGAAGTTCAGCATTAGTGGCCACTGGAAAAACAATTTAAGATCGTGATAAGATCTTCTTTCTCATCTGCTTAATTTCTTATTTATGTGAACGGCTAAAATAGAAAACATAATGGCAATACCAATGCTGATGAGGATGTGAAGAAACTGGATCTCTCATAATTGCTGGTTGGAATGTAAAATGGTACAGTCATTCCGGAAAATAGCTTGGCAGTTTCTTTAAAAAGCTACATATGACTACCAAGCAATCATTTTGGACGTTTATCCTAGGTAAAAAAAAATTACGTTCACACAAAAATCTGTACGGAATGTTTATAACAGCTTTAGTTGTGACAGCCAAAAACTGGAAACAACCAACTTGTCCCTCAATAGGTGAAAAGTTCCACAAGCGACGGTGTACCTGAGAACTACGGCTCAGCATCGCTGAGGACCTCACCACTGACCGCTCAACAACTTTGACCTTGGGGACATTTGGCTGAGTTAAACAAGCAGATTTCAAAAGATTACATACTGTGTGATTCCATTTATTAAACATTCTCAAAATGATAAAATTATAAAGATTGAAAGCAAACTCTTGGTTGCCAGGGTTTAGTGCTGTTGGGGCAGGTGGCGGGTGTGACTGTCCCACAAGGGAGACCTCTGTGCCGATGGAGCAGCTCTGTGTCTGACTGCAGTGGCTGTCGCCTAAACCTGTACATGTGACCAAAAGGCACAGAACTATGCACGCACTTTATAGCAACGCCAGTGCCCTAGTTGGATATTGTCCTACCCTATGGAAAATGTAACTTTTATGAGAAGCAGAGTAAAAGCTAGAGGGGACCTGTTTGTGCTGTCTGTGTAACTTCCTGTGGATCTGTGATTATTTTAAACATAAAAAGTTGAACAATCAAAAAGGGAAACAAAGGCTCTGAGTAAAACAATTGGGATTTCTCCCCAGCACAGTGCTAGTTGAAGGGTGGATGCCAGAGGAAGAGGAAACTCACAATTGCCACGTGTTTTCTTTTAACTGGAAGCATTTTGCAAATGCAGAAAGGATGATGTAAGCGTAGCAAGGAGGATGTCCAACTGTGGGCACAGGTAAACAACCAGGAGAAAAAGGGAGGGTGAAGTCAGCTGAAGACCCACATAACCTGGGCTTGGCACTCACGGACGGGATGCACAGGCCCGGGTGCAGCCGCAGGGCGAAGGCAGCAGTGGCGGCTCCCGGGGGCCCGCTGGCCAGGCCGGCCGTGCCCTGGGACTCGCAGAGCACTTCTGCTTCCCACGCCCTGGCACTAACTGTGGTGTGAAGGACGTCTGCGAAACCTTACCCATCGGAGCTGGACGAGGGCAAGGTCGGCCTCAGTGGGTGACAGCTCTGGACAATAAACTATTTTTAATCCCTTTTGGAGAACGTAGGTTACCTAAAAGAGGCTTGCAAAATCAGCAAGGGAGGCAGGAGCAATGAGTGAATGAGGAGTATAAGGAGTTGGTTTAATTTAATAAAAAGGTATGACGGGTTCTGAGAAATACATCTATTGCAATCAAGTGAAGACATATTTCTAAAGTTTTTCTTAAAATAATTGTAGTCATGAGCAGGTTTAGATATTTCCATTTCTATCCTGCGTATGTCATAACAAGCTTGGTAAAGTTTAACATATTAAATAGAAAGAGATTATGGTTAAAACGCAACTGAACTGAAGTTGCTGGGAGCGCATCAGGTTTTTAAGGAGTTCCACAAACTAAATTTTGCAAGATTTCACACCACATCATTCTTCCGGCATCTCGGCCACCACCACAGTTGGATTCAGTGTGCGTTTGAGGTGCACCTGCTGTTCATTCGCATCCACCCATCATCAGGAGAAGCAGCGGGAGGGTCCCTGACAGGGTGGGAAAGCTGCCCTGCACGCTGTGGTCACAGCGTCTGACACTTCCCCAGAGATCCCACCTCCTGCCCGGTCATCTCTGTCAACGGAAAAAAAGACCAATTACTTTACTCTGCAAAGTAATTTTAAAGAGATTTACTCTGAGTCAAATTTGAGGACCATGGCCCAAAGCCACACCCAAGAGGCCTTGAACAGTGGACTCGCTGTGGCTGGGTTACAGTTTGGTTTTATACATTTTGGGGAGACAGGGGTTACAGGTAAAGTCATAAATCAATACATGGGAGGCATACATTGGTTTGGCCCAAAAAGGTGGGACATCTCAAAGTGGGGGCTTACAAATCATAGGTGGATTTAGGGATTCATTAGTTGACCATTGGCTGAAAGAGTTAGGTTTTGTCCAAAAGACCAGGAATCAGCTGAAAGGAATATTTGAAGGTTTTTTATCTATCACATGATGCTATACCAGAATCAGGTTGGGAAGCAAATAACGTCATAAAAACCTATTTACCTGAGATTTTATCATTTGTAGGCATGACTCATCTGGTCTCCTTAGAAAGGAATTTTGAGCAAAAGAAAAAGATTGGAGTTCAGTCCTCATCTCCGTGGGTGAGGGGGCTGGACGCAGAGACTCAGCTCTACCCCACAGGGTGCAGAGGAAATGAAGGCATACCTCACCTGTGATTAGGTTGGTACTCTCTCTCTACTGCCTTCTAGGCTTTCTGGCTATGATGAAGTGGGGGTGATCTCTGTCCAACAGCCAGCAAGAGACTGAGGCCATCAGACCTGCAGCCAGTGAGCACCACGCTGAGCAAGCCTGGAAGCCGTTCCCCCCCCATCCAGCCCTAAGATGACTGCGGCCTGGGGGGTCACCCAGACGTCTGAGCTCTGCCCGGATTCCTGATCCAGGGAAACCGTGAGACAATAAATGTGGGCTGTTTGAAGCCACTAAATTTTGGGTGATTTGTTACGCAGCAATAGGTAACTAATACAGATCTTAAGACTTTTATGTAATACAACTAAGAAAGTAAACCTACGGTCAAATGGCCAAATCCAAACTACATGCCAAGAACCAGCTGCCGAGGTCTTGCTGCTTACCACTGCAGTTTCACAGCCCTTTCACGGTTTTCCAAGGGTGGCTGCCTCGATGCATCGGGCTCCCTACCATGCTGGCACTGCTCCGTTGGGACTGGTGCTCTCTGTTTCCTCCCCTTGAATCTGGTGAGCCTCTGGCTACAGTGGAAGTGACACTATCTGACTTCTGAGGTTTGGTCATGCCTTGTCCTGTCAGGATGCTTGCCCGGGGGACCCAGCCACCATGCTGCAAGGAAGCCAAGGAACCCAAGCAGCCACACAGGAGGCACAGCTGAGGTCCCAGCTGGTGGCCCACACTGACCACCATGCAGGGAAGGGAGCAGGACTACAGGCGGTTCCAGCCCCAGCCTTTGAGCCCCCAACCCTGGGTGATGCTATGTGGCACAAAGATGAGCTATCCCTGTGGACAAACACAGTGTCACCCTGGTTTTAACCCACCAAGTTCCAGCGTGGTTGGTTACACAACAACAGAGTGCTGGCCAATCCATGCGTCTGTGTGCGACTGCGCGCCCGTGGGAGGAAGGCTGGCTGCCTGACTCTGGGGACTGTGAAGGGCCTCCTGGGCTGCAGCCACTCCCTGTCTGGGTGCTGTGAGCAGGGCTCCAGGTGAAGTCAGGGCTGGGCCCACACATGGGGGCATCTGGGGCTGCCTGACATTTGGCGTCTCTTTTAACCCAGTGTCTTTAAATTTATTGAGAGGCCAGGCTGACCCTTTGGGGAGCAAGGGCAGAGAAGAATGCGCCTGGGGCTGACCCAGCTCTCCTCCCGGTGCTGGGTGATTTGCTCTTACCCAATATGCAGACCCTGCTTCAGGACAGGCCTGTAGTGGCCTGCGGGAAACACCAGCTTCGCCGGCAGCCCCTGGGAGCATCTTGTTCATTGCTGCAGTGACTTCTTTGGTCTCCCCAGTCAAAGCCCTCCTTCCACGCACGGATTCGTGGCCCCTGAGATGGGCCCTGGAATAGGTGATTTCCTTGTCCCATATTCTGGGGACGTTTCTGTGCCTTGTGCACGCCGGTGCTTGCCACAACCTGCCCTTTATTCTGGCTCCTGGTTGAAGCCTTCCCCAGACTCTCTGCAAGTCACCCCGGTGCCTGAGAATGCACAGTGCAGCAGCAGCGAGCTGCCTGAGAGCAGTGGCAGGGAGAGGAACATGCCACTGACTTTAATAAAACGTCAGAGGAAGGATCTGCCATTTTACAAGGGTGGTCAAGGGAGCGGACCAGGGGAGAACTAAATTGCTCAGAGTAGGGACACTTAAGATGATACAATTCAAGGCAGTAGATCTTGAGCAAGAATAACAAAATCTGCCTTTCAGGTAACATGGTGGGTGGTGACAGGGGAGACCCCAAATGAGCTGGAAAGACCTGGTGTGTGACCAGGGCAATCGCTGCATGCTTGCTGCTGCTGCACTGTGCATCATCAGTGGGGAACGGCACGCTCTTCAGAAAAAAGAGATCTGCGGTGTAATTAATTGTTCATTATTCACTCACTCATTCCATAAACAGTGCCTTTATGTGACAACACCATGCTAGATACAGGGATACGAGAGAGACCAGATACACCCTGATTCCTGCCTTCATGAACATGCCGCTCTAGTGAGGACCAGACATGAAGCAAAGACTTTTACAAGTGAATAGTTCAATTCAAATCTTGAAAATTGTTAGGAAGAGGAAAAAAAGGCAGGCTTGGGCTGATTGGGGCTGGGGAAGACTCTGGGAGGAAGTGACACTGACACGGAACCTGAAGGGAGCAGCTGGCCCCAGTCTCGCGTGCCCCCAGACCGTGCGTGGTGCATGGTGTGCCCACTTCACGGTGCCACACTCACGTTCAGAGACAGTACGGAACCCTGTCAGCCAGGGCTCCTGACAGCAGGCAAGAGAAACAGGCTGGTGTTTTAGGCAGGAAAAGGATTTATTTCAAACATGTGGGAGGCTTGAAAAATCACCAGGAGGGCTGGAGAACCAGGTTTGGCAGATAGGCAGGGACAAAGGAGGCCGGACGCTTGGACCACAGCAGGACACACGGGGGCCTTGCCAGAGAAGACCCTGTCCTGGGAACTGCTGCTGCCGTCGCCCCGTGGTCACACTGGCTCCCAGTGCCAAGTCAGCACGTGGCTTCTCATAGGCCCAGGAGGCCGTGCTGGCTGGGAGCCAGGTAAGTGGGCCGGTGGATCTCTCGTCCTGCATCTGGAGGTACACTCAGCACCCAGCCGGCCACAAAGCAGCAGTTCAGAGGCTCGGGGCAGCCCCCACCCCAGATGGCACGTTGCCACTCCATGTATCCTGTGGCTGGGTGGCGTGGGAGCAGAATGTGCGGCTCCGGGGCACACGCTCTTTCTGGTGCCGAGGTGCACTGTGGCAGGAACGAGCTGGGTGCTGTTCGCAGCAGGCACGCGTGCTTAATTTTGCATTCTAAAGTACGCTCATTGCATATATTTGAATGCAGAATTCGTTCACCTATCAAATCAAAACCATTTAAAACAACATAGTTACCCATTGATTATGTGGTGAGAAAATCACCCTGACACTTTGAGACTCAACATTTCTGGAAGGCAGTTTGACAATGTGTGTCCAAAGCCTGGAAAATAAAACCCCTGACTCAGTATTATAGTTGTATGCCTGGGAATACAGCCTAACGAAAAGTTAGGGATGAGGACTCAGATTTACGTTAAAACTATAGGCCCCAACAGCCTCGTGTCGAAAGGCCGTGTCAGTCAGGATTCGCCGCGTGGTGGAAAGGCCTTAGCTCAGGCAAAAAGACTCAGGTCCTGCAGCCGGCGGGGGACGTGGGGCTTCAGGAGGGGCACAGTCCAGGGCTCCTGCGGAGTTATCAGGATCTGTTGCTAGGTTTACACATGTCAGTGGCAATTCTTGTGTGTTGGTTCTGGTCCAAGGTAGGGTTTCTTCTCATGGTTGAGAGCAGTCCCAGGGTTCACACCTAGCAGCAGAGTGAGAATGCTTGTCCCGCCATTGTAAGAGACAGGCTCGAGGTGCTCTCTGATTGGATGGGCTCAGTCACATGACTGGACCACGCCCCTGCCCTCCGCTGGCTCAGCCAGGCCCGAGCTCCACCAGGAGGGCCGCAGCCCCTAGCGAGGCTGGGGCTGGCTGGGCAGCGGTCTCCGGGGTGCTGGGATCGCAGGTGTGAGCCACCACGCCCAGCCAATAGAGCTTTGGTGAAAACCGAAGCAAAGCGACCTAGCAGGTGTGACAGCAAAGCTTGAGGGACTTACCTGTGTGCGGCGGGCAGACCCAGGTGGGCTTGCTCTGCTGTCATCTCCATGCACCAGCCTCCTTGGGCAGGGTCGTTTCTGGTCTTGAAAGACCGAGTTGAGGAGGATGTTAAAGGCCAGTCTGCAAGGCGCCCTCTGAGAAGAGAGCCACCACAGAAGTCGCACCTGCCAGGGTGTGACTGGCAATCTGGCAGGGCTGGTCGGGAGAGTCCCCACGCTGGAGGTCCGGCCGGCGCTCCCGCCCACGCGCAGCCCACAGCACACGCTGCACCTGTTCCTCACTTCGCGTCTCCTGGCTCCCGCTGACCCCGTGCAGGGCACAATCACTGCTGCGACCCTGGGCCTCGCACAGTGCCTGGGACAGAGATGTCTGCTGAGTGATGGAGCAGAGCTGCCCTCTGCCAAACCCATCCTGGGCTCCTTTGCTGTACATGAGGGCAGGCAGGTGGGTGCCAGGTGGGACACAGGTCACCACCGCAGGCCTGGGCGCTGTGATGCGCCGCGCCGGACACCCTCATTGATCTGTGAGCTACGCCTTCTCTGGACCCAGAGGGTCTTGCTAGGATGGATGGGGTTTCCAGCTCAATCCAACCATAAAACCTCACATCAGGAAACGCATCTAATCAATTAGTTCTAATTAATCATGAATAAAATGTGTTTTCAGCTGTGGGATATGGCTTGTTTCCCATCTGCTATAATTAGAAATGTTTAGCAACTGTATACAAATAAGACGTCTGTGGGAAAGGGCGGGGTCAGAGAGCAGGCAAGCGGTTAGAATCAGCGTGAAACGGCAGCTATAATGCTGCAACCACTTCCCACAGCCGCGGGGACCGCTGACCGCGGGCTTCTGGGCCAGCTGTCCCCGCCCGCCCTTCCCCACCGCGTTCTTTCCCATCCACTTTCTCCTGTGGGCCTCCCCAGCAAAGCCAGGTGGCAACGGTCCACCTGTTTGAGAGGACTGGGTGGGCATGACAGGGCCTTGTGCCTAGACAGCCCTGGCCATGGAGCTGCTGCCCTGCCTGGGAGGGCTGAGCCAGCCCAACGGGGGGCCGGGGCGCAGAGGCTGTTGTCAGCTGGGGGAGGCCTGGGGGCTCTCTGGGGATGTCAGGCATCAAGGGAATTTGTCACCCCCTCTCTGGCCTCCTTTACTTTGTATGTAGAAAAGTAACGTCTTCTCTGCTAGGCTCTTTCATGGACAAATTAAGCCTGACCCACCTCTGTCCAGGGGCTGATGTCCAGGGCACTGTGCTGCGGTGAGCACCCAGCGCTGGGTGCCAGAGTCCCTGGGGAGGACACCAGGCAGGGCTGGCGGACGTGCTGTGAGTGGTGCAGTGGCGTGAAGGGGGCGGGGCAGGGGAGCTGAGTCAGAGCTGACGCCCCCACTTTCCAGCCCTGAGCTTGGCCCCTTGGAGTGTTGCTCTGTCTGTCTGTGCAGGGCAGCTGGAGCTGTGACCTCGCGGGGTTGGTGTGCGGACTGAACGGGACAGTGGACGGTGTCAGTGTAGAGCAGAGCAACTGGTGCGGCACACGCAGGGGCTCGGCAGTGGGAGCTTCAGCACGACTGTGGTTCTATAGCAAGTATATCAAGGAATCTCCTTTCTACCCTTGCAAAAAAACTGGATCTCAGCCTGGAACGTTTCTTGCTGTTTCTTTGCAACAAGAATGGGGAGAAGCCAACCTCCCTGGGCTGCTGTGTCACTGCGTGCGTAGGAGGCTGCTGCGTGCCAGCAGAGCGGGAACAGCTGGCAGAGGCTCCGTGCACAGAGGGATCCTTGAGCTAGTGCGGCAACAGAGACGGAGGATTTCTGCAAAAGGACCTCGGAGCAAGGCCAGACACTATCCTGCTGTGGCCCAAGTGGCAAAGCCCTGACTATGGCAGAATGGAGGCAGGCCCCTCAGTCCCACTGGCCGGCAGCCGCCACGGCCTCCGCGAGGGGAATTACTGCACGTACCCCGACACAGGACTCAGTCCAGAAGCGTGCCTGCCATCACTCCAGACCCGTCTGTCAACAGCTGGGTCTTATGTTTAGTCTGGTGGAAGAGAGATTCTCCAGGCCGTGTTCCTGGGGCGATCATTAAAAGTGGCGTTCGTGACGAGCAACGTGTTCTCTGACCATGTGAGTCCGGGAGATTCCTAACCGTGGTCGGTCAAGGCCTCTCAGCTTGGCTAAGCCTGGCACGTCCAGGGCAGGTCACCCCACCCTGGGATGGGAGGAGGGTGTGTCTGGTGGCCAGACCTCTGCACTCTGACTGCCTTGACTCTTGCGCAGCGTCGCGCTGACTGCGAGGTCCCCGCCCTCCACAGCTTGGGTCTGGTTGCGGAGGGGTTTGCTGTTTGTTCACGCTGGAGTGTTCCGGGCTCTGGTTCCTCCATTCCTGCTTCACGGCATTGACCAAGGTGTTCACACTGGGACACGGCCTGGCCTGCTGGTGACTGGCAGTGTGGAGATTGTTTCCGGTTGCTCCCGGGAGAGGCAGTGGGTGTTGCTGGGTCTCCACGCTGGGGGCTGGCGTCTGTTGCCCAGCCGTGAAGATCCCCCACGCTCTGAAACACCACAGGAGCTTGGCAGTGAACTGTCGGGGGTGGGGGTGGGAAGGGCCGAGGGAGCCGGAGAAACCTTCCTGGAACAGGTCCTGAGCCCTGGCCGCCCGTCCCCGTCTTTCAATGGTGAGTGCCCGCTGGCTCCAGGCAGGCTCCATTCTGGGCTCCGAGGACGCCACAGGAGCAACGGTCCCTCGACAGCCACGGCAAAGCCTTATTGCTGTGCTCTTCGGCAGATGAAGAAACTGAGGCTCTGCACTGAGCGTCTGTGGCACGCCCCCGGCTACGCCTCAAGAGCAGATTCTGCCAGCGCCCCCAGCATGAGGAACACCCGTGCCCTCCGGGTCCCCGCCCAGCCTTTGCTCCTCTCCCTCTGCCCGGAGGTCCTTTTCCCCTCTTTAGCAGGACAAGGACCAAGAGCGTCATCCCTGATGCTCAGACTGAACTCTCTGCCCCACCCAGCCCCATGGCAGCCAAAGGAAAAGTCAGGCTGGTGGCGGGGCCGGGCTGGCCGGAGAGGAGGGAGTCTGCACGTGAGGTCTTTGGCTTCAGGAAACCGCACTTGGCAGAAGCGAATCCCTGAGTGTGCCCCACCCGGGGCGCTGTCCTACGTCTTGCTTGGCCTGTTTTCATGCTGTGAAAGAACTGGCAGAAACGGGGAAGCCTTGCTTTTTTGGAGGAGGGGAGCATTTTGATCCTTTTTCCTTCTCAACAAAGTTTTTATTTTGAGAACAGTTTTAGATTTACAGAGAAGTCATGAAGACAGTATGGATAGCTCCACACCCAGTTTCCTCCATTGTGATCTTACATCAGCATGGTACGTTTGTCACAACTAGTGAGCCAATATCGACACACTAGCATTCTATTCCTATGTCCTTAGTTTTTGCCTAATCCCTTCTTCTGTCCCAGGATCCCATCCGAATCCCACATTGCATTCAGTCAGGGCCCCCTCAGGCTCCCTTCCCCTGTAACAATGTCTCAGACTTTCCTTTTTCTTGAAGACCTTGCCCGTTTTGAGGAGTATCTGGGAAATATTTTATCAAGTCCCTCAGACTTGTTTGTCTGATATTTTCCTTGTGATCAGGCTGTAGGTTTCTGGGAAGCACATCACAGAGGTGACGTGGCATCCTCACATCGTATCCAGGGTCCACACTAGCAACACAGCTTATCACCGTTGAAGTTAACCGTAACCTTCACCACTGGGCTGAGGTGGTGTCTGTCAGGTTTCTCCACTGCAAGGTGACTTTTTTCCTCTCTGTCCCTGCTATGTATTTTGCCAGGAAGTCACTATGCACAGCCCACACTTAAGGGCTTAAGATGTTCCACATCCTTGAGGGAGAGCACCCATATAAGTTATTTGAAATTCTTCTGCAATGAGATTTACCTATTTTTCCCCCATTTTTAATTCAATCATTTATTTATATTGGTATGAACTCATGGACATTTACTTTACACTTTGGGTTATAATCCAATACTTTTTTCTTTCTTTAGCTCAAATTGTTCCAGCTGTGGCCACTGGGAGCTCTTCTCTGATATGCCCCATCATTGTGTGTCTGTGTGTGGGGGGAGGGGTTGAGCACTTTCTTACTTCAGTGACTGTAAGATGACCCAGTCTCATCTTGTATATTTCCTGCCTTAGTCCTAGAAGTATTTATTTTTTCAAGGAGCTCTGGTTCCTTTTATTGGGTAATGTATCAGAAACCAAGATCTGGGCCCTGAATGTGCTCACTGCTATGGGGGGTGGGGGGTGTCACTGTTTTTAGGCCTTGTTAGCTGACACATGTGCGTATACTAACTGGTGTGTATGTGCATATCTATACGTATTTATATGTGTGTCTAGCTACACTAAGCTAAGCATGAGTTCACCTCAATGTCTTCAGGTTCGTGCATTGTTCATTATTATTCTAGCCCTGTCCCCTGTTTCTTTGTAATATCGCACTGTAAAAGTGAGAAGCTTGGCTCCCACTACCCACTGTGCATTTACTGAATTGCTCTATTCCAGGGCGCAGAACTAACCCTGAGGGAAACCACTTCATCAGCCAGAGGACGTGCTCACACACAGTTCCTTTGTCTTGTCTGACGGGGCACTCGTTTTCAAAGTCACTACGTCAGCACCCCGTTCTCCCTTGACAAGGGGAAACAACTTTCATGAGGTTGTTTCATCCATTTTTGTTACAGTTGATCCTTTTGTCATAGTCTGCATTCCATCCCGTGCCCTGACCTCCTAAATATATATTTTTTAAATTGCATACACTAAGGTTCACTCTTCACGTTGTAAAGTCCTATGGGTTTTTGTGAATGCAGAGTGTCATGTGCCCACCATTACACTACACAGAACAGTTTCACCACTCAAATCCCCCGTGCTTCATCTTTCAACCCTTTGGCCCACTCCTGCTGAACTCCTGACCTCGCCTTCTCTATTTACAGTGTATCATTTTGCCTTTCCCAGAATGTCATATGATGGAACCACACAGCACGTACCACTCTCAGATTGCCTCTTTCACTTAGCAATATGCATTTAAGATTCATTCATGTCTTTGCATGGCTTGATAGATCACTTATTTTAGTGCTGAATAGCATTCCATTATATGAATATACTACAGCTTATTTATTTGCTTATTAAAAGACATCTTGGTTTCTTCCAGTTTTTGGAAATTATGGATAAACCTGTTATAAACTTTCATGTGCAGGTTTTTGTGTGAATATAAGTTTTCAAATCAGTTGGGTAAATGTCTAGAAGTACAATTGCTAATCCTAGTATGTTTGTGATTATGTTATGACCATATTATGATTACATTTAGCTCTGTAAGAAAGTGACAAACCGTCTTGCAAAATGGCTGTGCCGTTTGCATCCCCACCAGCAGTGAAAGGAGCACAGCTTTTGCTGCACCTTTGCTGGCAATTGGTTTCTGGGTTTCAGCCATCCTGGTAGGTCCACAGTGATTGTCGTTCTTATTTTCATGTGCATTTCCCTAATGACAAATGACGTGGAGCATCTTTACATATACTTATTTGCCATCTATATATCTTCTTTATGAGATGCCTATTCAGATATTTTGACTTTTTAAAAATTGGGTTGTTCTTTTACTGTTGTTGAATTTTAAGAATTCTTTGTATATTATAAATACAAGTCCTTTATTTGGTATGTGAGTCACAAAATTTTCTCCCAGTCTGTGGCTTGCATTTTCATTCTCTTAACAGTGTCTTTCACAGAGCAGAAGTTTTTACTTCTAATAAGATCCGGCTTATTATTTTTTCTTTCATGGATCATACTTTAGATTTTGTACCTAAAAACTCATCACTAAACCCAAGGTCATGTTGATTCTATCCTGTGTTTTCTTCTAGAAGTTTCATAGTTTTTCATTTATGTCTATGATCCATTTGAAGTTAATTTCTGTGTAAGATCTGTGTCTAAGTTTATTTTTTGCAGATGGACATCTAATTGTTCCAGCAGTTTTTGTTGAAAAGACTATCCTCTCTCCCTTGAAATGCTTTGTGCCTTTGGAAAACATCATACTGACTATATTTGTGTGGGTCTATTTTTAGATTCTCTTTTCTATTACATTAATCTATGTGTCTCTTCTTTCACTGATACTACACTGATTATTGTAGCTTTATTGTAAGTCTTGAAATTGAGTAGTGTGAGTCCTCTAACTTCGATCTGCTTCAGTATTGTGTATTCTGAGTCTTTTGCATTTCCATATAAACTTTAGAATTATTTTGTTGATATCTATAAAATAGCTTCTGGGATTTGCTTGGGATTACATTGACTTTACATATATGAAGTTGGGAAGAATTAACATCAATATTGAGCCTTCTAATTCATGAATGTGGACTATCTCTCCATTTGTTTAGATCTTTTATTTCCTTTATCAATGTTTGTAGTTTTCTGTATACAGATTCTGTGAATATTTATATCTAAGTATTTCATTTTTGGTGCCTTCATAAATGGTATTTTTAAAAATTTTAAATGTCAGTTATTCATCCAGTTTAAAATTCAGTTATTGATTTTGTATATTGACTTGTATTCTGTGCCCTTGCTATACTCACTTAGTAGTTCCAGGAGGGTTTTTAAACATTTTTTTTTTTTTGCAGATTCTGTGAGTTTTTTTTACATTGAAAGTGAAGTCATTCATGAATAAAGGTTTTTTTATTTCTACTTTTCAGTCCGTATGCCCCTCCTTCCTTCCTTCTGTGCTTTTTTCCCCTTCCTTCCTTCTTTCCTTTCTGTTTTTCTTTTGGTCTTATTGAACGAGCTAGGACTTCCAGTATGATGTTGGATAGGAATAGTGAGATTTGTCCTTAGTCATAGGGGAAAAGCATCTAGTCTCTTATTATTAACTATGATGCCAGTTGTAGTTTTTTTTTAATGTAGTAATTTTTTGTCACATTGAGGAAGTTCTATTTCTAGTTTTCTAAAAAATTTTTTTTATGCATGGATGTTGGATTCGGTCTATTGCTGTGTCATTTGATGTTATCATATGATTTTTCTTTTTTAGAAAGTCGATGTGGTAGGTTACTTTGACTGATTTTGGAATGTTGGGCAAACCATGCATACCTAGAATAAATCTTACTTGATTGTGGTGGATAATTCCTTTATACATTGTTGTATTTGATTTGCTAATATTTTGTTGGAGATGTTTATGTTCAAATAGACGATAGATATTGGTTTTCAGTTTTCTTTTTTTATAATGTCATCATCTCATTTTATTATTAGGGTAATGCTGGCCTTATAGATGACTTGGGAAGTAGTCCCTTTGCTTCTACTATCTGGAAGAGATTGTGAAGATTTAATATTATTTATTGCATAAATGTTGGTAGAATTCACTAATGAAAACATCTGGGTCTGATACTTTTTTAAAAAAAAAGATTATTGATAATCAATTCAAAGTTACCTAATACATATAGGGTTATCGAGATTATTAATTTGTCATCCAAAAGACCAGCCAGGATGGCTAAAGAGTAGAAGAGAAAGCCTTATTTGTGATACCAGTTTGCAAACCTGGAAGAGACAGTTTCTGGTGTGTGCCGAAGGCACTCTCTCTTTCTACAGAGAGGGAAAGGGAAGGTTGGATTTTATGCCTCGTAGGGTCCATATTACACAATAGAGTCATGCATATCCAGCAGGTTTTGGGGAAAAGCTATACAGATTTATGAGGGAGCCCAGCACGTGTGCAATGCATGAACATAGGTAACATATGTCCACGTTCACTTTGGGGCATTGTTTAGCATTAAAATTAGGTGGAATTCAACTCTTTCTATCACAAGGTGAACTAAAGATGCAAAGGCCATGTATGTGCAGTCTCTATCAGCTGGCAGAAACTGGTGTAAGGGCTGCAGTTGCTTGTCAGGAAAGGATGTTTGTAAGGCTGGTGCGCTGCGCAATTGGCATCGTAGTGATCTGGGTAGTAAATCAGAGTTACGAGTTAGGTCTGATAGTTTGCCGGATGGCTCCTATTGTCAGGGTTTAGCAAGAGTAGTTTTTTTAGCAGTTTTAGGAATTTAGAAACATGCCATGCCACCTGGGCCCTGAGTCCTGTACCCCAGAGGGAACTTATGTTTCCTTAACCTTAGGATCATCTATTTTGGTCTCTCAGACCACAGATTTCTCCTTGGGTGGGCTGTGTATTTGAAGGAGTTGGTATAGACTTTGGCTTTTTCTCTCCTGCACCCTACACCTTTCACTGGCTGCAGCATTTCCGGTCTATATTCTAGAAGCCCTGCCCCTGGTGGACTATGTTTCTCCCTGCTCAGTGACACAGGAAGCCTGGGAGAGATTGGGGGAGAAATGCCCTTCCCCCTGCTGAGATAAAGCTCTGGAAAGTCCTTTCTCCTGGAGAGCAGATCTGCATTAAGGAGAAGGCTTTGGGCAGACTTCACAGCCATTGCTCTTCCCCTCCTCCTGCCAGAGCCAGGAGGAGAATCTTTCTAGGATCTTCACCATGACAACCTTGTGGGGTCCCGGATAGAAACGCCATAAAGCTGTAGGGACGCTTAAGACCGTGGCCCCAGTAGTTTCTCCCTCTCACACCAGTCCACAGTCAGCCTCCAGCAAGTCATCAAATTACCAGTGAAGTGCTCCCACCAGTTCACACTCAGCAGCTTCTGTTCCAGAAGCTCTGTCTCTAGGTATACCTGCCTGTCTGGATTTTGGGGTGGTTGTTAGCTCTGCCACCTCCGTTCTGGGATGAGTCCTAGACAAGCTGCTGAGTTTTGGTTTGTCCAGCTTTCTCTTGCTGTAAGGACAAGTGATGACTTCTAAGCTCTTCACATGTCGGAGATGAAACCAAAAGTCCCTGGTCTCCCAGAAGAGCTTGGGAGGCCAAGGTTGGAAGCTGCAGCCTGAAGGCGGAGGACCAGCGCTCGGAGACTATGGATCAGTCATATGCCAGGCCATGAGCTGACTTTGGAGACCTGCCTCTCAGGCTTTAATTTATGGTGCATTCATCACAAGACTGGAGCTGTCGGGGCCCTCTTGTCCGCAACACTGATGTGCAAACCAGCTCGGAAATCACAAAAGAAGCCCAATCTCGGGAAAGCCTCACTCTTCACACGTCCACCTTGAGGTCCAGGCCCCTCAGTGGACCTCTCCCCAGTGCAGAGCTCTGAGCATGTCTGTCCCTACCATATGGCTCTGCTCTGGGCCTTTCTAAGGAGATATGGGGCTACCTTCACCCTCCATGCCACAGTGTGGCAGAGCTTAGAGGTGGGTAAACTCACAACTAATGGACGCGGTGAGCGTTGTAGGGGGGAAGGGCATGCCTCAAATCATGGTTTGGATGTGGCAAAGTCAAAACACGTAACCAAAACGTTTGTACCCCCATAACATCCTCAAAAAAAAGAGCTCCTCAGAGAGAAGGAGCCACTGGCAGTGCGAGACCCTGACCCCCGCTGACAGTGTTAGCCCGAAGTGTGGGAGACCCTTCCCTGCCTACCAGGTAAATCTGTGTTTCCAGGATTCTGTCTGCAGTGCGCCTTCTCACTCCATGCCTTCACCTGGGCACAACCCGCCCCCTGGTCGTGACAGTTTACGTCTATCTAGTAACTCAGCCACTCACGCAGCAGACGTTCATTAAGAGCCTGCCGTGTCGGCACAGAAGGTGTGTAGCTGACAGAGGGACACTGCTCCCGTCCTGGAGGAGGCGCTGCTGCACGGGAGTCGCCGCTAGAGACTCAGGCGTGGGGACGAGGGCAGAGCTTTGCTAGGAAGGCGCATGGCGCACAGGAGCAGAGAACTTTGTCCAGGGGCCCAGGAAGGCTTCTTAGACGCATCGGTGCTGCCAGATGAGTTTTTTTTTTTTTGAGACAGAGTCTCACTGTGTTGCCCGGGCTAGAGTGCTGTGGCGTCATCCTAGCTTGATGAGTTTTAAAGGATGAGAAAGAGCTGGTTCTGGGAAGAGGCTGGGAAGAATGCTTCATGTTTGGAGGAAGCGTGTGCAAAGTCCTGAAGGTGGACCGAGTGGGCTCTTTCAAGGAGCTGAACGGGAGTTAGCCAGCTTGGGGCACCGGGCCAGGGGAGAGAAACAGAAAGGAGCTCAGACGCATGGGTCCAGGCCAGGGCACTTGGGGCCCCTTCAGCCTCGCCAGTGACTTAGAGTTTTATTCTAAATAAAACAGAGGCTTCTGGAGAGTTTAAGTAGAGCAGCAGCATGCTCAGAGCAGAGTTTCTGCCGAGTCCCATCAGCCTGGGGAGTGGATTGCAAGGTGGGAGGCAGGAAGGCCAGTCTGGCCCTGGTTGTGGTCCAGGCTGCAGATGAGGATGACTTCTACGCAAGAGCCTCCGGGGGCTGGCGAGGGTGTGGCTGCACGGAGAGCTCCCCTCCCACTCTGGGGGCTCATAGTCCTTAGTGGCTGCAGCAGCCTCTGCCTGGCCTCCGCCCCACGCCATGGCCACGCTCCCGCCTGCTTAGCCTGCTTTGGTGGATTTCATGGCACCAAGCACCACCTGACATGCGTGTCAGTCGTGTCACCTCGCATTATTGGTCTGCAGCACTGCTGTACTCAGGGCCACGCAGGCTGGATGACAACCAGGGCAGCTTCTCCCTCCCTCTCTGCCCCAAGCACTCGCTCTGCCCCCTGCTGCCAGGACCTGGGCTCACAGTGCCGGATGGCTGTGCCAGCTGCCCCCTTTCCCTGCTCCAGCTCCTCCCTGCCCGCCCTTTCCAGCTCCTTCAGGGCTGGGGGGCAGGGAACAGGGGCCAGAAGGTAGGAGACAGGGGCTTCCTGCTGGGCTGGTTCACTGGGTAGTTCTCTCTGTCAGAGCCCTTGGTCATGGAAGTGTCCTTGCTCTTCTGTGGGACTCAGGGATAGGTTCCTTGGGGACTCCTGAAAGGGCGCCCTGAATGTCCCAGGCCCTAAAGCAGAACCCCTATCTCAGGGTCTTCTCACCTGAGGATGCAGCCCTTTTGGGAAGGGGGCAGTTAACAGGAGGGGCCCCAGACCGCCCAGGACCTCCCTGCCAGGGAAACATCCACATTCTCGCCCTACCTGACGCCAGAAGGGCCAGTCCCTCCCTTCTGCCTTCAGGCGGTTCCTGTCTTGCCCTCCCTGACATCCAGGGGACAGCTGTAGTGCTTTCCCAAGGACTATGTCTTCTCCTGCGACAGCTGGGAGCCCAGGAGACTCTAAACTCAGCCCTCATGCTGCCAGGATGCAGTGTTCCTGACAGCAGGCAATCCCAAACTCTTCACAGTAATTCTTTGGGGGCCTTTCGTGAAATGCTCCCTTTCTATAATCTTTACAGAAATCTGCCTGTGTGCAGCCCCCAGGCTCCACCGCATGGGTCAGAGGCGGGTGACAGGTTGAGAGAGGGACCAAGGCTGTCTGACGCTGTCTGGAATACAGGAATACTAGTCCACTGGTCTCACTGAAACTGAAAACCCAGCAGACAGCCTGCTGCAAATCATTCTAATTGTTAAATTTCCCACTAGAATTATCAGTCGAGTAAGGGCAGAGGGTTGGTTTATTCACCTTTTTGTTTCTGGTAACTAGAACAGCGCTCAGCACACAGAAGATAGTAGTATTTTTGAAAGAATGAATGCCGGTGTCCCAGCCTGGTGACGCTATAGAGGGTAGCGGAAGAGACCTGCATGCAGTTCATGCTGACCTCTGGCTCCTGGTAATCACCACACTGTTTTGTAAACGTCCATTTAGAAAGTGCCCCAGCTCCAGGACGGGGCTGTCTGGCGTGGACGAGAAAGGCGGCTCAGGACAGGGATGAGAGTGAAGGGGATGAGCTTGGGATTCAGGCTCAGGTCGGCAGCATGGCTGGGCGGAGGACCCAATGCTGGCTGTCAGGGAAGGTCAGGCTCAGTGTGGGTGGTCTTGCCTGTGGTTAGACAGTGCGAGGAGCTGCCTCAGGCCTGGGGTGTGAGCAGTGAGCCCTGACTCTCCCGTGTGGGGCTCAAAAGAGTCTCCTTTTAACCAAACCCGCACCGTGTTTGTTTTTGTTCTCTTTTGCTTGTGTTACGCAGGTACAACCTTATTGGGCTAAACGATTGGTTTTGGTCCTAATTAATCCCACGACTGCTTAGCTAGAGGAGATCCTTGTGCAGCCCCCACAAAAACTGCTGCTCACGGTGGCCTTGGGCCTCCTCTGCCTCTGACAGAGCAGCACCACGGCTGGGCTTTGCCGTGTTTGCCTCTCGGCACCTCCATTTAAATCGCAGAGCTCGGTCCCCGGCAGCACCCCCTGCCTGCACTCCGTCCTGCAGGGGACGGCCAGCAGTGTGCTCCTGAGAGTGTAGCGCTCCTCCTCCACCCACCTCAGTGACAGGAATGTCTTCTGGGCTCTTTCAAAAGATGGAGTTAGAATACAATTGAGAGGTCACTGTCAAGACCCGCAGGTCTGAGAGTTCGCCCTACTTACCTGCTAACAAGTTGGTGCAATGGATGCCGTCGGAAAAACCAGACCCTTGGACTAGACATGAAAGATAGTACGTCTCACAGCAAAAGCAGCCTCCGGAGTGTCGGCGCAGTTTCGTTGGCTTCCTTGCCCTGAGTCACACGGGACGATGCAGTGGGCCCAGGTCTGTGCTACCGTGAAGTCGGTTTGTGCTGCAGCTACGGACCTGCGCCAGAGGCCAGCACTCTGTGCGCGAGTAGCAAACAGTGCCCCAGGCAGCAGTTGTATGGTAGGTGGTGGCCATGCTGTCGTCACCTTGACCTATTTAGGTGCCACAGAAACCGCTCGGTGTCTGCCGCCTGATCGCTGTGCCATCTGCCACATTCAGCAAGGCTGTAGGGACGCCCGGCGGGGCGGGCTGCCTTCCCAACAGGCCCGTATTGTCAGTCTGCGCCAACGTTTCCAGCTCCGAAAATCTCCTAAGGACGCCTCTGGCTTTTCAGCCTCATTTCGCGTGGACGGTCACTGAGCTGAAGTTCCCGTGGCGCCTGAGCTGCCACCGGCCGGCGCTGGCCATAAGCTGCGCAGGGACACCAGGCTTCCCTCCCTGACCGGCTCCCGGCTCTCCGATCCACCACTGCCTAGACTAGCCTCCAGCACCCGACCCTTCTGATGCGGAAAGCCGCGTCGCCTGTCAGAGTAACCCCTGCAGGGGCAAACGGCCAGGTACAACGCCTGGCGGGAGGACCGAGCCAGCTCCGACACTCAGCGAGCGAAGGAGGCGCCACTGGGCTCCCTCACCTGGCTCCCAGCAGAGCCACCTGACTTAGGAGAGCGAACTCCAGGCCCCACCCTGGCCTGCGACCCTGCCGGCTTGGCCCCTGCTCCACTCCGACCACCTGGGCGTCCCGGCGCTCGGTCCCCTCTGTCCCCTTCTGAGAGAGGACGTCCCGCTGCCCAGCTCATCCTGCCCGCCAGTCAGTTTCTAACGCCCAATTCTGTCTCTCCGAGTGGCACTGCGCACACATGGAAGGTACTGCTGGTTTGTCGTGACTTCCCCTCAGAAGGCCAGGCCGTGCCAGCACAGACCTGCGGCCCTCGCGGCCTTCGGACGAAGCGGCCTTCGCGTGTGGACCGGAGGCGGGACGGGCGCGGTGGCCGGGCCGCTAATGTTTGTGACGCAGGCGGTCCCGGCCTCTGCGCCCCCACTCCCGGCCCGGTGGGCGTGGCTCCCGCCGCCGACACTGCGGCTCCGGCGCCGCACAGCGGCACATGCGACCCTGCGGTGCCGCCCACGCGTTGTGCCGGGGCGCGGCCTGGTGCGGAGACCGGCGTGCAGCAGGCAGCCCTCCCGCGGCCTGCGGTGCTCTGCAGGCTTAACGAGACAAACCATCGCCTACGCCTCCGGTACTTTCTTCCATTTGGACCGCTGCGCACCTCCTCCCTCTGCAGGGCCCTCCCAGGCCTGCGTGCTCTGGGTCGAGCGGGACACGGCAGGCTTCTGGCGTCCACGCCGCGCTCCGCAGCAGCCCAGCCCGCGCCCCGCGCCGAGCTCCGCATGGACAAGGCGTGGGCTGGTCATGGCTGTATTCTTTACTCTAGCAGGATGGCATTTGTGTCTTTAGCATGGGGAAAGGGCACTGAAATAGAAATCAGAAAATCAAAATTCTGCTCCTGAATCTCTACTGTGTGACTTCGAGCAAGTAGCTTATCTTCTCTGAGCCTCGGTTTTCTTGCCTGGAAAAGGGAAACACCAGCATCTCCCCTAAATAACTTTTCCACTTTAAGTTGAAAATGAGTGTACATTTGAAATCCTTTTGTCAACGTGATTGTTTAGCTTTCAAAAAGAAAACGATGGAGATGTCTGACCCTTTGGCACATGGACGCGACGCCGTGGCTTTGTCTGTCTGTCCCTGTCACAAGCTGTGTTCTGTGTGAGCTCCAAGCGAGAATCCTGCTTATTCGCAGGGTGGGTCTTAATCTTGCCAAGCCTTGGTTTCTCTCACTGGCGGAGCAGAGATAACAGTGCCCGCCGCATAGACAGAGGAAAATCGCTCCCAGCACAGTCCATGGGCATAGAGTACTCCGGATGAAGTATTCTGCCAGCGTATCGGGCTCTTCCCTGGCTGTAGTCTCTTGAGAGTTTTCTTAAAGATTCCACGTCTTCCTGTGGACTTTTGCTAAAGAGGTGTCATCTGTCACTTTCCACCTGGAGGTGGCCTGAGAGCCGGGTGGGGCCGAGAGCAGAGCAAACCGCAGGGAGGACAGGCTGCGCGGTCGTCTCCGGTCGCTGGCACAGCTTGCTTCCCGACGTGACCCTGACCTCGGGGATGGCTCTGCACGATGCTGTGGCAGTGAACCGTCGCACTGGTAAACAGATGACTGAGTAGTGCGAGATGTTTCCAGCAGAGCATTCTGAGCACAGTATTTATGGACTCAAGTTGTTCCTGGGATATTTATAGACTGGAAGCAAATGTAAAGCATATTGTGTGCGCTTCCAGAAATGCTCTGGAAGTAGGCTGTGCTGGTGCTCAGCCACGCTGCTCTTTCCTCTGAAGACATCCTTCAGCACGTTTGTGGGGAATGTCACTCTAAGTTGCAGAAAATGCGGTGAATGCATCTCTCTCAGGGCACTGTCTCTGGGCAAAGGGCTGTTTCCCCTCGATTAACACCGCCCTGCCCCACCCAGGGCCCATCCAGGGGCGCGCTATGGTGAATGCGTGGGCGGTGTTTTCCTTCTCTTCCCACTGCGTCACATGTGGAGATCACTGTGGGGGATGTGGCAGGAAATACCAAGAACAGATTTCAGAATAATCTGGAAGAAGGCCCCTTCCCTCTGTCTTTCAGTTTGTATGTGCAATGTGGGAGCTGCCCACACCAGGATGCGCTCTGCACTCTGCCTCAAGCTATCAATGCCACTGGGAAAGTGCGCCCCATGGGAGCCGGTGACCAGAGCCAGTGCCCCACGGAAGGCAGCCGGTGTCCTGGCGCTGACTGTCTCCGCAGACGCGGCGCAGTGTGGCACGGGGCCGGCGCGATGCAGCACGAGCAGCACAGGAGTGGCCTCTGCACCAGCCGAGACGGGTGACAGTGCCAACGTCCTGCCGTCATCGGAGGGCAAGGGTCACGCCCCTTGTGCGAAGGTTTCTTCAGACTAGCTGATTTCCTCGGGCATTAGGAATATACATGAATTTTCATTTTTAAAGCACTCAAGGCTTTGGAGAAATGCAGAAATGTAAATGAATACAAGCCTTTTGGAAAGTGAGTTGTGTCAAGCTTTGAGAAATAGCTCACATTTTCGGCATCAATATTTCCATTTCTAGTCATCTTTCCACATAGTTACCTAAATATAACCATGGTTTCATGCCAGGGGTGTTATTGGCATTGCTGGTGTATATGTTTGTGTGTGTGTGTGTAAGAAAAGACAGTAAAGACATACTTAGCATCAGGGAAATAATTCGGTCAACTGTTGTATAGCCATTGAAAGTCTATTATGTAGCAGTTAAAATTAAGTTTATTTGGGATTACATACAAGTTGATCTTTACAAAAAACTATTGTTTTTAAAAGCATGATACAAAATTAAATATATAATAAGAGTACAACTTCAAAGAAACTTAGAGAAATCTATGACTATAACATTTCAAATAGGAAAAGGACATTCAAGTAACCTATTAAGAGACACGTGGGAAAAATGTTCCAGCTTGTACTAAGGAATAGCACACAACTTCAAAGAAGTAATAATTGTTTTTCACCCATTAAGCTGACATAGGTTAATAAGTGAAAACAGCAATAACAAATATGCAGTATGTTGAAAACAACATTGAAATAATATGCAGTTCTGGTGAGACACATTGAGACCAGTGATTTTGTTGCCCAGTAATGTTTGTTTTGTTTTAAGGGATCCATAATACATAACATTTTCACCTCATAACTTAACTGTTGTCTTTATATACATTATATCTGAATAATTCTAAACACGTTAAGCAAAATTAGTTCATTGACATATTGCAAACAGAGAGATACTGCATTATAGTAAAAGAAAAATCTTACATGTGGCTGGGTCAAGACTTGAACAGTTAGTGTTTGTATGCCTTTCTCATTTTTTTTTTTAAAACAAATTTTTTTGAATGTAATTTACATACTGTACAACTTGTTCACTTAGAGTGGACAATTCAATAGATCGAAGTACATTCACACAGTAGCCAATGTCACAATCAATATTAGAATATTTTATCAACTCAAAGAGAAACCTCATAGAAAATCAACAAAGAAACATCAGACCTGAACAACAGCAGACCAATGGACCTAACAGGCATATATAGAACATTCCATCCAACAGCAGCAGAGCACACATTCTTCTCCAGTGCACAAGGAACATTCTCCATGGCAGAGCATATGTTGGCCCACAAAACACGTCTTAACAAATTTAAGAAGAATTGAAGTCATATTGAGTGTCTTTTCTGACCTCAATGTTAGGAAACTAAAAATCAATAACAGGAGAAAAACTGAAAAATCACAAATATGTGGAAAGAAGAAGAAATGAAAAGGGAAATCAAAAGGTATCTTGAGATAAACCAAAATGGAAACCCAGCATACCAAAACTTATGGAATGCAGCAGCAGGAGTTCTAAGAGGGAATTTATAGTAACAAATGCCTACATTAAAAAAAAGTCCTTTACACCTTACTTTACACCAAACTTCATACTTCAATAAACTAGAAAAAGAAGAACAAATTAAGTTCAAAGTTAGCAAAAACAAAAAAGATTAAATAAGAACTAAAAGAAATATAGACTAAAAAGACAATTGAAAAGTTTAATGAAAGTAAAAGAGTTTTTGAAAAGATGAAAAAATGGACAGACCTCTAGGTAGACTAATCAAGAGAAAAAGAGGATTCAAATAAAAAAATTATCAGTGAAATGAGAGACATTTCAACTAATACCACAGAAGTACACAGCATCATAAGAGACTACTGTGAACAATTATTAATATATGCCAACTAATAGAATAACCTAGAAAAGATTCCTAGAAATGTGCAACCTATAAGACTGAATCATAAAGATATAAAAAGTCTGAACAAATAAAAAACCTCCCAACAAAGAAAATCCCGGGATGAGATGGCCTCATGGGTGAATTCTGTCCAACACTGAAAGAAGAATTAATGCCAGTCCTTCTCAAAGTCTTCCTCAGAACTGAAGAGCCAAGACACTTACAAACTCATCATACGAGGCCAGCATTACCTTCATGCCAAAACCAGGAAAGGGCACTGCAGAAAAAGAAATCACAGGACAATATCCCTGATGATCATAGATGCAAAAATCCCCAACAAGATGATAGAAAACCAAGTTTAACAGCACATTAAAAAGATCATACGCTGTGATGAGGTGGGATTTATCCCTGGGATGCAAGGATTATTCCACATATGCAAATCAGTAAACGCACGTGGCACACTAACAGAATGAAGAATAAAAACCATATGATATCCTCAACAGATGCATAAAAATCATTTGACAAAATTCAACATCCTTTCAGAATAAAAAAAATCAGCAAATTAGCTATAGAAGGAATATACCTCAACATAATAAAGGCCGTATGGGACAAGCTTACAGCTGACATCATACTTAACCACAGAATTAAAAACTTATTCTCTAAGATCAGGACCAAGACAAGGATGACCACTCTCACCACTTCTATTCAACATAGTACTGGAAGTCTTAGCCAGAATAATTGGGAAAGAAAGAGAAATAAAAGACATCTAAATAGGAAAGGATGAAGTAGAATTGTTTCTGTTTGCTGCTGCTGTTATCTTTTTTTTTATATTTCAAAATATTAAGGAATACAAATGTTTTAGTTACATGGATCATTTTGGTAATGCTCGAGTCCTGGACATAGGTGTGCCCGTCACCCAAATAGTGTTCATAGGACCCATTAAGTTGGTTTATTCCCCTCTCCTTCTCCTCTCTCCCCCTTGGTTGCTTTCCACGATGTTAAAACTCTGTGCACATGTGTGCTTATTGGTCAGTTCCAATTTACTAGTGAGTATATGTGCTGTTTGTTTTTCCATTCTTGCAATACTTTACTTAGGAGAATTGTCTCCAGTTCCATCCAGATTGTTGCAAAATGTGTTAAGTCATCTTTTTTATGGCTGAGTAGTACTCCATGGTATACATATACCACATTTTATTAATCCATTCATGAATTGATGGGCAAGGGGTTGATTCCACATCTTTGCAATTGTGAATTGTGCTGCAATAAACATTTGAGTGCAGGTGTCTTTTTGATAAAATGACTTCTTTTCCTTTGGGTAAATACCCAGTAGTGAGATTGCTGGATCAAATGGTAGGTCTACTTTTAGTTCTTTGAGGAATCTCTGTACTATTTTCCGTAGGGGTTGTACTGTTCGCAGTCCCAGCAACAGTGTATAAGTGTTCCTTTCTGCATCCACTCCAGCATCTATAGTTTTTAGACTTTTTAATAAAAGCCATTTTAACTGGGATAAGGTGATATCTCATTGTGGTTTTAATTTTCATTTCCCTGATGATTAGTGATGTTGAGCATTTTTTCATGTTTCTTGGCCATTTGTCTTTCTTCTTTTGAGAAGCATCTGTTCATGTCTTTTGCTCACTTTTTAATAGGGTTTTTTTTTCTTACTGATTTGCTTGAGTTCTTTGTACATTCTGGTTATTATCCCTTTATAAAATGTATAGCTTGAGAATATTTTCTCCAGTTCTGTAGGTTGTCTACTTGCTCTGTTGATTATTTCCTTAGCTGTGCAGTAGCTTTTTAGTTTACTTAAACCCCATTTATTAATTTTTGTTGTTGTCATGATTGCCATTGGGGTCTTTTTCATAAATTGTTTGCCTAGGCCAATATATAGAGGAGTTTTTCCTATATTTTTGTCTAGAAGCCAACGTCATACTGAATGGGAAAAAATTGAAAGCATTCCCCCTAAGAGCTGGAACAAGACAAGGATGCCCACTGTCACCACTCCTATTCAACATAGTGCTGGAAATCCTAGGCAAGGGCAATCAGGCAAGAGAAAAATATTAAGGGTATCCAAATTGGAAGGAGGAGGTTGAACTATCACTCTTCACTGATGATGATTTTGTATCTAGAAAAACCCAAAGATCCCTTCAAGAGTCTCCTGGAATTGACTAATAAATTCAGCAAAATCTCAGAATACAGAATCAATGTACATAAATCAGTAACACTTCTATATTCTAATAACAGTTAAGCCCAGAGTCAAATCAAAAACTCAATACCATTCACAATAGTTACAAAGAAAATAAAATACCTAGGAATAATCTCAGCCAAAGAGGTGAAAGATCTCTATGAGGAGAACTACAAAGCACTGAGAAAAGAAATCATAGAGGATACAAACAAATGGGAAAACACATCATGCTCATGGATCAGTAGAATCAACATTGTTAAAATGCCCATACTACCCAAAGTGATTTACAAATTCAATGCAATCCCCATCAAGTTACCCAAGTCATACTTCACAGATCTAGAAAAAATAGTTATGTGCTTTGTTTGGAACCAGAAAAGAGTCTGAATAGACAAAGCAATCTTAAGCAAACAGAACAAATCTGGAGGCATCACATCACCAGACTTCAAACTATACTACAAGACTATAGTAACCAAAACAACATGGCATTGGTACAAAAATAAGGGCATAGACCAATGGAACAGAACAGAGAACCCAGACATAAAACCGTCTACCTATAGCCAACTGATGTTCTACAAAACAGGTAACAATGCACACTGGGGAAAAGAAGCCCTAGTCAATAAATGGTGCTGGGAAAATTGGATAGCCACATGTAGGAGAATGAATCAAGATCCCTATCCTATCTCTCACTACTCACAAAAATTATTTCAAGATGGACAAAAGACTTAGATCTAAGGGCTGATGTGATCTTGTATACAGAAAACCATAGAGTCTACCAAAAAATCTACTAGAACTAATAATGAATTCAGTGAAGTTGCAAGATGCAAAATCAACATACTGAAATCAGTTGCATTTTTATACACTAACAACAAACTGAAAAATAAATTAAGAAAACAATTCCATTTATAATAGTGTCAAAAAGAATAAAAAGCTTAGGAATAAATTTAATCAAGGAGTAAGAAAATTTGTACAGTAGAAACTTTAAGACGTTGATTAAGAAATTGAAGAAAACACAAATAAATGGAAAAATATCCCATATTCATGCATTGGAAGAATCAACATTATTAAAATGTCCATACTTTCCAAAGTGATCTACATATTCAATGCAATCTTTATCAAAATCTTAATGTCATTTTTCACAGAATAGAAAAGAATTCCTAAAGTTTGCATGGAATCACAAAAGACCCCAATTAGCCAAAGAAATCTTGAATAAGAAGAAAAAAGCTGGAGGCATTACACTTTCTGATTTCAAACACTAATACAAAGCTGTGGTAATCAAAACAGTATGATGATGGCATTATGATGATGACACATGGAATTGAACAGAGAGCCCAGAAATAAACCCACACACACAGTCAACTAATCTTTGACAAGGACACCAAGGATACACAAAGGGGAACATACAGTGTCTTCAATAAATGGTGCTGGGGAAACTGGATATCCACATGCAAAAGAATGAAATTGGACCTTTATCTTACGCTATACAGAAAAATTAACCCAAAATGGATTAAAGACTTAAATGTAAGACCTGAAATCATAAAACTCCTGGAAGAAAAGATAGGGAACAAGGTTTTTGACATTGGTCTTGGCAGAGATATTTTGGATATGACTCCAAAAGCACAGGTGAAAAAAGCAAAAATAAACAAGTGATACTACATCAACTAAGTAGCTTCTGTGCAGCAAAGGCAACAATCAACAAAATGTAAAGGCAATCTACAAAACAGGAGAAAATATTTGCAAACTGTATGTCTGATGAGGAGTTAATATCCAAAATATATAAGGAACTCATACAACTCAATAGCCAATAAACAAAAACAAACAAAACAAAAACAAAATACCAAATAACCTGATTAAATAATGGACAAAAGACTTGAATAGACAGTGTTTCAAGGAAGACATGCAAATAGCCAAAAAGTATATGAAAATGTGCTCAACATTACTAATCTCAGGGAAATGCAAATCAAAACCACAACGAGATATTCCCCCACATCTGCTAGGATGGCTATTATCAAAAGATAAAAGATAACAAGTGATGGTGAGAGTGTGGAGATAAGGCAACGCTCATACACTGCTGGTGGAAATGTAACTTTGGTACAGACATTGTGTAAAACAGTACGGAGTTTAGAAAACCACCAGCAATCCTACTTTTGGGTATGTATTTAAAGAAAATAAAACCAGCATCTTGAAGAGATATCTGTACTTCCATGTTTATTGCAGAATTATTCACAATTGCCAAGATATAGAAACAACATACATATCCGCTGATAGATAAATGAAGAAAATTATATATATGTGTGTGTGTGTATATAATGGAATATTATTCAGTCGTACAAAAGAAGGAGCTCCTGCCATTTGCCACAACGTGGATAAACAGGGGGACATTTTGCTAAATGGAACAAACCCGACATAGAAAGACAAATATTGCATAATCTCACTGTATCTGGGATCTAAAAAAGTAAAACTCATAGAAGCAGAAGAGTAGAATAGTGATTGCTGGGGCTGAGTGTGGGACAGGACAGGGAGGTCTTGGTTAAAGGGTAAAATCTTTCATTTGTGAATTGAATAAATTCTGGGGATCTAAGGCACAGCATGATGAAAAAGAAAAAAATCTTGTACCCATGAGCAGCTACTCTTCATTTTCCTCTGATCACCCTTAGCCCTAGGCTATCAGTACCCTATTTACTGCCTCTATAGATTTATCTATTCACGACGGTTCATAGAAATGGAATCTTACACTACGTGGTCCTCTGTGACTGATTTCTTTCAGTAAGCGTCATGTCTTCAATATTGTGCATTTATCAGTTCTTCATTCTTTTTTATTATCAAATAATGTCCATGGTATGGATATATCACATTTTATTTATTCATTCATTAGTAGATGGACATTTGGGTTGGTACTACAACTTGGAAATTATGAATACTGCTGCTATGAACATTGGTGTTAAAGTTTTTTTGCAGACTTATGAATTAATTTCTCTTTGGTATATATATTAATATCTAGGAGTGAAATTTCTGGGTGATATGGTAATTCTATGTTTAACATTTTGGGGAACTGCCAAACTGTTTTCCAAAGTGGCTGTATCATTTTACATTCTCACCAGCAATGTGTGAAAATTCCAATTTCTTGGTATCCTGTCAACACTTGTTATTCTGCTTTTTAAAAAATTAAAGCCATCCTAGTGGGAGTGAAGTGGTATCTCCTTGTAATTTTGATTTTATTTCCCTGATTGCTAATAATGCTGAGAATATTTTTATGTGGTTATTCACCATTTGCATATCTCTTTTGAAGAAATGTCTATTTAGATCTTTTTCCTAAATTTTAATTAGGTTATTTGTCTTGTATTAGTAAATAGTAAGAATCCTTTATATATTCTAGATACAAGTCCCTCATCAGACACATGATTTGCAAAAATGTCCTCCCATTATGTGGATGTACTTTCACTTTCTTAATGGTGCCCTTTAAAGCACAAAAGTTTTTAATTTTGACACAACCCAATTTATCTATTTCTTCTTTTTTTATTTGTGTTTTTGGTGTGTATCTAAGATGCCTTTCCCTAACCAAAGATTGTGAAGGCTTACTCCTATTTTTTTTAGTGTTTTTACAGTTTTAGTTCTTAGTCTGTGATCCAGCTGACTTAGTTTTTGTGTGTCATGTGAAAAAGGAGCCCAGCTCCATTCTTTTGCATGTGGGTATCCAGTTGACCCAGCACCATTTTTTGAAAAAATTTTTCTTTCCTTACTGAATTGTCTTGGCATCGTTGTAAACATCAATTGATTATAAGGTTTTTTTCTGGACTCTTAATTCTATTCTATTGATCTATATTTCTATCCTTATGCCAATACCACACTGTCTTTGGTAGCTTTACGGTTAGTTTTGAAATAACGAACTGTAAGTCTTACAACTTTCTGTTTTTCCCTCAAGGTGTTCTGTATATTCTGGGTCTCTCAAATTTCCACTTGAATTTTAGGGTCAGATTGTCAATTTCTTGGAAAATTCTATGTGTGATTTAAAGAGGGATTTTACTGAATTTAGATGGAGATGGAAAATACTGCCTTCTTAGTGATATTAGATCTATTGATCCATGAGCATGGGCTATCTTTCCATTTATTTGTCTTCTTTAATTTCTTTCAGTGATGTTTTGTAGTTTTGTATTTCATTTGTTAAATTTATTCCTAAGTATTCTTTTTCATTTTAGTGCTATTGTAAATGGAATAGCTTTCTTAATTTCATTTTTGGATTGTTCATTGACAGTACATAGAATTATAAATGAATTTTGTGTATTACTCTTGTATGCTGCAACATTTGCTGAAATAATTTTATAGTTCTACAGATTTTGGAGGTTCTTTAGGATTGTTTATATACAAGATTATGCCACCTAAAATCACAAATAGTTTTACTTCTTCCTTTCTAATATGTTTGAATTTAATTTAGTTTAATTAATTAATTTATTTTTTTTGCTAATTGCTGTAGCTACACCTCCAGTATAATATTGAGTAGAAGTGGTGATAGCAGACATCTTTGTCTTGTTTCTGATCCTAGAGGAAAAACATTCACCCTTTTACCATTAAGTTTGATGTTAGCTAGGGGGTTTTTAAACTAATGTCCATTATCAGATTGAGGAAGTTTCCTTCTATTCAACTGATTGTGAGTGGTTTTATCATAAAAGGATGTGAGATTTTTGCCAAATGCTTTTGTTCTTCAGCTATGGACACTATCATGTGTTTTTTATCCTTTATTCTATTGATATGAGTATTAATTTAACTGATTTTCATATGTTAAACCAACATTATCTTTCTAAGATAAATGCCACTTAGTTATGGTTGCTTAATATGTGGCTAGATTTGGTTTTTCAGTTTTGGTTGAAGATTCTTGCATCTAAATTTATTAAAAAATTAATCTGTTTTCTTGTGGTGACTTTATATAGTTTGTGTACAATGGTAATGCAATCTCATGGAATGAGTTGGGAAACATTTTTATGTTGGGGGAGACATTTTATAAAAAAATTGCTATTAATTTTTCTTTAAATGTTTGGTAGAATTCCCCAGTGAAGCCACGTAGACTCAGGCTTTCCTTTGTGGGAGTTTTTAAATAGCTAATTGGTATCTTTACTTGTTATAGGTGTATTCAGAGTTTGGCATTTCTTCTTTCTAGTTTAAGTAGCTGTGTCGTTCTAGGAACTTGTCAATTTCATTGTTGATATACTAGTATTCCCTTACAGTCCTTTTTATTTCTGTAAGGTCAATAGAAATGCTTCCCTTTTCCTTCCTGAGTTTTTGCAATTTAATTCTTTTCTCTTTTTCCCTTGGTCATTCCAGCTAAATGTTTGTCAATTTTGTTGATTTTTTCAAAGAACGAACTTCTAGTTTTGCCAGTTTTCACTGTTGTTTTTCTCTTCTCTATTTCATTATTTTCTGCTCTAATATTTATGTTCCCTTCTTTCTACTTATTTTAGATATAATCTGCTCTTCTTTCTCAAATATCTTAAGGAGAAAGTTTAGGTTATTGAGTTGAGGTTCTTTATTTTTAGTGGACACTTACAGCTATAAATTTACATCTGGACACTGCTTTAGCTTCATCCTGTGCATTTTTGATATTAATAAATTATGTCTTCATTTTCACTTATATCAAAGCATTTTCTAATTCCCCTTGTGATTCATTTTTCATCTATTAGTTATTTAGGAGTATGCTGTTTAATTTCCACATATTCATAATTTTCCCAATTTTTTTCTGTTATTTATTTGTAATGTAATGTAGTGGGAGAACATAATTTGTATGATTTCAATTATTGAAAGCCTAGCATTTTGTCTGTCCTGAAGAATGTTTTATGTGCTCTTGAAAAGAATGTTTATTGTTGTTCATTTGTTGTTCTGTGGAGTATTATGTAGATGTCTGTTAATTGGTTTATAGTGTTGTTCATTTCTTCTATTTTCTATTGTGCCTAATGTTTCTATTCATCCTCAAAAGTTTGGTAACAACTTTTCTTGTTAACTTGTCAATTTTTTATGCAATTCCATCATTTTATTTCAACTTCATTTTTGAGAGAGAATTTTGCTGGAGATAAGATTCTTGCTTGATGATTTTTGTTTTTGTTTTCTTTAATTGCATTGAATATGTTATTCCTCTGCCTTCTGCCCTCTTTTGTTTGTGATTATCAATCAGTTGCAAATTTTATTATGGTTTCCTTGTTAAGTGATGAGTAATTTTTCTGTTGCTGTTTCCAAGATTTTCTCTTTGTCTTTGAGCATTTGACTATGGTGTGTCTGGGTGTGGATCTCATTTTTTTGCATTTGTTCTATTTGGTGTTCTTTGAACTTCTTGGACAAATAGCTTAATACTTTTCTTCTAATTTAGAAAGTTTTCAGTTGTTATTTCTTAAAATACATTTTATACTTTTCTCTCTCTTTCTTCTACCTCCAAGTCTTCCATAATGTGTGTTTATATTGGTGTGCTTAACGTTGGCCAACATTTCTTTGAAGGCCTTTTATTTTTCTTCATTCTTTTTTTCTATTTTCTTTTTTTGTATTGCATAATTTTAATTGATCTATCTTTAAGTTCATTGATTCTTTATTCTTTTGATTCAAATATACTATTGAGTTCCTCTAATGAACTGTTTATTTCTTTCATTGTACTTTTCAACTTAGGAATTTCCTTCTGGTTCTTTTTATGATTTCTATGTCTTTATTGACATTCTCTGTTTGACGAGCCATTTTCATCATATCTTCCTTTACTTCTTTAATCATTTCCTTTCATTCTCTGAAATATTTGTAATAGGCTCTGAGGTCTTTGTCCATTAAATGTGACATCTCAGCCCTCTCACAGGCAGTTTCTGTTGCTTGTTTTCTCTCCAATGTATAGGTTATACTTTTCTATTTTTTGCGTGTCTTGTAACTTTCTGTTGAAAGTTGGGCATTAGATAATATATTGAGGTAATTGCGAATACCGATGCTCTCCTAACTCCTTGTGTCTTTGGGTTTCTTCTTGTTGTTTATTTGTTTAGTGACCGGGCTATACTATTTCAGTGATGTCTATTGTCCCTGAAGCGCGAGCACTCTGATGTCACTGAGTGCAGAGTCTTGCACACAGACACCAGCACTTTGGGGTGACAGTGGATTTAGCAGAGCTCTCTTTCCCTGATCTGTCTCTAAAGTGCCTGTTTCTGTGGATATCACACCCAGCCATTAGGCTCTATTAATTGCTAGCTGCTTTACTGTTTTCAACAATGCCCTTGGGCGTAAGTTGCTTCTCAGTCATTTAAAATTAAATTTGGGGCCCTTCTAGGGACAGTTTTTGAGCCAGTCTTGGAGTTTGTTCTGGCCCCACCATGGCTATTCTGAGGTGCCTCTTTTCTGCTTCTTCCTGGTAAACTAGCTGGCCTACAGGTTAGATTGTTGTTTTCATGGAGTTACCATACTCCTCCTAATTGCTTATCACCAAAATCTCCATGGTTTTAGAGAGTTCTCTTAGGCTTGAATTTCCCCATACTCTCTCGAGATAAAGTAAATTTCTCTGAAGGAATCTTTGGACCTCTCTGTTCTCATGGCCTGTCTGTCTCCCTGGGCAAAACCTCTGAGCTATTGCTCCAGAGCTGGGGGTGGGGACAGTGGCTCCCTTCTCTTAGAGTGATATCTCTGCTTTACATTCAGGGTGCTGGGTGGCAGTGCATCTCCCGTAGGGGACGAAACCTCTGCTTTACGAGTGAATAGGCATGAGGGCCACTGGGGTCCTACTGCTGTTGGCCTGCTTCACCTGAGATGGAGCCTCCTCCCCATAAGTGGGGGCTGCGTGGGGGAAGAGAATCCCTGATCTCTTGGATGCACTTGCCTGGCATTTAGGTTTTGTGACACAGAGCTGGTGGGGATGAAAGTAGTGGGGTCCTCCCCTTTCAGAGAGATACTGACACCCTGATCTAACAGCTAGGGGGAAAAGGGACCCTGTCTTCTTGACAATGCCTGCCCAGAGTGGAGCTTCTGTCATGCTGGGCTGAGAGAGAAAGAGGAAGGGAGTAGGTTGTGGCTTAAGTGCCACAGACTTTTGCTATTCTTATCAAGATTTGGCAGATTGTATTGAATAAATATTTCTTCATTTTCTATATGCTCTCAGAACAATTACCAGTGACTTACATTTTTAATATATATTTTTTAACCTGTTACAGTTGTTTTGCTGGGGAGTGGATTCATGAACCTCCCCACACCTCGGTCCAGGGGGCGCATCTGTGTGGCCAGTATTTTTAAACCCTGTTGGGAAGATTTTGAAATGTAGTTTGACGATATGTCAGGGGTCTCAATGAAGTTCATGCCTTTTGACTCAGCAGTTTTATTTCTAAGAACTAAAGAATTAGAAATTCAACCTGAGGATAGCAATAGTAAAGTGGACAAATAAATTATGATACATCTATAGAAGCTAAGAATCTTACTCCCCCATCTCTGGGATGCAAAAAGAGATGTCATCATTCTTTTATTCCCCCAAGTTTTAAATTGTGCTAAATACACGTAACATAAAGTTTACTATCTTCACCATTTTTAAGTGTGCAGTTCAGTAGCGTGAGGCACATTCATGTTGTTGTGCGGCCACCACCACTGGCCATCTTCAGAGCTCTTTTCATCTTGCAAAACTTAATGACTGTATCCATTAAGCTCCCATCCCCCTCCCCCCAGCCCTTGGAAACCACTATTTTATCATACTTTCAGTCTCTAAGATTTTGGCTACTCTAAATGCTTCATATAAGTGAAATCATACAGTATTTGTAGTTTTGTGATTGGCTTATTTCACTTAGCATAATGGCCTCAAGGTTCATTCACCTGTGTTGTAGCATGTGTCAGAGTTTCTTTCCCTCTTAAAGCCAAATAGTATGTCATTGTGTATGTGTGTGTGTATATATATACACACACAAAAATTAACTCAAAATGGATCAAAGACCTAAATGTAAGACCTAAAACTATAAAACTCTTAGAGGAAAACATAAGAAAGAAGCTTCATGAAATTGGACAACGATTTCTTGGATGTGACTGCAAAGACACAGGCAACAAAAGATAAAAGAGACAAATTAGACTTCATGAAAATTAAAAATTTGTGCACCAAAAAATTCTATTCACAGAGTAAAAAGACAACTCACAGAACAACAGAAAATATCTGCAAATATATATGTGTGTGTGTGTGTGTGTGTGTGTGTGTAAAACCACATTTTGTTTATCCGTCCAAGTGTTGCTGCCAGTTTCTGCCTTTTGGCTGTTGTGAATGATGCCGCTGCAAACGTTGTTACACAAATGCATCAGAGGCCCCGCTTTCAATTGTTTGGGTCTATCTCTAAACGTGGAATTGCTAGATCATAGAGCAATACTAATTTTGATGTTTTTGAGGAAATATCAAACTCGTTTCCACAGTGGCTGTATCATTTCACATTCCCATCAGGAATACAAAAAAATTCTAATTTCTCCACATCCTCACCAACATTTGTTATTTATTTACCTATTTGTTGGTTATAACAGGCACCCTCCTGGGTGTGAGGTGGTATCTCGCTGACTGTGGTTGATTTGCTTATTGGCCATTTGTATATTTTCTATGGAGAATGTCTCTTCAAGTCTTTGCCCATTTTTGAATAGTTTTGTTGTGTTTTGTTTTGTTGTTTAGTTTTAGGAGTTTTTAAAAAATATATTCTGGATGTTAATCCCTTATCAAACATAAAATTTGCAAATGTTTTCTGTTGTTCTGTGAGTTGTCTTTTTCTTCTGTTAATAGAATCTTTTGATGCATAAATTTTTAATTTTCATGAAGTCTAATTTGTCTCTTTTTTCTTTTGTTGGCTGTGCCTTTGCAGTCACATCCAAGAAATCATTGTCCAGTTTCATGAAGCTTCTTTCTTTTGTTTTCCTCTAAGAATTTTATGGTGTTAGGCCTTACATTTAGGTCTGTGATCCCTTTTGAGTTAGTTTTTGTGTGTGGAATGAGGTATGGATCCAACTCCATTCTTTTGCATGTGGACATCCAGTTTTCCCCACACTAATCTGATTCATCTCTCTTGGTTTCTTAGTCAGTCCCACTTAAAGTTTGCCAATTTCGTTGATCTTTTCAAAGAACCAGTTTTTGGTTTTATTGATTTTCCTTATTGGTTTTCTATTCTCTCTTTGTTTATCTCTGCTCTGGAGTTGTCGCAATTCTTCATTTGCCTTCACTTAAATTCAGACCTACTCAGTCCTTTTTCTGCCAGGAGCGCAGGAAATCCAATCAGTCTTTTTGGGCCGCCCTCCTTTCCGGTTAGGTAGTGCAGCCAGGAAACCCCTCCAACTAGCCCTCCACACGTGGTTAGTGACGAGACCTTTACCCACAGCTGAGGGGCCCCGTGACCCGTGGTGGCTCTGTTTCCCTGCCCAGCAAAAAATGAAGACATTTTTGTTGAGGTCTGAGGACTCTGTACATGGGGTCCAGCTTCTCTGGGACAGCACACGGCACCCTGCTCAGCGGCCCTGCCATCCCCACAGCTTTGGGTGTTTTCAGGACCTGCTGTTCACTGTTCCAGCTCTAACCTGGGGGAATCTCTTTCTCCTCTTTCCCTTACACACCTGCACATACCACACACAGGGTCTCTGGAGGTAGCTGGGGCAGGGCCTAGCCCAGGGTCTACACTGACATGTGGCCATCAGGATAACCTGAATCTGGACTCTTATGTCCTTGGTAAAGCTTTGAAGTTCCTGGCCCTGGCCCCGAAGTGACAGGCCAGTCCCCGCCCCCCGTGGTGGTGAGTTCTGCCAAGGCAGCCCAGGCCTGCAGGGCTGATGCGACACTGATGCTCCCGGAGGCCACCTGGGGGGCGGGGCAGACAGGGGCTGGAGCTCACTGTCTGGAGAGCAGCTTCAGAGACTTGGTCCCGAAGCAAGGGGAGACCCGATGTCCAGCACTTACACAGAAGCTGCAATTAGTATAAGCAGGGTCTTTTCTTTTTCTTCTTCCCTCTCTCTCTCTCCTGCCTCCTTCCTTCTTTATTTTCACTTTAAATCTGTGATTAGTCTTGGTGAAATAAGTAACTGAGGTAGGGTTCCAACTGTATTCTAAAAAAATTGATGATTCAGTGCCCCTAACATCGTATATTAAATGGTCTATCTTTAGCTCCTAATTTGAAATAATGCAGTTCTTATGTAGTAAATTACCTTATATTTTTGGTTTCTTTATTCTGTTATATTGACCTATTTAAAAAATTCTTCTCTAAAAGCATATTGTGTTATTATTTTCATTTAATAAAATGTTTTAATATCTGATTGGGCAAGTCCTCCCTTATCCTGACTTTTCTTCATTTACTTTCTTTACCGTTGGCTGTGCACACGACCTTTACAATCACTGGGTCTAGTTCCAAAAAGTGAAACAAATGAATAAAAAGCAGCCAATAGGGGTTTTAATTTGGTTTCGATTGGACTTGTTAATGTAAAAAAACGACATGTTTATAATATTCATTTTTCCAGTCCTGGAGCAAGGGGACTTTCTCCATTTATTCAAACCATTCCTGCCCATGAGCGGGTGTCATGGCATTCTTCACACAGGTGTCCACAGTGTTTTAAGGTACCTCTAGAGAGGATCTGGATTGTGTTGCTGCTGTAAATGGCTTTTGCTTGTCATCGTATTTCCTAATTCTGTTATTGGTTTATAAGTAAACTTGTTTCTAAACAATTTTTTATATTTCTTTTTTAACCAGCCACTTACTGCATACAACGGCAGCTGTTGGCGGGGGAAAGCTCACCCTGGTTTCAGGGAGGGGCCAAAAGCTGGTGACAAAAGTCCCAACGACCATCCACTGAGATCTCGCCATTTAATAGTGTGTGGTGCAAAGGACTGAGTTTGCAGGGACCAGAGAGACTCAGGCTGCAGCCCTGTGCTGCTTCTTTCTTTTTATGTTGACGAGGGCAAGCCGTTTTAGTCTCTGAAACGCAGTCTCCCATCTAGAATGTGACTATTAACCTCACTGCTATGAATGCGTAGCTGTGGGCATTGTGCAACGCATGTGCATCCCCGACACTAGTAAGTGCCCTGAAAGTACAGCTCTGGGCGCTGCAAGGCTCATTCCCGCCTATTGCAGAATAAACAAGGCGTGGCCTTGCCCACACGGCCGCTGGCTGGCTGACGGTGCTGGGGGTGGGAGGGCACTGGGCTGCCTCCTGCATCTGACAGGGGTGAGTGGCCTCCTGCTCTGCCTGTGCAGGGAGTTGGGAGTCCTGGGACACCTCTGTACCAGCCACATCACAGGCTCAGGATGTGGGGTGGGGCTGACGCCTCTGACCACTGGTTCTTTCTCTGGTTCACTTGTCCAGATTTCCCCTGGCACATGCCTGGTTCATCTCACTGTGCCTGGCCCCGGAGAGTCTCTGTCCAGAGAGTCGGTTGGAGTGATGTGGTGGAGTGCAGGTGAGGTCCAGAGCCAGGGAGGCTGCCTCGGGCAGGTGGCACCACGGAGACTAGGGAGTCCCAGGCTGGCAGGAGCTGCGGTAGGAGTGGGGAGTGGGGAGGGAGGAACTTTGTCCTTCGGGAAGTCCTCTGCTGCAGCTGGGATGAGGCTGGGCTGCGGGGAATGCAGCCTGGGCTCGGACAGCCCCTTCCTCTTCCAGGGCCTTGCTGGGCTGCCAGGAAGGCAGGAGCCCTGAGCGGGAGGCTGTCCTCACAGCTCCTGTGGTCCAGCTGGGCCTCCTGCTCCTTCTCCTCCTTTGGCCCCATTGCCCCTGTGAGTTTACCGCAAGCTCACACCCATTTGGTATCAATAGACACAAATGATTTCTTATTGAATGTCATTTGCAAATCACTAGTTTGCTGCTCCAGACAGCACTTAATGCCAATTACTTTTTTTTATATCAATTGAAAATCACTGGTTTGCAGTTCCAAGCCTCTCTTAATGCCAATTACTGCTTGGAGTGTGGCGACGCCGTTTCTGGATGCTGGATTTCCAAGTGGCGACTTGCTTTTGTGTTCTGCATCTGGCTCCACGTCCCTGGGGAGGATGGCCACCGTCTTGCATTGACTGTGGCTCCCTCTCACACACAAGGGGCAGGGCGCTGTCAGCGTGGGTTGACCAGGGAGGGTTCTTTGGAGGCCCAGAGAACTGGCATAGTGCCAGTCATCACTCTGACAGACTGGGCAGATCCCGCAGTGCTTGGGAAGGAGGGAGATGCTGAAGCCCTGTGTGCCAGGGCGTCCCCACGCCCGCCTCGGCCTCCAGCTCCCCAGTCGCAGTGCCCACTTACTGCAGAGGGTGAGGCCATTCAGAGCTGCTGGCTGGACGCTGGATCGAGGCTGAGTATAACTTCATATCCATGGGCGAATTTGAGCGAATGTTTAACTTTCTCCTCCCTTGGATCACACCTATAAGGTGCATATTTTTCACCTTCGCCTGGAGTGGCTCTGAGGATTAAGCGCAGACTGTGTGGAAAGTATCTGGCGAATTATCAGGCGTGAAAGGGGTGGTGTGCGTGCTCTGGGCAGTGGCAGGCGTTGCAGTCCTTACTGTGGTGGTCGTTGGTCTCTATCAGCGCCTGAGGCTTGCCCTGGGCTGCGGTGACAGCAAGCACCACAGAGGAGCGTGGGTCCTGAGAGAGACGGGGACACCTTGGCACAACAGGGACTAAAGCCCAGAGGACCTGCGTGAGCTAGTGGAGATGGTGCGGAGGGAAGGCCTTTTCTCCAGGGAGATGCAGTGGCAGGTGGCGGAGGGAGGAGATGGAACAGGAGGAGGAGAAGCAGGGAGAGAAGTGGAAGGAAAATTGGGGAAGACAGGAAGAGGGAGGAGGTGTGACTGTTTCCCTCTGATACATAGCCATGCCCCATCCAAGGTGTGTCAGTCTTATGTTGGCAGGCGGATGAATAATGATGAGTTTCAGGGACAAAGATCTACTTTTCAACCTCAGAGAGAGGTGACACATTGGGGACAATGACCCAATTGGAAATGCCGCGTTTTGATTAATATGGAAATTTGTTTGCTATTGTTGGCGCCGGGCGCCGAGGAGGTGCAATGTGAGGGCGACAAACAGCTCTGCTGGGATGCGCGCTCCGGGGGTGCAGGGCGGTTCCCTGCGCTGCGAGGTCTGTGCCCAGCGGTCCAGAATGGCGTCCCAGTTGCCTCCAAGCCTCATTTCTAGCCAGCCAGGATGGCAGGGCTGAGGCTAACCGGGAACGACCAGGCACCAAGACAGGGGAAAGGAGGTGGACATTGGTGAGTCCTACTCAGTGCCGCCGTGGCGCCGGCGGTCTGGTGGCACGACCTCACGCAACCCTCAGAGGACCCGGAGGGCAGGTGAGATGGTTCCCACGTGCAGAAGAGAAACCCGAAGCTCAGAAAGGTTAGCTCAGTGCTTCTGAAACTTTAGTGTGCGTCCGAGGTGCCTGGGGCCTACATCGCCACGCGGATTCCGAATCGCTGTGTCTGGGCCGCGCTGAGACTCTGCGCCCGACCGGAGTCCCCGGTGCGGGTGCTGCCGGTCTGCGATCGCATTCAGCCTGGCGGGACTGGCGTAGTCTGCCCGGCCGCGTCGCTGCTTGCAGGGCAGAGCTGGGAAGGACCAGCGGTTGGCACAGGGAAGGAGGCCGGCCACGCAGCACATCTGAGATACTGGACTTTAAGCTGTTGGCAGAGTGGCCCCTGGGAGACTGTTAAGGCAGGAGCTGACTGGCGAGCCACACTGAAAGGAAGCCAGGACTCCGATGCACCGAGGCCAGTGCGCAGTGGACAAGGGGAGGCTAAAGTTTTAGACGGGGTGGGGAGAGGGAGGGGGCGAAAATGAGAAATGCTCTAATTCTCGAACTTTCCTCTTAAAATAGTTTGAAATGAAATTTATTGAGGTCCTGAAATGTACCCATTTTAAGCTATAGCTCAATGACTTTGACAAATGCAAACATCACATCGCCACGACCACATGGAGACAGAGAACACTCCCGTCATCCTAACAGTTAACCGGGTGAGTGAGCGACCTGTCAGGGGTTTCCCCTGGTGAGCGCCGCGGGGGTTTCCGTGTCTGGCTCTACCCCAGCGTGTTTATCACTTTCCTATTGATGGCTGTTTGGATGGTTTCTATTTTTTCCCTATTTTAAATAAACCTGCTATGAAGATTCACATAGAAGCATTTTTGGACATACGTTTCCATTTCTCTTGGTTAAAATCACTAGAAATGCAATTGCTGGGTTGTACGGTAAGTGAATGCTGCATTTTTCTTTTTGAAATTCTTCAATTTCTAATTTTTCTATAATTCACTCATTCATTTGCTCACTTAGTAAATAAATGGAACAGCTACTATTTGTCAGGCTCTATTATCTAGGAGAAAGGAGTCGGATTGTTAACAAAACAAAACAAAAACAAAAAAGCAAAGAAAACAAAAACCCCCTGCCCTCACGGAGTTTATTTATCACGTTGAAAATAAAGATACCAGACAATTTTACGTTGTGCAGAGAATTAAAGAGCCTGCTGCGACTCAGGGTGGCCGACTGTGTGGTCCAGGAAGGCCCTCGGAGGAGGTGTCACCTAAGCTGAGATCTCAGCAATGAAGAGGAGCCGCCACGCACAGGCCTGGGGCTGGGAGGTCTCAGGCCAAGGAAGGGCAGAGCAGAGGCCCCGAGACAGCGGAGGGACAGATGAGGCCCATGTCCCTGGAGCAGGGCGGGAGGAAAGGAGGGTGAAGGTTGGCCATGGAAGCCGTCTGTACACTCCCCACCATGCTGTGAGTATCGTGTATTACCCCTGCCTGCCGCACCCGCTGGAACGGGAGCCTGCAAGAGCAGAGACTTTTGTCTTGTTGCCTCACCACGGCATTCCCTGCTCTTAGAACAGCGTCTGGCACATGAGAGCTTCCTTCATATTAAATATTTGTGAAATAATGAACACTCGAATGAGCAAATGAATGAATGAATTCAACGACCACTGTCCCAGGCACTGCGATGGGTATTGATGCTACAAAATGAAGTGAGACACCGTTCTTCCTTGCAATGAGCTTCCAGGAATTGGAGAAAAGAGACCCGTGGTCAGTCCATAGTCAGAACTGACAGAAGAAAACAAAGGCTAGTGGAGTGTGGACGCAGCCCCTCGCGGCACCCGGTGGGCGGGAAGGCGCTTCGGGAGTGAGGACCAGCAGGTGGTGCAGGCTGGGGGCAGCGTAGAGAGAAGCAGCAGGTGGTGCCCTTGCCTGAGCAAGAGCGAGACCCTGTCTCTACTAAAAAAATCAGCTCGACAACTAAAAAAAAAAAAAAAAAAAAAGCAGTGCCCACTTACTGCAGAGGGTGAGGCCATTC